>NC_140963.1:5796399-5931399 GCF_056783735.1 Eptatretus burgeri
ATAAATATGATGTCATCGGTCACGTGGCTTGGCAGCCATATTGTTTTTAACATAAAACCTTGAAAAATCTCTGTAACAGCTGAACAGATCGAGGCAAAACTTTACAGGTATGATCGCCGATCCATGAGGAACAAAAAGTTCTCCACTAATGACATCATAGGTCTCATGGTTTGGCAGCCATATTGGTTTGAACAAAATTATTTTTTGAAAAATTTTCTCTTGAACCCCTTCATCAATCGATGTGAAACGTCAGTTATTATCTCGTAGACATTTGGAATATATGTTTTAAAGTTCAACTTGATCGGACGCATGGTCTGGCAGGCAGAATTATTTAATATTTTCGATCTGGGTTCAGAAATTTAAATCAAACTTGGTACAAGTCTTTATAATGATGTAATAATGTTGGCAGAGGTAAAATGGCGACGTTGTGATGAAGATCGTCGGTCTGGTTAAACATGAACTGAAGCATGCTGGGAAGTTATTTGCTCAATGAACACGTGAACCACACACCTGTGTGGAAGGTGAAGCTTGGTGTCCCTCATTTACCCAGGTATTTCCCTTTTTTTGTCCAGTACCTGGAAATGTATCGATGAGTGAAAGGTAGCATACAAAGCAGTGAAAGAATAAATTATTTATCAAAGCATGACGTTTCGAGAACAAGCGAGTTCTCTTCCTCGAGGCGTTAAAAGCGGTGGTGACACCGTGTTAAGGCTCTGTCACACCTTGACGATTTAACCTGCAATGGCAACGTATAAAAATGTATGTAAAACGTTGGCATACGCTGAAAATTTTTTTTTTTTTTTAAGTTTTGGTTGTATTCATAACGTGTTGGTCATATGCATAACATATTAGTAACGGGCACAGAACGTTTCGTTGTCTTATAGATAACTTATACCAACGAATGCTTTGCCTGTTGTCAGCGTTCACAACCGATGCCCAACGATAGTTTAACTTAAGCAGAGCACGCTGCACGTATCGCCGACGAACTCGTGGCGTAGCCTATTAAAACCCTGCCGCTCGCTGTTTTAAATCATAACCGCCAGAGAATTGGAAGTGTCAACATCGCAGTCACACCTTGACGATTGAGTCAGCGTATGCCGACCTATGAAAAATGTGTCTAAAACGCTGGGACACGTCGAATACGTTACGGGTAAGTTGTGTATACGTTAAGAGCACGCTGAAAAACGATGAAGTACGCCGTCATATTTCGTAGTACGTCTTGTACGTCGTGAAATTTCAAGCATGCTGAAAATTTTACGACGTACTCGCCGGATGGCTCACACGTTCCGCTACGCTGGGAATAAGTTGTAGGCACGATATGCGATCGTTGACACACGTCGACACAAGTTCCTTGTAAGTTACTCATAAGTTGAAACATGTCGAGGTAATGTTTAGGATACCCAAAACTTATTTTCTCAGTCAAGGCACATTTTCTTTTTTTCTCCTTGGCTCCATGAAGGCACGTGACGCAATATTTCTGAAGTTGTTGTTTTTTTTTGTTTGTTTTTTTTTAGTCTATCACGAATTTTAAAATATATTCGGACATTTGCTTTTAAGTTTCGACGTCGACGTGACAATATCCTCAAACAGAAAATATTCACAGAGGAGGAACTAAGAATAAGACATGAGCAAACTGAAGAGGCAATCGGACGTGACGTAACAGCACGTGACGAAATATCGGAAGGTATTGTTTGTTTGTTTTTTAAACGCTGCCAATACGCCATTATACGATAGTTGTAAATTAGAAACACGTTCAGTAAGTTCTGGTCATCCGGAAGACGTCAATCAAATACGTATACATACGTCAATAAGCGTTGGAGGTACGTTACACATAGGTTCAAAGCACGTTATTCATAGGTTAGAAATAAGTTTTGGGTTCGCTAAGCATTACCTCGACGTGTTTCGACTTACGAGTAACTTACAAGTAACGTGCCTCGACGTGTGTCAACGATCGTGTAACGTGCCTACAACAAGTTACTCATAGGTTATAAATAAGTTTCGGGTACGCTAATCATTACCTCGACGTGTTTCGACTTATGACTAACTTACAAGTAACGTGTGTCGACGTGTGTCAACAATCGCATAACGCGCCTACAACTTATGGCCAGTGTAGCAGAACGTGCAGAACGTAAAATTTCAAGCATGCTAAAATTTGAGGACAACCGCAAAGTACAACGATGAAAGCCAGCGTACTACGACGTATGGCAGTGTTTTTCAGCATGTTCTTAACGTATACAAACTTACCCATAACGTATTCTACGTGTGCCAGCGTTTTCGCCCAATTTTGCATACGTCAGGCATACGTTGGCTAAATCGTCAAGGTGTGACAGGGCCTTTAAGTTCCACTGGGGATGGTTTGTGTCGCGAATTGGTCCAAGTCCTCCCCTGATAATTCTGCTGCTTTTGTTGACGTTGTAATTGATTGCGTAGTGTTCTGTATGTGGGATGCAAGTTCATGTGTCAATTGATAGAGTTTCCACAGGAATACCAGGCCTTGATGATCTTGTGGTTCACCCTTAATGACTCTGTGTCAAGGATATTGTTCTGATTCCATGAGAACGTGTGTGTGTGTGTGTGTGTGTGTGTGTGTGTGTGTGTGTGTGTGTGTGTGTGTGTGTGTGTGTGTGTGTGTGTGTGTGTGTGTGTGTGTGTGTGTGTGTGTGTGTTACAACCAAGGACAGCCTATCTTGTCACCTTGCAGTACGTTGGTGGTTGGTTAAGCGTTTGGATGTTTGACCTACATGCTTGGCTTGTGACGTTTGTTTGTTTTTGGGTGATGTTAACATTGTACTGATGTGGTATGCAGCTCGTAGTTTCAGAATTGTGTTGTATATTTGTGTTTGTTCTGTTCCTGAATGAAAATCGGACTCATGGAAATATAGGAACACAACAACTATCTGTGCATGAGAGGTGTCGGGTTCTGACCATTTATTGACGTACATATACCATTGTCAAGTCAGGTCAGATCTGGGACTTGCTACATGTACCATGTAAACCTGTACTAACCTGTTCCAAGGTCGGGTTGTCTGTGACTAAACCGTCTCCCCCACCAAATATGGACACCCAGCAGGATGAAGAACAAAACCTGTCAAAGGGCGGAGGAGCTCCTCGTGAGCCAACAGCCATCCATATCTTGTGCTCAACTGTCTGCAGACATCCTCCAGCAGTTAGGTTACTTATTCGGAGGTTGGTGGCAGGATTTGCACTCTGGCCTCCGTAAAACATTTCATTCCGCAAAACATACCAAAAGCAAAAATAAATCTGAAAACCTACTCCATGAGAGCACCTCCTGTGCAGCTTCCCTTCGCAGGGCAGCTCACCAGATGACGGGATTGGGGGCAAAGCCTTGGGGACCCCCAAACTTTGATGATAGGAGGGAAACCACAGGGTAACATTCCCGGGTAAGATTGCGGGAGAGTGTGGCGGAGTGGTGTTGAGGTATCGTCCAACAGACAGCGGTCTCCTTGGGATAACCTGAGGCGGTCCCTTCGGGTGGGTGCCTGGAATGTCCTATCCAGGAGAGAGGATGATCACCTGTCTCTGTTATCATCAGCTGAAGCGTTTGGACATCAGTATTGCAGCACTCTCTGAGGTTCGGAGACCAGATTGCGGCAAGATCATGGTGGGTGGTTACACCTACCATTGGTCTGGTCAATCTGATGGTTACCATACTCAAGGAGTTGCTGCAGCTGTGCCCAATATGTCGACTCCAATGAAAATTGAGGTCACACCGGTCAACAAGCGTATTATGAGACTAAGGATTCGTCACTGCTGAGGTGTTATTTCCCTGGTCTCTATTTATGCTCCAACTGAGGCAAGTGATCTCACCGTGAAGGATGCATTCTATGCCATGCTCGAGTCTGGTTGATCAGTGCCCCAGACGAGATACACTTCTCGTCTTTGGGGATTTCAATGCATCGACTGGAACTGATAGGGATGGTTATGAGATATGTTGGTCCCCATGGGTCTGGAACTGTGAACCAGAAGAGCACCAAGTTCCTTAACTTTGCAAGACATCATGGACTTAGGGTGGCTGGTTCATGGTTTCAGTGCCCACAAGCTCATCGCTGGACTTGGTATTCCAATACTGGCGGTGTGGCAAAGGAGATTGACCATGTCCTCGTTGATGGTCGCTGGAGGATGATCCAGAACTGCAGGGTCTACCGGAGTGCTCAGTTCGTCAGTACTGACCACCGGTTTATTGTAGCAAATCTTAAGTTGCACCTTAAATCCAGGAGAATGGTACCATCCCAGCCAAAGCTGGATGTTGGCAAGCTCAAGGATGAGAGGGTGGCTGACGAGTTTGTGAACAGGCTGAGTAGAGATTTGGGGGGTGGGTGCTTTGGGAAATCCTCAAGAATTGTGGAGTGCCTTCAAGACCACCATCCTTGATGTTGCAGGTGGAAGTCGTGGAACTAACCGCAGGGCAAAGAAGAATTTTGTCTCTCGAGAGGCACTGGATACCATTGACCAGAGTCGCAGGACCAGGCTGAATGGCAGAGCTGAGCTGTTCAGGGAGCTGAGACATAAAACTGTACATGTATGAAGGGTGGACACAGAGGCCTATGTGCGAGGAATCTGTGAGGGGGTCGAGCATCACTTGTGGTCAAGTGATTCTCGTCCTGCTTACAGGTGAATTCGCACATCGCGTTCGGCCAAGCCCATCCCTCGGCGTACTGCAGTTAGAGCAGAGGGTGGTAGGCTCTTCACAGATAAGTCCGAAGTGAAGACCCACTGGGCCAGTTTCTTTGAGCGGTTGTACCAGACTGATCCACCAGTTGTCGAGTTGGACATCAAGGGTGTTACAATCCCTGTTGCTGACCCTCCAATCAACTCTGGTCCACCTTCACTTGTGGAAAAACAGGCTGCGGTGAAGCTCCAGGGATCTGTGGCATCCATGCCGAACTTCTCAAGGCTGGTGGAAATGCTGCACTCGTGTCGTCGCATGCAGTTCTTTGCTCTGCCTGGAACACAGGCATCATCCTAACTGACTGGAAGAAGGGCCTTGTTGTCCTTCTCTGGAAAGGGAAGGGTGATCACCAAGACTGCAACAACTACCAAGGGGTGACGCTGCTCTCAGTGCCAGGCAAGGTCTTTGCTCAGCTAATTCTCCATATGATTCACCACCATCTGCTTGAGCACCAGCATCCACAGTCAGGCTTTACACCAAAGAGGTCAACGATTGACCGTATCCTTGCTCTTCGGATCCTCACAGAACGCAGACGAGTCTCGGCAGGGGCTGCTTGCAGCTTGTGGTGATCTCTGTAAAGCGTTCGATTCAGTGAATTGGGATGCCCTCTGGAGGATTCTTGGTCTTCGTGATGTGCCACCAAAACTGATTGATCTGATGTTTGAACGCTCCTCTGGTACTGAGAGTGCTGTGAGATGTGGAGGTACCATCTCTGACTTATTTCCAATTGTTACTGGAGTTCGTCAGGTGTGTGTCCTGGCCACCACACTTTTCAGCACTTGTATGGACAGGATTCTTGGGAGGATGTCAGAGAGATCAAGCTGCGATGCATCGTTTGGGAATGTCGATCTCTGACCTTGATTTCGCAGATGATGCAGTCATGTTTGTGGAGACTTCAGATATCCTTTTGGGGGCACTTGAGGTGGTGAATGAGGAGTCGGAGCCGCTGGGATTATGGGTTTCCTGGGTCAAAACTAAGACCCAGGCTTTCAATGACATCATGAATGCTGCTATCCTGTCTGTACCTGTTTCTGGTGACGATGTTGAGGTTACGGTGAGATTCACTTGCCTTCGGAGTGATATTCATCTCTCTGCTGACTGTGAGCCAGAGGTCAACAGACATCTGGGTCAGGCCTGGGGATGGATTCACTGGATCATGGAGTGTGGCGCTGACGGTACCTGTGCGGGAGGACAAAAGTACAAGTTTTCAGGTCCTTGGTGCTTCCACTCTTGCTTTATGGATGTGAGACTTGGACTCTGACCAGGGATCTGAGACAGAGACTCAATTCCTTTGGTACCAGGTCTCTTCAGAGAACCCTTGGCTATCACTGGTCAGACTTTGTGTCAAACGAGCAGTTGCTGAGAGAGACTCAAATGTGATTTGTTACCTGCATAGTCCGTGAGCATCAGCTGCGGCTGTATGGACATGTGGCTCGTTTTCCTGATGCTGATCCTGCTCATCAGATTCTGTCAGTGAGGGAGCCTCATGAGTGGAGGAGGCCAATGGGACAACCACGTGTCCCGTGGTCACAGCAGGTTGACCAGCACAAGGAGATGGGGATGGGCCAGACATCTGCCTGGGGGATGGCCAGACAGAGGACCCTGGAGTACCGGTAGAAAGTGGACGCAGCAACGCGCTGCTCTGGCGCATGCTTCCTTACCTGACGTAGATTTTAGCGTCTGCACTGGAACACACACACACACACACACACACACACACACACGTTTTTATCAATATTTATTATTTTATTTTGTATACACTGTTGAGGCTCGTATGAGAGCTAACAAACAGAAACGCACAATGGGAGTTGGAGACAAGAGGGGTGGGAGAGGGAAGGAAAAAAAAAGTGGAGAACAGAGACATGAGATCTCTGGAAAGGAGAGGGATGGGCTGGGGTACACAGGGGAAACAAGATGGACACTACAGGGACTTTTATCTTATTTCTGGCTTATTTTGCAACAATCGAATATAGATTTTCTGGTGGCCCCGCAACTGACCAAAAACATATATATTTATTACGGACCTCATAAACTGTTATAAATGTAGATCTGAATCCCCCCTGCTACCAACATAACCAATAGGAAATATCATTATCAACGTATCCTGTACATTCACAAGCTGCAGATATGTCCTTCCCATCAGTGTTCAGAAGAACCGAATCCAGATGCAGTCCATTCGCTGGTAGCGATCCGTTAGGGGGTTGTTTAACACGTCTGCAGTTGGGCCTTCCACTGGCCCACCCAGTTGGGAATTTGTCATATCATCAGGTGCACATTCGGCGAGCTGAGAAAGTTCTGCAAGTCGTTTGTTGTGCAGAGGAACCGCCCTTTCTCTCTGGTACATTCCCAAGTATTTTTAGCTGATTTTAGAATCTTTGTGAGCTATTTCAGGTTATAATCCTCATCTCGAATACACACGATATACTTTAGTTTGGCCCGAACATGCCAGTCTCCTGCAGTTTCTGTGCACTGATCATTTGGGGTGGATTATATGATTTCAAAAGTGCCATAAAATCACAAGACTGATGTGTTGTGATATATCTCCAAGCCATGATCTTTCCTGGGAAAGCCACATGTTGTTACAACCCTCAATATCTGTCATGGTATTTCCTGAGAAAGCCACATCTCCAACCTGGCCTCCAAAGCCAGTCACCAATTGGGCATCCTCTGTCATGCAAAGTCCTTCATTGGCACACCTGAGCTCCTGACCACATGCAAAGTTTTCGTCCACAGCCTGATGGAGTACTGCTCTCCCCTCTGGGCTGGTGCTCCCGCCTCTCACCTTTCTCGGCTTCACGCTGTGGAAACCAAGGCATTTAGGATCATAGGTATCTCCCGCGATGATGCTGTCTTTGGGTCTCTCACTCTCACTGCAGGCAGGTCGGTGGTCTCTCTGTCTTCGACTCTCTCATCTCTGGCCTGACCCCCACCCCTGCTTTGTCTGCTATCTGTCCCCCCCCCTTCATATTTCTGCAGGGTGCTCAAGGTCTGCCAGCAACCCATTTCTGGTAAAACTACCAAAATCACGAATCACTGCTCACCTTCACTCTTTCTTTTTTCCACCTTTGGAAAAACTCTGACACTCTTCAATCCCACTCTTCCAAGTCTTCAAAACAGCTGTTCACCACCATCTCTCATCTTCCCCCCATCTAAAACCATGATCTTTTCTACCCCCATTAATCCACCCTAAACCCACTTCCTTCATATTCCCTGCTTTCCTTCCTGAAAGTCCCCGCAGTGTCCATCTTGTTTACCCCATGCACCCCGCCCAATCCCTCTCCCTTCCACAGATCTCCTCGCGTGTCTATTCCCCACTGTTTTGTGCTTCCCTCTCCCATCCTGCTCCCTTTGTTGTACGTTGTGTGTGTTCGCTCTTGTACAAAGCCACAAAATACTTTAAGTGAAAAAGACAAAACCTCTCATGAAGCAAATGTTTTGATCCACTTGCTTTATTTCCATCCAACTTTAATGATTAAAAATAATTTTCAACGGCAGTGCATTGCTGCAAAATGGACTAAAAACTTCCCTTAACATGGTCTGGACAAGTACAAAACACCGCATTAAAATTACAGTCAATCGAACTGAAGTCAAAGATGTAAAAAAAGCTAAAATCCAACCGACTTCAGCAGACGTCACACTCGTTCAAATTCCACCGTGAAAAAGGTTTGTGCTGCTTACCTTAAATCATCGTTTCTCCAAAAGACTGTTGATCGTAGAAAAGCGTGGTCCTAACGTCCAGGATTCACCACAAATTGATAAAATTATTAGCTCGATGTTTCTAATTTTCAAAGGAGAGCGCACAAAAAGTGATCGAAACAATCTGTGCTTTATTGGAAACTGATGAATAGTACAGTCAACCCTGAATGCCCATGTCTTGAAGTGCACTGGACATGAGGCGCAAGTCTTCAAGATCTCCTTTCACCAGCTCCACAAGGCATGCCACACCACTCTGCTGCTCTGAAAGATGCTGCGAATATAACAAGGTGGAACAAAAGTGTGTCGATAGGTCTACGTTGCAGGTACATATTCGTGATACATTTTCTATCGTTCGTACGACGTGCAATGAGACACTGCTCGCGTGATACAAACGTATAACAATTGTGTCGAAATGAGGACAAATATTGGGAAAATAATATACTGAACAAAAATATAAACGCACCAACCTAAATATCTAAGTCAAGATTGCCATTATGGGAAAATGGTCAAACCGATGATATGTTTGAGCAATGGTTCCTTTGTTTTGCTCAAGACAGATGTTCCCATTGAAATTGACCACTCTGAGTGTGTGGACTCACACGTTGAGTAATCCTTCCCATGAGCACCATGGGGCTTGACAGAGTGATGGTCAGTGAGCGTGACCAGGACACAAACACTCCCTATAGCTTGCCCTATAAAAGGCCTCCCCAAAATGTGGACTGGTGCCAAATGTCAACATGCCACAGATGTCACAAATCTTGAGGGAGCGCGCCATTGGCATGCTGAATGCTGGGACGTCAGTACGGGCCGTTGCAGCACACTTCAATGTCCACCACTCCACCATTAGCCGCCTGAGAACACGCCTCAGAGAGACTGGAAGCACCGTGAACCGCCCACATGCCCGGCGACCACGTGTGACCACCGCCGGTCAGGATCGTCACATGAGGCTGCAAAATCTCCGGGATCGACTCCGACCGGCCACGAGGACTGCCGATGAGACTGTCGGGCTGCATAACAGGCGCATTTCAGCCCAGACGGTGCGTAACCGCTTGAGGGAGGCCAACCTCCGAGCCCGCCGACCACACCGGGGACTCGACCTCACTGCAGTCCGGCGTCAGACCCGACTGAACTGGGCCAATGTTCACTTGCGCTGGACCCTCGCACGATGGAGGAGAGTGCTGTTCACCGATGAGTCGCGGTTCCAGCTGTATCGGGCTGATGGCGGACTCCGCGTCTGGCGTCGGGCTGGGGAGCGCTACACTGATGCCAATGTCCTTCGTCGGGTGTCACACGGTGGTGCCAGTGTTATGGTGTGGGCAGGCATATGCCATGGAGAGCGCACTCGGCTTCATTTCATTGAAGGCAACTTGAACGGGCAGCGGTACAGGGACGAGATACTCAGACCCATCGTCGTGCCGTTTGTGCGCCTTCACCATGTGACGTTTCAGCACGACAATGCTCGCCCCCATGTTGCCAGGATCTGCATGGACTTCCTCGGTGAGGAGGACATTGATGTCCTCGACTGGCCTCCATATTCTCCCGACATGTCGCCCTTCGAGCACCTTTGGGACGTTCTTGATCGACGCGTACGACAACGTTACGCAGTCCCAGAGAACGTCCGCCAGCTCCGTGTGGCTCTCCAGGAGGAATGGGAAAACATCCCTCAGGCCACCATCGATAATCTGGTGATGTCCATGCGCCGGAGATGCACCGCTCTGCACGACGCCAACGGTGGACACACCCGCTACTGACTGTGTGAACTCTGACAGTGACACCTCGGTTGTGTCGGCTGTTGTAGCGCAAAGACTGTCGCCAGAATTCTCAAGGAACTCTTTGAAATTTAATGCTCAATTGTCATGGATTCTATAACCAAATTGTTGTGAAGATTTAGTATTAATGAGTTTGAGGTAAAATAGTAACAATCGCTTGGTGCGTTTATATTTTTGTTCAGTATGTATCCCGAAGCGTATGACGAATAATTATTCCTCTGTCCATTTACATCCACACATCAAGGGCCTTGGGAACTCTGTACAAACATCACCAGGGGCTTGACAACTATCCGAACACCTAATCGAGGCCTGGTAACAAGACGTACCTCGACGAACCTCCGGGGTGTGCATATTATTTATTGTACAAAATGAAATTATACTTGCAAAACCCACGCTCTGTGCAACATGTTGGGGTGGGTGTGTTTGAGAAAGGAACTGATACAGAGTATCAGTCGTAATTTTACTTTAATGCAGTAAGTGGAATACGATTTCACTGTTTCAGAACCATTTTATTTACTTTTTTTTGTACCATGCACCTCATATGGTCTTTGAGATAATGTAAGCCGAATATCACGTCACTCGAGCGCAGAACAAAGTCGAAGATAGCGCGACACGAAACCACAAACTCGGAAATAATATACAAGATTGCAATAGGTGCCTTCCTTGTTTACTCCCCCTTTTCGTTTACAATTATACACCATCAAACAAACTGCATCTCATTTGAGCTGTTTGGGCCGTTATTGATCGTATCATATACGATCATCTGCATCTCATTTGATCGTATATCGCTGTGTGAATGAGCCGCGTTGGCTTTAAATCCTTTTGGAGGCTGTTCGGGGTTATGGGCACTTAATGCCCATTATTAATTCAGTCGAGGCAGCGCTGCTGATTGATGACCTGAGCGCGCCAAACGGATCAAGATGGTACGAGCTCTGCCGGGTGGCAAACGGTTCAGAAGCGGGGTCAGGCTCGGTAGTATGAATGTGCGACCAATGGGGGGGGGGAGGGGAGAGAAGAGTCAAAGTGGTGGAGATAATGCAGAGAATGAGGTTGGAAGTGTTGTGTGTGCAGACCAGATGAGAAGGAGACATGGCAAGGAGGCTGGTAGGATACAAGCTGTTGCATACAGGTGAGGATGGAAGGAGTAATGGCATGGGGATAATAGTATCGTGCTTGGTCTTGGCTTCATGGTTAGGGTGGTGGGCTCGGGTTCCCAGGATCCTGAGTTCAAATCCCACTCGGCTGTTGAATTAACACCAGGTGAGGTTGGCATCCTTCCGAGGTCGGCAAAATGAGTGCCAACATGCTGGTATATTGTGGCGTAGTGGCGACCCATCCAGGATTGTGTACCAATAGCCAAGGAGACTGCTGAGGCAGCACCAACACTCTGCACAGAGTATGGTCCCAATGGATGGATAATGGTATCAGATGACATCAGTAAGCAGGTGGTCAGAGTGGAAAGATGGGAGGGACAGAAAGTCATGGCATGGTTGGTGGTACCGAATCAAATTGTTCGTTTTATGTTGGTATAAGGGACACAAATGGGAAGGACTGGGGTGGAGAAGGAGGAATTCAGGGACTCACTGGAGGTGTGTACAGAAATTATAATTTCAGCGGAAGAAGAGGCTGTTGAACGTATGTACGAGAGAGGGTTCAATTCTGGAGGATTGGAGGACAGGGTTAATTGTGCCAATATGGAAGGGGAAGGGTGATGTTCAAGATCCAGGGAAGTACAGGGGCATTACGCTCTCAAGTCATGTAATGAAGGTGTTGGAGCGAATTCTTGACGGGAGGATCAGGATGAGTGTGGAGATGGAGATCGGAGAAGAGCAGCAGGGGTTTAAGAAAGGGTAGGGGGACGACGGATGGGATGTTCACGCTGAGACAGTTGGTGGAAAAGAGGTTGGAGGTGCAAGGTGAGACTACGTGAGGATTTGTGGACCTGGAGAAGGCCTACGACACTGTCCCAAGAGAGATTGTGATGGCGAAACAGATGGATGGGAGTGCCAGAAGCAGAAGTTCGGTTGGTGGAAGGATGTACAAGGGAACGAAGGGAAGAGTTTTGGTTGGTCCGAGGATGTCTGAGGAGTTAAGTGTGAACATCGGTTTGAGGCAGGGAAGTGCTCTCAGACCACTCATGTTTATCATGGTGATGGAGCTGGTAAGCAGGAAGTTGAGTGAGGGGTAGTATGAGGATGCTATGAGGATTATGGCTGTTGTGGTGGAGAGTTGGTGGGAGATGCATGAAGTATTGGGGGAGTGGAAGGAGGCATTTGGGAAACATGGGCTGAAGATGCGTACGGAGAAGACGAAGGTGATGTGGGTGGGGCAGCAGAGAAAAGAAGTGAATATGAGGATGGAGGGAAAGGAGATCAGACAGGGAAATTGGTTTGAATATCTGGGGGGAACAATGACCAAACAGTGTGAATGCATGGAGGAGGGTGGAGGGAGTAATGGTAGACAGAAAGATCGCAAGAAAATTGAAAGGGAAGGTTCTGATATTGTGCGTAATGCTGACCTACATTTAAGGTCTGAAGACGGTGGCACTGACAGAGAGACAACAACAGAGGCTGCAGGTTTGTGAGAAAAACTGGGTCAGGAGGATTGTGGGAGTAAAGAGGGCAACTTGGAGGAGGATGGATGAACTGAGGGAAAAGATTGGTGTTGTTACGGATCAATAGGTAGCACGCCACTAAGTAGGAAGCTCGGAGGAAGCGCGCAAGAGTGTGCAGATGAGTTTGATGGGGAGATTTATGAAATGCCAGTTGAGATGGGTTGGATACTTGGTGCAGATGGGGGAAAGAGAGAATAGCACAGAGAGCGGATAGGTTGAGGGAGCAAGGGAGGAAGAAAAGAGGTATACTGCGGTTGACATGAGAGGATTGTATGAGGAGGGATATCCGCAAGGTAGGGGTGGATGGAGAGTGGAGAGAGTTTGCTGAGGACAGAGGGAGGTGCAGGAGTATCGTGGTAAAGACAGGGCAGAATCTTGCTGCAATCAGACCTCACCCCTTATAAAGGGAAGAGGAGGAGTACAAGATTATTAAATTCACCACCTCGACTGGTGAAACCACCGCTCGGTTTTCAATTATTACGATCCTGGTAAGGTGAGGCTCCCGGCATGCCGCTCGAATGGCGGTGGACGCTTCAAATTTGAGCTTGGTATGGGAGACAATAAGTCCTTAATCCAGCTCGGAGCCTCTCAGCCACTTGGCAGACATCATTGCCGTATCATCATCAGGGGTACGGTCAAATCAAATGTTCCGTTAAATGGGCACTCTCTGTCTAAACATCAGGGCTTTGGCAACTCTGTCCGAACACATCACTATCATCAAGGCCTTGGAAACTCATACGAAGAGATCATCACCATGGTCTTGGTAACGCAGTCCAAAAAGATCCTCAGGGCCTTGTTATCCCTGTTATAAAAACAACATCATCAGGTCCTTGGTATCCCTGTACAAAAACACATCATCATCAGGACATTGGTGTCTCTGTCTGAACACCTAATAACCTTGGTAACTGGTGTCCAAACGCATCATCATCAGGGCCTTGGCAACTGTCCGAACGATGACATCAGCAAATTGTTGGGTCACTACATTGGTATTCCCAAGGGCAAACAGACCCAGTGGTGCAAATCTGTGCCTGGTATTTGTCCAGGGTGTCGATGATGACGAGTTGACTCTTCGTCGACAGATCTTTAATGTCCTCCAGCAATCAATGCTTGTAGAACGGACTCTCAGGTTAATGTCCATCTGAGAAACGTGAACACATTGATGCAAAGCCCTGCATGTGAAGCAGCAATCAGAGTTTACAATGAGGTTGAGAACCTAGACGAAGCAACTTAGTGGCAAGTGTGCCATGTCTGTGCCGTTCTGTCGAATGGGCACTAAAATGAGTGATATTCGTGTTTAGTTGGTTGGGGTAGAAGATGAGGAATGAACAAACAACAAGCACGGATGGTATATTCATTTTTTGACGAGGCCTTCACATTGACGTCACAATCACTACACATGACTACAAGTACCCATACATACCTACGCCACACACTCGTCCTGCCAATAACCATGTATCCCTCTAACCCCAATACTTTTAGGTAATTACCCATTTAAGCCTATCTACTGTTTGTGCAGCCACTCGTGCTGGACAATATCCCTCTATCCCCTCAGTGACACACCATAGTCAAACACAACACCGATCCCTCTCACCACCTCCATCATCATAATCATCGTCACGGTCAGAGTCGTCGTCATCGTTATCTGGACGAGTTGAGAGGAGTTCCTGTTACACGATTGTTCCACAAATGCTATTTGACTGTGAACTTGAATATAAAGGGATTGAGGCTTGATGAGTGATTGGTTCATCAACATGTGGTTGAAGCTTCATTAATAAATAATAAGCATGTTCACGAGTCTTCGCCGAGCTACGCATGTTGAGTACTCGAAGTGTCTCTTTAAGGTAACTTTCATCCCCCCTCTGCTCTCCTCCCCATCGCGTTTCATGCGCATATCATCCCCCCATACTTCCATCATAACGTAAACAAATAAAAAAAAACTTCAAAGAAATAGATAAGCATGGGATGGGTTGAGTGCTGGACACCGGGATGACGTATACGTCCGTAGAGGCCTAGACAAGCTCAACACGGAATGCCCGTCCGTGAAGGCCAAGCCGAGCCCGAGACGTTACGCTGTCATGACGTCGCAGATGTAACGCCGTAACGACGTCCCAGCGCAAAGAGCGTGATAGGCAGAGGGATGGATTCGGCTACACTAATATACATACAGTACAGATGAAGGGTCACAGCGGCTTCTTCGCCACTCTGGAAAAGTGAAATTAAAGTTAAAAAAAATACCCGTTAATGTGATGTTGTGTTTGTATGACGATGACACAAACACCGCTTTCAATTAAAGCACACAAAAGCGTTTACATCAATTTCAGGTCAGATTACATGGCGATAAACAGCTGTATCATCAAGCTATATATTACACAGTGGGTCATCATTTGGGTTTTATAAACATCGAGTGTGTGTACCCCCCAAGCGGCAGCTATCGCCGCAAGGTGGCCGCGCTACGTTAGCGCAAGTGATTTGCGCAATGTCGATATGTCGCCAGACGGTCGATATTTGGAGGGATGATCATGGACGAGCAAACATATCAACATCGCCCAGCCCTAATTGCCACAACCTTTTGAAGAACATACCATGCATCAACTTCTCTCTGAGAATGTGGAACCTGATCCTGTCTTTGTCATTTCTGCTGAAAACTCTTCTGCATTCATTGTGTCGACTATCGCAAAACTCCCCATTCACAGAAATGCTGGAGATGACCATTACCTGTTTGATCTCGACAAGCAGTCGAGGGTCCAGGCTGTAGTGCTCCTCAGGCCCTGGTGCCGTTTGGCTCTGCACTCGCAGCTGGGACATCAACTCACTCAAACGGCCCTGAAATGCACATCACGTCGAAGAACGCTGAAGAGTGCACGAAGGCGACAATGGTCATCATGTGAAAGAAACAAGTTATTCAAAACTAGTTTAATGCTGGCATCTAATAAATGCACATATATATATATATATTTTTTTTTTTTACGAAAAAAATAGCAGAACAGCAGAGATGAAAAGGATTCTCACGAGGCATGACCTGCTTTAAACAACGTCCATGATGAAAATGCGAGTCAACAAGGCGCATTCGAGGGAGATTACCCGATATAGTGTGGGCGTGTTCAGTTCCGCAGCAATGGCTTCCAGGCGCACCCGCAGATCCTCCTCCTCTTTCCGTACCAAACCAGCGTGCCGGCTGACTTCCTGTTTGCAAAGAACCTGCCCAAGTATACAACGTCCTGCATAAGTGCCAGACCACTGCGCTCAACAGCGTCCCTTGTTATATTATTCAATAGTCTCTGCACAAACATTCAAGATATCAAAAGGAGATGTCACCAAAATGGTAGGAAAACCATTGTGGAAGTAGAGTACAAGTTTGCCATACCTGTAACAATCGATGACCTAATTCGCTGTGGCGACGCTTGAACTGTGCTAGTTTGGCAGTTGAGGCTGCTTGGAGGCCTTTCAGCTGTGAGATATCTTCGGCGATAAGCTAAAAATGAGAAAAATTAAAATTTCCCAAACCAATGAACTGCGTGTCAGAAGAATCCATTATAATGCATGGTGTGCACATGGCGAGTCCAGGTACTCCTACCACCTGAGAGAAACGTAATGACCAAAATAAGCAGGAAAACGAGTAGGCTGTCCGCAAAGTAAAACCTTGGCGGCCATCAGCATCCATAATCCAGCAAACCAGCGAGTTCTTCACTCACATCAAGTCGAGCTGTATGCAAGGCCCCTTGCTGCTCCTGCAGCTTCAAGCGTCGCGCCAGTTCAGAGAATCCCACCATTGGTACCGGGAGCAATCTGCGACATGATGGATTAAACAGGTTCGTCAACAAAATCGTAGCATTTTATTATTACAATGATGAAAGTGGTGTGGTGCACTTGGGGCTGCAAACGGTACACACAACTTAACCAAACAAGTGTAGCTCTTCACAACAGCACTCACGTACCTCTCTGGATCAGGGTTATCAGCTTTCGCTTGCTCCCAAATAATGGGGACGATCCCTGCAGCACAGCGCATGCCACCTCCATCAGTGAAATCATGTGTTTAGAGAATTTAGCTTAACAGGGAACCGGGGGGAGGTTGAGTGGAATTGAAAGACCCTGCATGTACCGAATCCTCCAATATAATCCAATTTAAGTACTTTTCCAAGCTCCGATTTTGAGAGATTTAAAATGAAAGGAGGAAGACCGATTCAGAAAAAAGTGCAGTGGCTGCATACGTCTCTTGGAGACCCACCGGCTGGAGGCATCTCCACGAGTTGTGCTCGCTGTGTCACCGAAAGCTCAGATCGAGCAGTGACATTGCTGACGGAGAGGGTCTGCATGAGCTGCGAGCGTAGGCCCGGGGCGTCCAGTGCTGCCGTTAGGTCAGATGCCAGCACACGCCGTCCCAAACCTCCGATGCCAGGCCGGTTGTCTGTTGCGTAAATCAACAACTCCGTACTAATGGTTGATGAAAGAGAAAAATCAACAAGCGTCAGAGAACGGGAGGGAAATGTGGCGGATTATTCATGGTGGATCTTTAAGTGTACTGTAACATAAGCTTGCAACAACCACCCCATCTCCGCTCCCAAACATTGCACATTCTTGTTCCCTCCCCTTGCTCCCCCTTCTCACTGATCATCTGGAAGTGGGCGCAGCGTCTCAGCAGAGACCGTGACAGACCCACCCAGTGCCCGCTGCAGCAACTCAAGAGCAGACGGCAATGCGGCTCTGACACTCGCCTCATCACGAGCCAACACCAGCCCCACTAATCCATCTGTGTCTTGTCGGGTCGGAACACGGCTGTAGCCCACCGCCTGCCAACATCACAACGAATGCGAAACAATTCTGAGAAATGCGGAATCATTAAACAAATCACAAATGCTGAATAATATAACACTGAATCCTGTGGTGAGGCAGTTGCTCTGAAACGGCTCGGTTTCTCTAACTGAAAAGCAAACCAGACTGAAGGCAATCTCAGCGCATTTCACAAGGTCCGCAACAAGTGTGTGCACTGTCAGGAGAGCCAGAAAACAACATCTGTCTGACCGAAAGAATGAACTTTCAAACTTGTCTCCCTCCTCTAAAACCTGGTGAGGCCTTGTTAAGTCCATCTCTGGTGTATGCTCCCCTGCCATCCCTTACCTCACTTAAAATGGCACCAGACGACGATGCTCGTAAGAAGGCCGAATGCTTCATTTCTGTGTTTGCCTCCAAATCTTGTATCCCCAACCCCTCATTTTTGGTACCGATCCTTCCATGTCATGCCCAACTGCTCCTCGACTGTCTTTTACAACTGAGAAGGTAAAGGAGGTTATTTTAACCCTCAACTCTGACTCTACAACTGGACTGGATGGCATCAGCCCACATGTCCTAAAAACCTGTTCTGCTGCTCTTGCTCACCCTCTCTGTTCTATTCACCCTCTCTTTTGCTCAAGGTAATCGACCATATTACTGCACTACATAACTATAACGGCACCCAGTAGAGCGCATACCTCCACCAGGCTGAACAGTTTACGTTTTGTATCCCACTGATAAGCCGGATTTGGATTTGGACCCAATTCTAAATTGAACTGGCTTGTTCTCGTCACTGAACCAACCATCCACAATCTTTTGAAGTGTCATGCTATATATCATTTCTCTCAATACTGAAGAATACTTTTTGACCCAAGACATTTCAGCTTTTCATTTTTTTTTTAAATACAATTTGTAAAAATTTCTAAAAACATGTTTTCACTTTGTCATTTTGGGGTATTTTGTGTAGATCGGTGACAAAAAAAATTTATATCGAATGCATTTTAGATTTGGGCTGTAACTCAACAAAACGTGACAAAAGTCGAGGGGTTTGAATACTTTCTGAAAGCACTGCATAATGTGGCTCTTCTTCTTCTTCGTCACTGGAACCCCGTGGGACAAAATATCTCGTCAATGCCTGCCATGAAGGGAACATCCACATCACGGTTCTGCATCAAATTCAAAATCTGAACAAAAAACCCGACCTTGAAACGACAATAAGGATTGCTTTGGTTGAGGGCAAGTGGTGCGGTGGTCGGGCTGCAAAACACACGACCGCAGCCCCATGCCATCTGAAGCTGGTTCCAGCGCGCGAGGGTCGCGTCTCGATCATCACCGAGGATGGATGGCGACAGTGCTGAGAGGTATGGGAAAACAGCAGTCCCACCTGCACATAGATGTCAAATTAAGATGCGACAGACTTCATTAAAGACGTTCGATATAAAGATTTGATTTTTAAAAAAAATTGCTTGAAGAAGTAACGTTACACCATTGCTTAATGTTCAAGCTTACAACAAGTGCTCATCCTTATTGACAATAGCTAGAGGTCATTGCTGGTCCCAAGTGATAACAATGAACCACGAGCCAAGGAATTTCTCTTCATTTATTTCCAAGGGAGTATGTCCTCCAGTGTGAGAACACTGATTGCTTTTTTGGCACTCGGGTCATTCTGTGTCAATTCACACAATATCCAGGTACCTCCCATATGCCTGGTGTTGGCTTTATGGTTAGGGTGGTGGGCTTTGGATCCTCGGGTCCTGAGTTCAAATCCCGCTCAGCTGTTGAATTAATACCAGGTGGGGTTAACTCGGCCTGTCATCCTCCTGAGGTCGGCAAAATGAGTGCCAGCATGCTGGTATCCTGTGTCGGAATGGTGACCCGTCCAGGATTGTGCCCACTAGTCAAGGAGACTGCTTCGGCAGCACCGACGCTCTGCACAGAGTATGGTCCCAATCTCCTCCTCCTCCCATATGACACCTCTCAGATTTGCCTGGGGAATTTTTTTTCTTCTAAAAAATACCTCTTCATGCCAAACAAAGGGATCCCAAGATTCAACTCAATATCTCCAACGGTTTGAGTTATAGCCCCTCAAAATATGGGTGCCATGCTACTCTTTCGCACTCGTGAATTGTACATTTCTTTCATTAGCATTCTTGAAGACCTATATCTTCTGTTCCAATAGAAATGTAAAGTAGAAAATCGGTTTCTAAGCCAATTCTGGCCGAGGCTTTCAGATTCTGCAGCCAGAAATTGCTCATCTCTTCGACTATGGAAGTTATGGACCCTCAAAAAAAATCCTTACTTCGGCTTGGCGCTCAATCGATTGAGATTTTGGAGGGCCATAATGTTGACCCTTTTGAAGTTTTTTTTAATTCCAAATGGTTTTTCTGAAATATTTGGGAACTGCACTGTGCACCAACATAGTTTTAGGGTGAATTGAGCTTTAATGGGGGTATGGTGGGGTCCTAAACACCATTATGTGAGAAAACCACCACACCAAGGCCAAACACATACAAGTCCTTCACAATATGAATCAGTTACTCGATCTCTTCCCCACCATCAAGTGTACTCCAATAAGCTAGGTGAGAGTACTTACAGGTAGCAGCATGAATATAATAATATAAAACATTATTTAATAAATGGAGACAGCTGATGTGGAAGAGAAGGATTTTTATTTTTATATGCAATGTCGAGGCTCGTATAAGAGCCAACATACAGAACGCATGACAAAGGGAGGAGGAGACAAGAAGGGTGGGAGATGGAAGCACAAAACAGAGGGGAGTAGAGACATGAGGAGATCTGTGCAAGGGAGAGGGATGGGGGCAGGGTACATGGGGTACACAAGATGGACATTACAGGGACTTTCAGGAAGGAAAACAGAATTTGAAGGAGGAGGCGGTTGGAGTGAATTAATAGGGGTAGAAAAGGTCGTGCTTTTGGATTGGGGAAGACAAGAGATGGTAATGAACAACTGTTTTGAAGGCCTGGAGGGAGGAGTGGGATTGACGAGAGTGTGGGAGTTTGCTCCAGAGACAGGAAAAAAAAAAAAGAGAGGAATGAAAGGGTGAAGGTAGGCAGTGATTCTTCATTTTGGTAGTTTCAACAGAAGAGGGATGCTGGCGGACCTTCAGCGGCCTGCGCGGAAATACTTAGATCACAGACAGAGCAGGGGGAGGGGGGAGAGGCTGGAGAGGAGATGGTAGAAGACAGAAAGACCACTGACTTGCCTGCGGTGGGAGACTGAGATGCACAAAGACTCAGCCTCATCGCAGGAGATACCAATGATCCAAAATGCCTTGGTTTCCACAGCATGAAGCCAAGAAAGGTGAGAGGCAGGAGCACAAGTCCAGAGGGGAGAGCAGTACTCCATCAGGCTGCAGATGAAAGCTTTGTATGTGGTTAGGAGCTCAGGTGGGCCGAGGAAGGACTTTGCACGAAGGATGATGCCTAATTGGAAACTGCCTTTGGAGGCCAGCTTAGAAATGTGGCTTTCCCAGGAAAAATCATGACATAGAGAGAGACCCAGAAGCGAGAATGAAAGGACTTCAAGAGGATTGTTAAGAAAGTAGACTTGGAGGGGTGGGGGTGGGGTTGGCGGGGAGGGGGGTTTCAGACTGTCCTTTTGGAGAGACATAGTGAAGGTGTACGATTTGTCAGGATTGCAAGACATGCTCCCCATGTTGGAACAGTTTGTGATTTTATCCAGATCTGCAGTGAGCGAAGAAGCTGCTGCTTGCCAGTGTGAGGGATGACAGATGGTATTGGCAGAGGGTGGATTCATCAGTAAAGAGATAATGAGGATTTTCCAGAGTCAGAGAGATCATTGATGAAAACCATAAAAAAAAACAGAGCTCAGAACACTGTATTGAGGAACTCCAGCCTGGACAGGAAGAGGGAATGGGAGAACTCCATTTAGGGTCACACGTTGGCTGTGACAGGAGAGGAAGTCTGCGAGCTACGAGTGGAGATGGCCTTGGATACCATAGGAATAGAGTTTGGTGAGCAGGGCAGGGTGCCAGACTGTGTCAAAAGCACGCGATACATGCAGGGATATGGCTCCGATTTCACGTCTGGCACTGATGACCTCCATCCATTGTTGGGAGAGCAGAAGCAGCACATCCATAGTAGTGACCTGGTCTGAAACCAAATTGATGATCGGAAATCAAGCCGTTGGAGAAGAAGTAGTATTTAATGTCTGAAGCGATGATGGATTCCATAACCTTGTTGATGATTGGCAGAAGGCTGATTGGTCTGTAGTTGCAGGGATTTGTTTTTGCACCTTTTTTATGCAGGGCAGTGATGTTAGCTGATTTCCAAGTAGATGGCAGATGACCTTGAGGAAATGAGGGTGATAAAACGGAGAGAGGGTGAGCAAGAGCAGAGGAGCAGGTTTTTAGGACACGTGGGCTGATGCCGTCTGGACCGCTTGCAGAATCTGAGTCGAGGTTTCACAGCAAACTCTCCACTTTGTCAGAAGAAAAGGACACAGAGTCCAGGGACAGTTGGGTGCAGAAAGCGATGGGTTTCAGACACACAATTGAGAAGCAAACACAGAGTTTGGGCATTCAGCCTTTTCACGTGCAGTGTAAGCTGTGCAGCCATTTGAGGTAAGGGAGGGATGGAGGGGAAAAGTCACCAGAAACAGACTTTGGAGCTCATCGATCCAAACTTTGGCTCTAGATGCCACCAGGATTTGAAGAAGGAAGAAAGGTTTGAGAGTTCAGACTTGAGCTTGGAAAGATGTTGTTTTCTGGCTCTCCTGACGGTAGATACACATAACAGGTTGTTCCGAGCTTAATGAAAGGAACCGAGATTATCTTCAGTTGGATTTGCCTTCCATGAGGCAAAGGCAAGTTTTTGAGGACAACTGCCTCACCACAAGCTTCAGTGTCCCATGGGTGGGAGGAAGGGTAGGACAACTGACGATGAGAAGGGATAAATCTGTGCATGAGGGAGAGCAAGTTTCTTTGAAAGAATTCCCAGGAGGAGTTGATGTAGGAGAAAGTAGCGATGGAAGACGAGTCTCGAAGTTTGATGGCTGCTTGGAGACCCTGCCAATCAGCCTGAGTGAAATGCCACACTCGACGGTGCTGAGGTGGTTCTCTGATAACAGCCAGAGAGATGTCCACTTTAACAAGGATGTGGTCAGAAGAACCGAATGGAGCGGAGGAAGAACAGCAGATATTTTCTGGAAAATTTGTCAAAATCAGATCAAGAAGAGATAGAGTACCGTTGGTTGAGATCCGGGTCGGGAAGTTGACCGATTGAGTCAGTCCCAATGAGTTGCAGAAGTCTTTTGCTGAAGTGGCATGACAGGTGAGAGGTACCCACACCTAGCCAACTGGCATGATGACAATTGAAGTTGCCACATATGACGAAGTGAGAGTTGGGATGAGAGGATACAAGTTGGTCCATGTTTTCGGATGGTGAGGTGTAAATGGAGTCATCACTGTTTGGTGGACGGTACAGTACACATATAAACATGTAGTGGGAGTGGAGGGGAAGCCGTAGCCAGAGGTATTCCTGGGGTGTGGGAGAATGAGGGCAGTGCATGGAGAGTGAGGAATTTGATGAAGAGAGCAACTCCGCTGCCAGGACGAAGCTCAGATCTATCATACCGGAGGAGGTAGTAACCAGGGAGAGATGAGGGAGTCAGAGACGCCTTGAGGGAGGAAAGTTTCTGTTGAACAGATGTCTGCTTTGTCAGTGGCAACCTGTCTGGAAAGATGTTAGGTTTGAGCTGAGGCCCTGGATATTTGAGGTCCACACTGTTAAGGCAGAGGGAGTAGAGGAGGCTTTGGGTGCAGGGTAGGGGAGAGTAGGATGAGGGAAGAGGGAGGGAGAGTTGTTGACAGTGTGTGGAAGATTGCAGAAGAGCGAGGGGAGAGGGCTGGAAGAGGAGGAGGACAAAAGGCTCGGTGGTGATAGGATGAGGCACAGTGGGGCAGAGGGAAGTGGAAGATTGGAGGAGGTGGAGGAATGAGTTGGAAGAGAGAGCATGGGGGGAAGGAGGCAGCTTTGTAGATGTGGAGGGGAGGAGCAACTTTGAGAAGGGTGAGTGAGGGGGGAGATTGGAGAGAGAAGGGTGAGAGGGGAGAGTTGAGGGAGAAGGGTGAGGGTGGAAAGTTGAGGGAGAAGTTGAGAGGGAAGATTGGAGGGGGAAGAGTGAAGGTTGCTTTGAGAGGGAGGGGTGAGATGGAAGCTTTGAGAGCGAGAGGTGAGCGGGAAGCTTTTAGAGGGAGGGGTGAGTGGGAAGCTTTGAGAGGGAGGGGAGATGATGACAGCAGGTATGGCCATGGGGCAGGAGGGCGAGGGGAGAGGGGAGAGGTGGTGGATGAGACTTGGTGGTGGTGTGGTAAAGAAGGGAGCAGGCAGGGGAGGCACAATATTTGAGGGGTTGGGAATGGGGAAGGTGTGATGAGAGGAAGGAAGGAGCATGTTTGAGATGTTGAGGAGTGTACTGATTGAGAGAGTGGGATATTTGTTTGGTTGGAATGGAGACCACAGATGTTAGAACACCACAGTCTGGGACATCAGAGGAGGAGCTGACACTATGGCAGAAGACAGTGAAGAGGTGCGAAGAGAGGAGGCATGATAAGGGGAAAGATGGGAGGGGTAAGGAGAGGGTATAACAGGTGAGGAGTTAGGAGGAGGAGGAGGGGTGAATTGGAAAAAGGATGATTGATGGAACACAAACATGAATTAAAAAAAATTTAAAATCCCAGTTTGCAAGTCAGAGATGTGATCAAAGACATTACGTGAGGGAGGAGGAGGAGGAGGAGGAGCAGGAGGAGAAGGAGAAGGAGAAGGAGGAGTAGTGAATGATACAATACAGAGAACCACACGTGTGAGAGAGAGGACGTTGAAACATTTTAAGAGACCATTTTATATTTTGATAAAGATTAGGTTAAGGAAATGTTGAAGAAAAAAAAAATCGTGAAGATGTGTGGTGAATTTGGATCTGAAAAAGTGGAAGGAAGATGGTGCATGGGCAAAACCAGTCGAAAGAGGAAGAGGCAGAGGAAGAGGGGGTGGATAAATCACGTGGTTACGGGAGGTACAAGGTGAGAAGGGAAAAAGATATAGATTTTTGTTTTACCTGAGAGAAAAGGTCAGCGATTGAGCAGAAGGATTACTTAAAGCTCAAAAAAAAGAACTTCCAATCAAAAGATGTGTGATGTAAAATGAGGGAAGAAATGAAAAAGCAGGCCAGACTAGCAACGGCAGGTCCGTACCTGCCACCGCACATAATCCGGTGTTGGAAGTTGACCCAGCGATGCCGGTTCCAGACTGAATCCCCAAAACGGACGGTGCTGCACCTGTACCAAAACCACCAAATGCACCTGTCGGGGCCCCAAAGCCTGTGGTTCCCCCGAGAGTTGAGGTTGTGGTCCCAAATCCAGCAAGGGTTGAAGGCGGAGCGGTAGTGCCAAATCCCATCGATCCAAAGTTTCCAAAACCTGGAAAACATAACATTTTTCGATTTTGTGTGGGGGAAAGGTTCAAGTAGAAGAGATGGCGAGGATCTCAATAACGTCCAAGCTAAAGTAGATTAAACTATGAAAACCATTTGAAGTACAATGTCGCTTATCCTCTTTGCTTCGTTGTAGTATTCTGAAATCTCATCTGTATGAAACCCTAACACTATTTGCATCTACCTCTTCCACTCAAGCCTCAACTGAGGAGAAGAAAACGAAGGGGTGGGGGGGGATGGTGGAGGGAGAGGGACAGTTATTGAGGCAAATAAGCATCGAGAGAAAGGTAAACGACCAACTATAGATTCTTTTAAAAAGTAGAAAAAAATATATGTCAAAGGATGAATGAAACCCACGGTTAGTCATTCAATTGAGTACAGGATGTAGGAATGTGTCGACTTGTGTTATTGTGTTTATACTGGTTATCAACGTTGAGCTAAACTTAACATTTCCGTTTTCAGATCAGGTCTTATTGAAGTGTTTTACAAAATGGAGTGAAGGTGGTGGTGAAGGCTTCAGCCTGAGAAGTTGTTCAGCGATCTCAACAGGCATTGACGGGATCCACCGGACAGCAAAACCTAGCGGGGCATGGCAAAGGCGTCTTTAAATTATGGAAGCATCGTTGATGGGAAGCCACCAGGTGTAGCTCAGATGGGCATCTGTCAACACAAGGAAGACTGTGCAGGAAGCAATTGCAGCAACTTGCGACACCTCTCATGACTTGAGTCTCCATCTTTTCCAGCAGGATGGCGGACAGTCATGTTAGTACCGTTGAGGCTCTCAACATTCTGAATGTACACTTAACTGGACCGTGATCAGGTGGCAAAGAAGCCCTGCAAGTGGCCAGGAAGTTTTCCCGATCCGACGCATCGTTTTGGGTTGTCGGGCTATCTGAAGGAGATGGTTTTGTCACCAAACTCCACGTTGACCCAGATGTCATAACAACCTGAAACAACTGCACCGTTAATATTCCTCCGGCTTTGTTGAGCAAAGCAACAGATGATTTGCCCCCTCAACATGAGTTATTTCCCCGATGCAGAAGGGGATCAGTTTGAATGGAGACCACATTGAAACGTGATAAAGACTGCTGTCGTACAACTTTCTGGTAAGTCAGAAATTTTCAATACAGTGCATTATTAGGCCTCGCCCTATAGGATAGGGGAAGGCTTATAGCTGCTGTGGGGTTTGTTTCCACAATTAATACCTCCAATTTTTAATAGTACCCCAGAGTTTCTTCGACCCATAGGATTACTAAACCATATATAAGGGTTTTTTTAGTTTGTTTCTTTGTTTCTTTGTCTGCCAATTTCCAAGCTGTATCTCACATCCTGCTGGGCTTTTCAGAATGAAATTTTTGCATCAATAGACCTAATGGGAAGAAAAAGTTTGCAGGCTTGACTTAAATTTTATTTCACCTCAACCTAATTTCAAGTTAATGACCTAATTATATACATTTTTCATCAAAACTCAACCAAGGCCTGTCCGATTGGAACAAAATTGCCCTCTCGACATAGCCCAGAGCAAAATGCATTTACACTTAATCTACAGCATACCTCTCTGGGTCAAAGGTCAAGGTAAAATGGCAGTCTGAAAAAAAAGTGATTTTTGTCATCGCTTAATTTAGCCAATGTGGAATCTAAAGAGACCGCTTGGCCTTCCAAGAGGTTCTTGCATCATAATAATGTACATGCACTGAAGTTGTGCACCTGATATTTGTTTCGTATCCTTGACCTATATGTTTTGGATTGTGACCTAATTGACAAAAACACCTTTTTGATGATAACTTGCATAGTTTTCCTGATGTTGAGTTTTATGGATAGATTGTAGATGGGGACACATTTTCTTAATTTACGCTATCCCTCGATGTTGAAGGTGAAGGTCAGAAAGTGGTCTGTAAAAAAAATGGCCATCATTGGATTGCGGTTGCTGGGAGACGCTTCCCCTTGGCGATAGTTTTGTGATCACAGATATCTAGTTCCCCAATGCAGTTTCTTTTATTGTTATTATTTTTTTACTTTTCCACGAAGCACGGCGAGGGGTTTCTGGGATATCATGTATATTTAAAGGTGCAGTCAACCTGATGTAAGTACAGAATCAAGAGCATCTCACCACATGACTCAAGCTCCAAAGAAACATTATATATATATATATATATATATATATATATATATATATATATATATATATATATATATATATATTTTTTTTTTATAAAAATAAAAAAGACATCTGATGTCGTTATACGTTTCATGTGCAGATGTTCCGACAACATAAATGGAGATTGGCTTGATACCAAATTATTTCACAAAATGCAATTTCCATGACACCTGGTACCTGTGAAACCAGTGGGTTGTGCTCCAAACGTGAAACCTTGGCTGGGGTTTGTGCTTCCAAAAGATCCGAAAGAAAGCCCAGATGCTGGTGGGTAAAAATGAACACGTCACATCATTTCGTCTATCGAGTACATCTCTCGTCAAATCAACCTATCACGAATCATCTGAGATTCCTCCTTCTTAAAAGTATTTCCACCAATGAGAGGGGCATTCACACTATCCCACTTCAGTATTGTATTGTACGGAGAGTAAAAGCACACCGGGCCAAATAGTGTGCTTTTACTCTCCATACAATAAGTCTCCTGAGCTGTCTAGTTTTCATCATTTAAAAAAAAATATATATATATATATATATATATATATATATGTATATATATATATATATATATATATATATATATATATATATATATATATATATATATATATATATATATATATATATATATATATATATATATATATATATATATATATATATATATATATATATATATATTGTTACGGCTGTGGAAATTCGCAATGCACCATAAAGGGTCCTGAGATCAGTTATGACGATAAGTAATTGTGTAGTTAGATTTCCCCACCGTTGTTTAGAGGCAATTTCAGTGTTCACTGGGCTGCGATCCTTTGAGATAGCCGTTTTTCTTTTCTCTGTCATTATTTTGGACCAATAATCCCCCAACAACTCAAATACCACCACATTCGCCTCTTTACCTCCACAACTCCATCCCGCAAACATCGCTTCACCGCCATTCTCAAACGACGCCCGCCAACAACTCAAACACCACCACCATCGCCTCTTTACCTCCACAACTCCATCCCGCAAACATCGCTTCACCGCCATTCTCAAACGACGCCCGCCAACAACCAAACTCCCACCACCTCCGCCTTTCTACCACATGTCGTGCCATGGGTTGTGAATGCGTTCCTTTCACCTCAAAAAAAAATAAAAATAAAAAAAATAAAAATAAAAAAAATCGGATCAGGAATGCTTCACGCCCCCTTTTCATCCATCCAATGACTGAGCATCGGGTGGCATAGCCCCGCCTCCGAACCCGCTGTGATCCAGAAATTTACATAGACGCCCCTCCCCCGGGCTATATAAGCGCGAGCACAACACAGCTCGTGGTGTGTGCAGTAGGGTGCAGTACGTCGGCAGTCAAGTAGAAAACAAGTGGGAGCAGTGGAGTGGCAGCAGCAGCAGTATCGGCAGGCAGTCAAGCGGCAGTGCAGTGTCGATGGAGAAGTGGCAGTAGCAGTGTCGGCGGGGCAGTCAAGTCTGCAGTGTCGGCGGGGCAGTCGAATCGGGAGACGGAGCTCGAAGCCGATGGGAAAGGCAGACGGGGAGCGCCGGAGAGAGCTTGCCGGCCACGCCAAGGGCACGAAGCCATGCGCAGCTATGCTGACATTGCGGCTTGCCTGCCATCGCTCCACGAGGGCGCGGGTAAGACTCTTCGGTCTAGTGGACCTGGCCGCTCATCCAGGTTTCACGCGCATTTGGTCCACGAACCTGTCTGCCACCCTTGCCTTTGAGGGTGGCTTTTTCCTTTGCTTTTTGTGTGAAGTGTTGTGGCGCAGAGTCCCGTAAGTAAAACCGTATAAGTGACTGTACATAATTGCTTATATACGGTCGTAGCACCTTTTGCTTTGCTTTTGTTCTGTATACGTGCATGTTAGTGTTTTGCATTCCTGACTGCATATGTGCTTGTAAAATAAATGTATGGCTGTAAAATACGTGCTTGTCTGAGTGTGCAATAAATATGCTTGTCGAACTGTTCCCCGTTTCGTTGCGTCCTTTCCCTTGTTTGAAAGTTCCATCTTGCATCACGGAAGGAATTGGTAGAAGTGTGCAAGCACCTGGTAAATAATCACGTCCGTCGGGGCCGGCGATAACACCGCTCGGTTATCACTGAAGCACGGAACGGACCGCTTAAGCGGTTCGTGTCCGAGGCCGGCCAGCGGCGAGGTACGATCGCCTGGTGAACTACCTGCGCAGGTACTTCGGTAGGTCGAGTTTGGCGAACAACCCTATCCTGCGCGGGTGGCCGATTGGCACGATTGTGGTGAGGTCGAAAGACCCACCTGTGACTAGTTCCTGGCGGTAGTTCCGAGAAGGGTCACGACTGAATTGTCCGTTCCGGTGGGCGACGCGGTCGCAATTTGAGTTATGTGGCCGATCGCACGCCGGGCGGACCGAAATTGGTAAATATATATATATATATATATATATATATATATATATATATATATATATATATATATATATATATATATATATATATATATATATATATATACATACTTTCCCATCGCTCTGCTGACTAATTTAATCAAAAGACATCATGTTGTACCACAAACATTCTGCTACATTTACCCCCATCATTTGCCCGATTCATCATCCATCTGCTTGGAAGTCAGTGAACATAATCTTCACCAACCATCTTTACTGCTTATAAACAGCACAGAGAAATAAATAATCACTTCCACTTGGCTGTTCAGCTCAATGTTAGATTCTTTGGTTTGAACCTCGGTTTAAAACGAGTAAAAGTAATTTTGAAAATTATGAATTATTCTCACCCAGATTTCAACATCACACTGATGTTGTTTAAACTTCCTTGATTCAACATGATGGGTTTTTTTTTTTTTTTAAATAAGGATACCGCCAGGTGGTGTTATCAGATACATGCTGACCTTGAGAGAATTGGGGTCTTCCCGCCCGAACCCTGAACCCCCTCCCCCAGATATTCCACAAAGACAGCAACCGACCGCCACCCACATCCACGGCACCCCTACCGCCACCCACATCCACAGGACCCCTACCGCCACCCACATCCACGGCACCCCTACCACCCACCCCCACGGCATCCCTACCACCCACCCCCACGGCATCCCTACCACCACCCACATCCACGGCATCCCTATGACCAACCCACATCCACGGCATCCCTATGACCAACCCACATCCACGGCATCCCTATGACCAACCCACATCCACGGCATCCCTACCACCACCCACATCCACGGCATCCCTACCACCCAACCCCACGGCATACCTACCACCACCCACATCCACGGCAGCCCTATGACCAACCCACATCCACGGCATCCCCACCACCCACATCCACGGCATCCCAAGCACCAACCACATCTACGGCATCCCTACCACCACGGCATCCCTACCACCATCCACATCCACGGCACGCCCACCACCCACATCCACGGCACGCCTACCACCCACATCCACGGCAAGCCTACCACCCACATCCACAGCACGCACACCACCATCCACATCCACGGCACGCATACCAGCACCCACATCCACGGCACGCATACCAGCACCCACATCCACGGCACGCCTTCCACCAACCACATCCACGGCACGCATACCAGCACCCACATCCACGGCACGCCTTCCACCAACCACATCCACGGCACGCATACCAGCACCCACATCCACGGCACGCCTTCCACCAACCACATCCACGGCACGCATACCAGCACCCACATCCACGGCACGCCTTCCACCAACCACATCCACGGCACGCATACCAGCACCCACATCCACGGCACGGATACCACCACCCACATCCACGGCATCCCTACCACCCACCGCCACGGCCTCCCTAGGACCAACCCAAATCCACGGCATCCCCACCACCCACATCCACGGCATCCCAAGCACCAACCACATCCACGGCATCCCAAGCACCAACCACATCCACGGCATCCCTACCACCACGGCATCCCTACCACCATCCACATCCACGGCACGCCCACCACCCACATCCACGGCACGCCTACCACACACATCCACGGCACGCATACCACCATCCACATCCACGGCACGCATACCAGCACCCACATCCACGGCACGCATACCAGCACCCACATTCACGGCACGCCTTCCACCAACCACATCCACGGAACGCATACCAGCACCCACATCCACGGCACGGATACCAGCACCCACATCCACGGCATCCCTACCACCCACCCACATCCACGGCATGCCTACCACCCACCAACACCCACGGCATCCCTCTGACCCACCCACATCCACGGCATCCCTCTGACCCACCCACCAACATGGCATCCCTACCACCCATATCCATGGCATCCCCACCACCCACATCCACGGCATCCCTACCACCACCCACATCCACGGCATCCCTACCACCCACACGGCATCCCCACCACCCACATCCACGGCATCCCCACCACCCACATCCACGGCATCCCTACCACCACCCACATCCACGGCATCCCTACCACCACCCACATCCACGGCATCCCCACCACCCACATCCACGGCATCCCTACCACCACCACGGCATCCCTACCACCACCACGGCATCCCCACCACCACCACCACGGCATCCCTACCACCACCCACATCCACGGCATCCCTACCACCCCCACGGCATCCCTACCACCACCCACATCACCCCTACCACCACCCACATCCACGGCACCCCTACCACCACCCACATCCACGGCACCCCTACCACCACCCACATCCACGGCACCCCTACCAACACCCACATCCACGGCACCCCTACCAACACCCACATCCACGGCACCCCTACCAACACCCACATCCACGGCACCCCTACCAACACCCACATCCACGGCACCCCTACCAACACCCACATCCACGGCACCCCTACCAACACCCACATCCACGGCACCCCTACCAACACCCACATCCACGGCACCCCTACCAACACCCACATCCACGGCACCTCTACCAACACCCACATCCACGGTACCCCTGCCAACACCCACATCCACGGCACCCCTACCACCACCCACATCCACGGCACCCCTACCACCACCCACATCCACGGCACCCCTACCACCACACACATCCACGGCACCCCTACCACCACACACATCCACGGCACCCCTACCACCACCCACATCCACGGCACCCCTACCACCACCCACACCCACGGCACCCCTACCACCACCCACACCCACGGCACCCCTACCACCACCCACACCCACGGCACCCCTACCACCACCCACACCCACGGCACCCCTACCACCACCCACACCCACGGCACCCCTACCACCACCCACACCCACGGCACCCCTACCACCACCCACACCCACGGCACCCCTACCACCACCCACACCCACGGCACCCCTACCACCACCCACACCCACGGCACCCCTACCACCACCCACACCCACGGCACCCCTACCACCACCCACACCCACGGCACCCCTACCACCACCCACACCCACGGCACCCCTACCACCACCCACACCCACGGCACCCCTACCACCACCCACACCCACGGCACCCCTACCACCACCCACACCCACGGCACCCCTACCACCACCCACACCCACGGCACCCCTACCACCACCCACACCCACGGCACCCCTACCACCACCCACACCCACGGCACCCCTACCACTACCCACATCCACGGCACGCCTACCACCACTCACATCCACGGCACGCCTACCACCACCCACACGCGGCATCATTACCACCACCCAGACCAACAACATTTACAGGACCCACAGCACCCCCTCCCATCATCCACACCCGGAAAACGCCCACAGCAACTTCCTGGATTTTCTTTCCAGATTTCTGTGCCACCACCTTTTCCACCTTGTGAGATATTTGTCAATGATAAAGTTGACGTCTCCATCGTGTCTCTGCGCTGCTGCTTCCCCGAATTACTGGATTATTTAACCAATCAATTCGGCAACAACTGTGGAATGTAATGATCGGACACAAATTACTCCGTCACTGTGGGGCTCGGAGAAACCTTTTACTTCACCTGCAGGGGCAACGGGACCGCCTACACCCAACTGGAAAGGTGCCGCCATCGCGCAGCACAACAACCGACAAATCAGGCACGACCTCCTCAACTTCCGGTCACGCGGTACATTCGTCGATATTTAACGATCAATTTAAAAAAAAATTACCTCAATGTTTGATTTTCCCATCGGTAGTTTGTAACGGTGGATATTGATTATTATATTATACTTAAAAAACGACAATAAGTACCAGCGAAACTAAACAAACGCAAACAAATACACCAACTAAAGGAGAACGATGCCGCTCATCTCCATTCCAGAAGGATTACGAGATAATTTACATGATAATAATTAAAGGGAAGAAGAAGAAGAAGTAAAAAAAAAAATTTTTTTTAAATCAAAGGTTAAAATAAATCCGAATTTAAACCACCGCTGATTGCCGAGTGCTCAGCACTTCATGAGTCACCAGGATTGATCCCACAAAATCAAACAGATCGAGGGCGGTGGACGAGCGGCACAGCCACGCCCTCAACCAATGACGTCATCCAATCACCTCGTGCTGGCCGTGAAGAACAAATGAGAAGAAGAAGAAGAAGACGATTTGTGGAGGAGGTCGTCCCGAGTTCTCCGATTGGACGATTGACGGGCGTGGTCTGGGGTGGCTCGGTCTGACGTCATTACAGGACGGGGTTGAGTGTCGAGGGTGCATCGGCTTTGTCTGGTATTCTATATCCTCTGTATCCTATCAAGGATGATCAACACTGCTAGTGATGATGACGAGCGTTCATCATCGAGGGTTACTCGAACTAGGAAGAGGGGCAGACCATGGCGGGAGAGTCGAGGAGTCATTTACGGGATTGATCCCTCCATTGAAATTGATGATATCACCTGGAGAGGAAAACAACGTTGCAGAAGATGTAATGGAGAGCACGACTACGGAAGCTGTCTGTACTCGTGAAGAAATGTTTTGTACCAATTGTGGTGGTGACCACAGTACAGCCTTCAGAGGAGGTCTCGACTTCCCTGGAGCTGCCCAGATCCAACGGGTGAAGACGCAGGAGAAACTGTCATACGCTGAGGCTGTCCGGATGGTCCCCAAAAGGGGGGAACTACGTCTCCAGTAAAAACTGTTGAGAAAGTCCAAAACTGAGGGACCGGTTAACGTCCTCACCAAATCGGTGGGAGTCCAGACTGAGATGAAAGACACAGAATTCCAAACCGAGAGAGCAACCTCTGACGTGGTCTACTAAACAGGGATTCATCGGCTTCATCAATGAAGTAGTGAATTGTGGAGCTCAAGCAGGGAGCAGATCCGAAACAATCCAGATCATCTCCGCTGCAACCTTCAAACATCTGGGCTGGGAGGAGTTTACTTTCAAGATGATCAACAAAATATTCAGCCAATCGACCCATAAATGCAGAGGGGTGGGCTCCAGGCAGTTCCAGGATCCCGCCCCCCCCCCTGCTGATTTATGTAAATCATCCAATGATTAACACGAAGTGGAGCACTCATGTGTCGGAGCTTATTAAATTAATCAGCAATCTTGCATCCCCACTGGATGTTATCCACTCGTTATTTAATAAACCTGGTTTAAAAGCCCCAATCAATTTTACATTACCAGTTACATCCTTCAATGTATTCTCCGAGTAAGCGTATCGGATACACTTTGTTAACTGAGCCGGATGTACCCTCAATTCTCTAAATTTGTCTGGAAATGGGGCAGACAGGATAAAGTTATGATTATTACGAGTACGGGCCCGCAGGGGTGTGCCAGTGTGTGCAGCCTCTGCCTGTCTCTCTCTCCCCTCTCCCTCTCCCTCTGCCTCTGCCTCTGCCTCTGCCTCTGCCTCTGCCTCTGCCTCTGCCTCTCCTCTGCCTCTCCTCTGCCTCTCCTCTCCTCTCCTCTCCTCTGCCTCTCCTCTCCTCTGCCTCTCCTCTCCCTCTCCTCTCCTCTGCCTCTCCTCTCCTCTGCCTCTCCTCTCTCTGCCTCTCCTCTCTCTGCCTCTCTCTCTCTTTCTTTCTCTCTTTCTCTCTCAGGCACATCCGCGGGTCCCCAGCAATATTCCTGGCAAGTTTCAATCGTGCAAAATAAATGAATAAATAAACATTAATTGTGATGTCATTCGTGACGTCATAGCACCGTGTCCTGTCATTAGTCGACAGATAAATGGCCGTAACTTGGGAACCGCTTGTCCGATCGATATCAAACCTCGAAAAGGCACATCTGCGGGTCCCCGGCAATATTCCTGGCAAGTTTCAATGAGATCGGACCAGCGGTCGTCGAGAAACTGCGGTCGCAGACAGACAGACAGACACACACACAGAGATTGCTGGAATTATAGATAGATTAGGGGACCCAGTCTAATGGACTGGGTAACCTATTGTTTTTCTTCTTATTTATTATTCTTTTTCCGCCAGCAATTTGTGGGCTTTTTCGCTTTAAAAATCATTTTCTCTGGAACGGTAAATCCGATCGACGCGAAATTTTCACCATAGTATATCTTTTTTGATAGCATACTTGATTGATAATTGTGACGTCATAGGTCACGTTGTGTGTGTGTGTGTGTGTGTGTGTGTGTGTGTGTGTGTGTGTGTGTGTGTGTGTGTGTGTGTGTGTGTGTGTGTGTGTGTGTGTGTGTGTGTGTGTGTCTGACTCTTTTTTTTTTTTTTCAGTTTAAACACCTATCTGGATGAACCAAACACACAACTTAATCTTCTTAATCATTTTTACTTTTAACATATGAGATATTTTTAGCATTAGTTTTCTTTTTACATTTGAGACAATAACTCATTTATTTATGAGAAAAATTCCTGCAGAGTGCTAAACCTTTTTAGTTTCCATTATGCACATTTGAATCTTGATTTTTAAAACATAAAGAATCTTCAGAAATGTCTTCACTCTCTCCTCCATTTATTTAAGAAAAAAAAAATGGAAAACTTTAAATTGAAGTCAATCACACCAACATCATCAATAATATAATCTTTTCCTTCTTTATCTCCACTTTCTCATTTAAATCTTCTCCTGAAACCGGTGTTAATAGTCTTGATGCAAATATTTCTAATAGACTTGCCAATTCTTTGTTTTCCTCCTTGGTGTGTTGAGATTGATTTATTTTCTGTAATACCTTCGATCTTTTTAAAACCTCACTGGTTTCCATATTTTTATATTTATTCATTCTCTTTCCTCCCTCTCCCTCTCCTCCTTCTCTCTCTTCTCCCTTGCCTCCTTCTCTCTCTTCTCCCTTGCCTCCTTCTCTCTCTTCTCCCTTGCCTCCTTCTCTCTCTTCTCCCTTGCCTCCTTCTCTCTCTTCTCCCTTGCCTCCTTCTCTCTCTTCTCCCTTGCCTCCTTCTCTCTCTTCTCCCTTGCCTCCTTCTCTCTCTTCTCCCTTGCCTCCTTCTCTCTCTTCTCCCTTGCCTCCTTCTCTCTCTTCTCCCTTGCCTCCTTCTCTCTCTTCTCCCTTGCCTCCTTCTCTCTCTTCTCCCTTGCCTCCTTCTCTCTCTTCTCCCTTGCCTCCTTCTCTCTCTTCTCCCTTGCCTCCTTCTCTCTCTTCTCCCTTGCCTCCTTCTCTCTCTTCTCCCTTGCCTCCTTCTCTCTCTTCTCCCTTGCCTCATTCTCTCTCTTCTCCCTTGCCTCCTTCTCTCTCTTCTCCCTTGCCTCCTTCTCTCTCTTCTCCCTTGCCTCCTTCTCTCTCTTCTCCCTTGCCTCCTTCTCTCTCTTCTCCCTTGCCTCCTTCTCTCTCTTCTCCCTTGCCTCCTTCTCTCTCTTCTCCCTTGCCTCCTTCTCTCTCTTCTCCCTTGCCTCCTTCTCTCTCTTCTCCCTTGCCTCCTTCTCTCTCTTCTCCCTTGCCTCCTTCTCTCTCTTCTCCCTTGCCTCCTTCTCTCTCTTCTCCCTTGCCTCCTTCTCTCTCTTCTCCCTTGCCTCCTTCTCTCTCTTCTCCCTTGCCTCCTTCTCTCTCTTCTCCCTTGCCTCCTTCTCTCTCTTCTCCCTTGCCTCCTTCTCTCTCTTCTCCCTTGCCTCCTTCTCTCTCTTCTCCCTTCCCTCCTTCTCTCTCTTCTCCCTTGCCTCCTTCTCTCTCTTCTCCCTTGCCTCCTTCTCTCTCTTCTCCCTTGCCTCCTTCTCTCTCTTCTCCCTTGCCTCCTTCTCTCTCTTCTCCCTTGCCTCCTTCTCTCTCTTCTCCCTTGCCTCTTTCTCTCTCTTCTCCCTCTCCTCCTTCTCTCTTGTCTCAGTTTCTTCAACTCCTTCCTCATCCCTTATAGTGTAGTAGATAGTAGAAAAATCGTACAAATTATGATACAAGCATCAAATTTGGCATTTCCGTTCTGCAGGGCTTTCTGATCAAATCTACCCGATTGGCCATTTGAAAAATTTGAAAAAAAAAATTCAAAAAAATTTGAAGTCACAGCTGTCTGAAAATCTTGAAGCGCAAGTGAACATCCCAGACAGAGAACCAAGGGGAGATGCAGTCATCATTGATGGCTCAGCACTTATCAATCCCCTACCTCCACGCACTTCAAAAATATTTGAAGAAGTCCGTAATACCTTCGATCTTTATTCTCGGCCTCGGATCTCGGCCTTTATTCTCGGTCGATCCTTGACCTCCGAGGCAAGAAGGAGTGACAGTCACTCTTCAGAAGAAGAGTGACAGGAACCAGTAAGACCCCAAGTAACTGGAGAAGCTTTCTTCAAGATGACAGCAACAAGACTGAGCTGTTTCACTTCCTTGCGGAAAAGATGTGTGAAGCACAGATGAGAAGCACAGTCATTGTCACAAAAGGAGAAGATGCCATTAGCAACACAAGGAAGTCACTGGATGCTGTGTCTCCATGTTGTTATGAAGAAGCTGACACTCAAATATTTGTACACGCCAGGGATGCAACGACGGTTGGTAGCAAGTCCATTATCATTAAGGCTAATGACACGGACGTACTAGTCATAGCAATATCTGTACTGCCATCCTTACAGGAACTAGGTCTTGAGAACATGTGGATTGCCTTTGGCCAAGGAGCCAAGGCGCGATGGATTCCAGTCCATGAGGTAGTTTATGCAATAGGGCCTGAGAAAGCTGGAGGGATCCCATACTTCCATGCGTTCACTGGATGTGACGTCGTGTCTGCCTTCCGCAGTAAAGGGAAGAAATCTGCATGGCAGACTTGGAACGTCTTTGATGATGTTTCTGATACATTCACCAATTTTAGCCAGCATCCAACATTGATTCGTGATCTTGACTTTTTTGAAGTTTTTTTTTTTTTTTTTCAAAATTTGGATTTTCAAATGGCCAATCAGGCAGATTTGATTAGAATCCCCTGGAGAACAAATGTGACAAATTTGATGCTTGTGTCATCCTTTGCACGATTTCTCTCAAAAATTTCTGTTATTTGCCCCACTATTACTATCCTTGAATCACTTTCACCCTATAGAATATCATACATATATTCATCAGGATTTCTTGTTATTCCTGCATCCAAAATAATTTTTTTTTACAACAGGAAACCAATAAAATTTCTTCTGAATTTCTAAAAGAACCTTGCGTTTTCTTAACTTAAAATTTTTTTCATTATTTAACATCTTAGTTAAATCCAAAGTTGTTGGTTTATTAACATCAGTATAATCTTTTATTGAAAATACCTCATTCCTATGTTGTAGAACATATTTATTACTAGAGGGGGAGCACTCGGTAGAGTGCAAAACCTCGGCCGCCAATACTGCTGGGTCACTTAAGTGAACCTCATATCCTATTCATTATAGATCAAAACGGATCAGACTCTACTGAACCACGATTGAATAAACTAAACGAGATCGACGTGCATGTAGAAATGCCAAAAAAAAAATCGAAATTTTTTTGAAAAAAAGTTGTTAATTTTTTTTCTCTAACAAATTTTTTTTGGGGGGGGGGTTGGTTTTGGTTGGAAATCACTTAAAACATGTAGAAATGCAAAAAAAAATTCCAATTTTTTTCAAATAAAATCGAAATTTTTTTGAAAAAAAGTTGCAATATTTTCGAAGATTTTTTTTTCTCTAACAAATTTATTTATTTTTGGTTGGAAATCACTTAAAACATGTAGAAATGCAAAAACAAAAATTCAAATATTTTTTCAAAATGGCCGCCATAGTGGCCATATTGGACTTTGGACCAAGTCCAAAATCTAATGGCATAATCCTTGGACCATACCTAATCCCCCCACCAAGTATCGTTGAAATCCGTCCAGGAGTTTTTCCGTAATACTGTTCACAAACAAACAAACAGACAGGGGTGAAAACAGTAACCTCCGTCCATCTTCGATGGCGGAGGTTAAAAATACCGAATACCCTTTTTTTGAAGGTATGCTTGGACACAGAAATGATAATTTTCTTGAAGCCTTCTTGCTGTCATTTATGTATTAGAAATATATGACAGATTAATATAATGACAGGAAATACCTCCCCATCTTCCCAGAGCGACATCATTTTGTATTTCCTTACTTATTATATATAATCCTGTTCTTTGTGTTTTCATGATATAAACTATGGCAAAACCATTATTAAATTTACCCTTATTAAATTCTTTTATTTGTTGTTTACTAATTGTGCTTCCACAAAGCTCATTCTCAGCACCAAGTGGATAATATTCTTCCTTACGAGATTGATTTAATTGTTCCAGGTATTCTCGGTAAATTTTAAATGACCAATTATACCCTAAATCATTAATATCATATCCCCATTGTTCTATTCTCATGCAAACGATACGCCCTTCTTTATAAAATTCTATTTAAATTGGAACTGTGAATTCTGTATGACCTGGAGATAAATCAACACTTCTGCATCTTTGGAAAACACAGTCGTTTTATTTAAGGATATATATATATATATATATATATATATATATATATATATATATATATATATATATATATATATATATATATATTGTGATAAATCATTTAATCTCACCAAGTCATTCGCATCAGTCGGGCTTGGATAATTTATGTATTTATAAGCATTTTTCATATTAATATTTTTTGCTATACGATATTTCTCTCATTCAGCCTGTGCCTTTTTGTCAGGTCAGGTTCGATCTGTGACCTGCTACAGGTACCATGTAAACCTGTACTAACCTGTTCCATGGTCGGGTTGGCGGCGACTAAACCGTCTCCCCCACCAGGTTTTCTGGTGAGGAGGGTGTTTGGATATGGACACCCAGCAGGATTAAAAACAAAACCTGTCAAAGGGCGGAGGAGCTCCTTGTGAGCCAACGGCCATCCATATCTAGTGCCCAACTGTGTCTGCGGACGTCCTCCTGCAGTTGGGTCACTTCTTATTAGGAGGTTGGTGGCAGGATTTGCACTCCGGCCACCGTAAAACCCTTCATTCCGCAAAACGCAAAAACGCAAAAAAATCTGAAAACCCACTCCGTGGGAGTACCTCCTGTGCAGCTTCCCTTCGCAGGGCAGCTCACCGGATGACGGGATTGGGGCAAAGCCTTCGGGACCCCCAATCTTTGATAGGAGGGAAACCACGGGGTAACATCCCTGGGTCAGATTGCGGGAGAGTGTGTCGGAGTGGTGCTGAGGTGTCGTCCACCAGATGGCGGTCTCCTTGGGTTAACCTGAGGCGGTCCCTTCGGGTGGGTGCCTGGAATGTCCTATCCCTAAGAGAGGATGATCACCTGTCTCTGTTATCATCTGAGCTCAAGCGTTTGGACATCGGGATTGCAGCTCTCTCTGAGGTTCGGAGACCGGATTGCGGCAAGATAATGGTGGGTGGTTACACCTACTATTGGTCTGGTCGCTCTGATGGTTACCATACCCAAGGAGTTGCTGTAGCTGTGTCCAATAAGCTGACCCCAATGATAATTGAGGTAACACCGGTCAACGAGCGGATTATGAGATTAAGGATTCGTCACTCCTTAGGTGTCATTTCCCTGGTCTCTGTTTATGCTCCGACTGAGGCGAGTGATCTCACCGTGAAGGATGCATTCTACGCCACACTCGAGTCTGTGGTTGATCAGTGCCCCAGACGAGATACACTTCTAGTCTTGGGGGATTTCAATGCATCGACTGGAACTGATAGGGACGGTTATGAGGTGTGTGTTGGTCCCCATGGGTCAGGAACTATGACCCAGAATAGCACTAAGTTCCTTGACTTTGCAAGAAGTCATGGACTTAGGGTGGCTGGTTCATGGTTTCAGCGCCCACAAGCTCATCGCTGGACTTGGTATTCCAACGCTGGCGGTGTGGCAAAGGAGATTGACCATGTCCTCATTGACGGTCGTTGGAGGATGATCCAGAACTGCAGGGTCTACCGGAGTGCTCAGTTCCTCAATACTGACCACAGGCTTGTTGTAGCAACTCTAAAGCTGCACCTTAAATCCTGGAGAATGGTACCATCCCAGCCGAGGCTGGATGTTGCCAAGCTCAGGGATGAGAGAGTAGCTGAGGAGTTTGCGAACAGGCTGAGTGGACACTTGGGGGGTCTGGGTGCTTTGGGGGGTCCTGAAGAGTTGTGGAGCGCCTTCAAAACCACCGTCCTTGATGTTGCCGGTGGATGCCTTGGAGCTCACCGCAGGGCAAAGAAGAATTTTGTCTCTCAAGGGACACTGGATACCATTGACCAGAGTCGCAGGGCCAGGCTGAATGGCAGAGCTGAGCTGTTCAGGGAGCTGAGGCGTAAAACTGTACGTGCACTGAGGGTGGACAAGGAGGCCTATGTGTGAGGAATCTGTCCCGCTTACAGGGGAATTCTCGTCCCGCTTACAGGGGAATTCGCGCATTACGTTCATCCAAGCCCATCCCTCGGAGCACTACAGTTCGAGCAGAGAGTGGTAGGCTCTTGACAGAGGAGTCTGAAGTGAAGGCCCGCTGGGCCGGTTACTTTGAGCAGTTGTACCAGGCTGATCCCCCAACTGTCGAGTTGGACGTCAAGGGTGTTACAATCCCAGTTGCTGACCCTCGAATCAACTGTGGTCCACTTACGCTTGTGGAAACACGGGCTGCGGTGAACCAGTTGAAACGGGGCAAAGCTCCAGGGATCTGTGGCATCCATGCCGAACTTCTCAAGGCTGGTGGAAATGCTGCACTCGTGTCGTTGCATGCAGTTTTGTGCTCTGCCTGGAACACAGGCATCATCCCAACTGATTGGAAGAGGGGCCTTGTTGTCCCTCTCTGGAAAGGGAAGGGTGATCGCCAAGACTGCAACAACTACTGAGGGGTGACGCTGCTCTCAGTGCCGGGCAAGGTCTTTGCTCGGATAATTCTCGATAGGGTTCGCCACCATCTGCTTGAGCACCAGCGTCCAGAGCAGTCAGGCTTTACACCAAAGAGGTCAACGATTGACCGTATCCTTGCACTTCGTGTCCTCCCCGAACGCAGACGAGAGTTTCGGCAGGGGCTGCTTGCAGCCTATGTTGATCTCTGTAAAGCGTTCGATTCAGTGAATCGGGATGTCCTCTGGAGGATTCTTGGTCTTCGTGGGGTGCCACCAAAACTGATCGATCTGATGTCTGAACTCTACTCTGGTACTGAGAGTGCTGTGAAGTGTGGTGGTACCATCTCTGACTTATTTCCAGTTGTTACTGGAGTTCGTCAGGGATGTGTACTTGCCCCCACACTTTTCAGCACTTGTATGGACTGGATTCTAGGGAGGATGTTGGAGAGATCAAGTTGCGGTGTGTCATTTGGGAATGTCAAGATCTCGGACCTTGACTTTGCAGATGATGCAGTCATCTTTGCGGAGACTTTAGACATCCTCTTGGGGGCCCTCGAGGTGCTGAATGAGGAGTCGGAGCCGTTGGGATTACGGGTTTCTTGGGTCAAAACTAAGATCCAGGCTTTCGGTGACATGTTGGATGCTGCTGTCCTGTCTGTGTCTGTTTGTGGTGAGGATGTTGAGGTCGTGGAGAGATTCACTTACCTTGGCAGTGATATTCATGTCTCTGCTGGCTGCGAGTCAGAGGTCAATAGACGTCTGGGTCGGGCCTGGGGAGTCATGGATTCACTGGATCATGGGGTGTGGCGCTGCCGGTACCTGTGCGGGAGGATGAAAGTCCGGGTCTTCAGGTCCTTGGTACTTCCAGTCTTGCTCTATGGGTGCGAGACTTGGACTCTGACCAAGGATCTGAGACGGAGACTTAATTCCTTTGGTACCAGGTCTCTTCAGAGAATCCTTGGCTATCGCTGGTCGGATTTTGTGTCCAACGAGCGGTTGCTGAGAGAGACTCGGATGAGATTTGTTACCTGCATAGTCCGTGAGCGTCAGTTGCGGCTGTCTGGACATGTGGCTCGTTTTCCTGACTCTGATCCTGCTCACCAGATTCTCTCAGCGAGGGAGTCTCATGAGTGGAGGAGGCCAGTGGGTCGACCACGTGCCTCATGGTTGCAACAGGTTGACCATCATCTCAAGGAGATGGGGATGGGCCTGGCATCTGCCTGGGGGATGGCCAGACGGAGGCCCCTGGAGTACCGGCGGAAAGTGGACGCAGCGACGTGCTGTTCTGGCACATGCTCCCATACCTGACCTGACCTTTGTGTAATAATTTGATAAATCAATATCCTGTTCTTGGGATACACCAAAGATAGAGCTGTCTTTACCAACATAAGACATTTATATTAAATTAAAAATAATGTCATTAAAAAAATTTATTTTTGTCGACTTTAAATAACACATATAGACATAATTGACCACAACACTTGGAACTTAATTATTGGACTTGAAATGTTTGATGAACACCATTCTGTAAGAATTTTATTACTTCAACAGGTGGTGGAAGACCAAAACTATCAAAATAATATTTGTCTTGACTATTAAAAATACAAACCCAATGAGAACCATTCCCATTATTATCTTCGAAGTTCATCATAATATTATTGTCATGCCAAAACGAAGTTTTTGCAAGATATGTGAGTCAGCTTGTATGTTTTTTTTTTTTTGTCTGTAATCACGTATCGATCACTGCAGAGCACAGTTATCATTGGAAATTTTTGTAACTTCGCATATCAGAGTCCTATAGAGGTCCCTTTCAGCGCATAAATTTTTCAAGGCCAAGGTCAAAGGTCAAGGTGATTTTGTCGCAAATCAGGGGAGTCGACGAAACCCTTATTTTTTTAGTAATTTTGACCGGATCGTCTTCAAACTTCATGGGAATATCGCTCATGGTCTGGCGCTCAGCTGATTAATTTTTGCTGGCGATCGGCCTTGACCTTCATGGTTAGCGATGGAGGTCGAAAGTTTTTGACCCCAATGTCAAATTTTGAAATCTTAAATACCATATCGAGTAATACCTCATATGAAAGCGCTTGATAAGTGCTTTCCAGATCTGTCAAAAGTTTGACACGATGACGTCATCAAATGACGTCATGACGAAAAAGCGGATTTTTCATGAAAATTTTATTTTCTCCTTTCTCATCAAAATCTCTTGATAGTTCATGTATACGAGTCCTGGAGACATACTATCAACCATACTAAATTGTTAAGGTCAAGGTCAAGGTCACAAAAAGGTCAATAATCAAGGTCGAAGAAACCCTTAATTTTTAAGTAACATTGATCGAAGGATCTCTAACCTTGGTGGATATATAGCGTGTGGTATGGCGCTCAGCTGATTACTTTTTGATGTTAATCGGCCTTGACCTTCAAGGTCAACCGAAAGGTCATTCTTTTTTAACCCTAAGGTCAAATTTTCAAGTTTCAGTTACCATATAAAGTAGTACCTCAAATTAAAGCCCTTAATGAGGGCTTTCTGATCATACAACTATTTTGACGATGTGATGTCATTTGATGATGTTATGACGAAAAACTGCATTTTTCATGTATTTTGCATTGATTTAGTTCACATCAGAAATTCTTGTTTAGGTCACTCTGTATAGCAAAGTTCTCATTGGAAACTCTTGTGGGTTCATATATGGTTGTCTTTTTGGAATACTTTTCAGTGCACTTAATGGTCAAAGTCAAGGTCAAATGTCAAGATCACTTTGAAGTCAATTATGGAGTTCGATGAAACCCTTCTTTTTGAGTAATTTTCATCGAATCATCTCCAAACTTTGTGGGAATGTAGTAAATGGCTCAGCGCTCAGTTTATTAGTGTTTGTTTGTGATCGACCTTGACCTTCAGGGTTAGCGCCTGAGGTCGAACATATTTAGCCCCAAAGTCAAATTTTCAAGTTTTAGGAACCATATCCTGTAGTATCTCAAATTGAAGTCCTTGATGAGTGTTTTCTAGATATGTCAAGCTTTAGCCATTATGACGTCATTGGGTAACGTGATGAGGCAAACACGTATTGTTCATGGTCACTCTGTAAAACGATTATCATTGGAATCTCTCGTAGGCAGATATTCCTCAAGGAGTCGCTCCGAGTGGATAGCAGTTCTGTTCACCTCAGTGTGACCTTAAATAAGTCAATCATGTTCACATTTTGGCAAGATACTGGTCACCCTGGGGGTGACATTGGTTCATTTGTATGTTTAGACACGTTTGTTAATTCATCTCTCACACAAATATCCACATTATGAATTTTTAATATCTTACAATATTAGATAATTTCTAAATTTGATGTTGTATTCTTTCCAAATTCTTTAAACCACTCATCAATGCTCATTTACTTTTAGAAAGATATAATCCATTACCCCTTTTAGTTAATTTTACACCTGCTTGTGCGATTGAAGAAAGCATATCTCTAACGAACAATCTCGCTTGATCAGGCAGACTTTCAAGTTTTTCAGCAAAATCTACAATTACACCACTTCCACTAAATTGTTTCTCCAACTCTTTGTTATGTCTTTCCAATTATTTTGAGCCCAGAGTTGAGCCTTCCTTTCATTGGCAGTTTTAACCGCTGATGAAATACCACCCGTCAATGCTCCAGCCACACTTAAACCAGAAAATAAAGGAATTAGAAATGGGAGAAATCCTCCACTCCTCTCTCTTATTGAATATTTATTCAACATTGGTTTTGACATTTTAATTTTAAGTGAGCCAGTATCGTTCAAGATTTTCAATTGTTCTCTTGTGAGCAAAACATCAATTCTTTCTGCTCCTTTTCTCTGAATTGTATTAACGTTAATCATACAAGGCTTTTCATTTTGAATATAAGATAATAGTTTATGAAGATTGATTTGTTTAACATGTTTCCCAGTTGGCACTTAACTCCTCATTTATTTATCCAAAAAATTACGTAACACTAATCATAACACCATTATCTGTATTGATCTGTAATTCTGTTTCTTTCAAAAGCAAACAATATGCATCAACTTCTTCACTCTCTCCTCTTTCAATGTAGAGGGAAGTATCCACTCGATTAGACTTTATAGTTTCCGTTTGAGCACTCAGGTCAAACACATAGATTGTATACAAACTTTTAAATGCTGTCATATCCAAAATAGGTTCTTTATTTCCATTACTTTCACACACGTTTTGGGAAGACTTGGATGCTTCAACATAATCATTTTTTTCCCAATTAATTTCCAATGTATCTCATGAATAAAGTGTTCCATCTCGAGAAATGCGAAGTTGTTTCACCTTAGCATTATCACTCAATGCATTATTCTTCTCAGTAACAGTATCACCATCTGGTTTTTAAAAAATGATCCACAGATATCGTGGCTTTCCTTCCAGAACACCCAAATTCCACGTGTAAGTGGTTTGGTTCAGTTTAACGTGTTGGCATCTTCTTTTAAGATATGATACATTGAGTGGCATCTTCGAGTTAAGTCTTCTATTCAACATCTCTTCTGTTTTAAGATGAGGAGTATATTCACTAATATACCAACTAATTTCATCAATAACAAATTTATTCTGAGCAGCAAAAGCATTAGCCCCACCTAAAAGCAATCTATTTTCATTATCATTCCTTTGCAGTTGAAATCTAATTTTCAGACCATACAGAACTTTATCATGATCACAAAATCCAAATATACTTTTAAGAGGAACTGCCACAGTAAAACTATTATCTCCTTTTGTATCATCATTATACATTACTTTGCTTTGACTATATCCAGGGTATGTGTTTGTTCCCTTTGAAATATCAGGAAGAAAACCTTCGACAGCCACCTTTCCCATTCCATCACGAAATGAATATAGTGTAAATTTCACATTTCAGATGTAGCAGAGACATAATCAACCGCTTCAACTTTTTGTGTTCCAATGTACACACAAACACTATCAAACATTTTCCAGAAGAAATGATTTACGAGTGTAGCGTTTGTGTTAGCCGCAGCATTAGTGAATGTAAATTTACACAACAAGAAACTTTCGGCAAGATTGAAATAAGTTTGCTGATTATTTATTTCAAAACTTTTTGTTCCATTTGCATTCCAGTCTGTTCCAGTTATCGCATTTCCCTTGAAGTAGTCTTCTTTTTTAGTGGAGTTTGAGATGACAATGGTATCATCCAAATCATAGATAGTATCACTTGCTTCCATACTTGTATTTATTTGTTCCCCTGTAATTGCTGTAATAGGAACATCCCATCCCCTGTAATTATTTTATATTTTCCCAACTCGTGTTTCCTCACAATAACCATCATATCTATTTCTTGGAAAACTTCACGTAGGTGAATTCTGATGGATATAATTTCTCCATCAAAAGAAATCATGCGATTATCTTGGTCGGTTATCCTAAAATTTACTCTGTATATGGTTTTTCCTGAAACAGGAAGATAAACCAGATTTTTGGGTTCCATATTGAATATATAACCAATTGGGGTTGAGTATGCCCTGAATGAAAATATTGTATTTGTTTTTATTCCATCATTATAAGCACCATCAATCAAATCACAGTGAATTAACACCGAATTTATTCCAGAGGATATTTGAATGACATTATCACTGTAAAACATCCCATTAGTTTCAAGCTTTTTTGAGGAGAAACCCAATAACTCTCTCAATGAATTATCAATTGTGAAATCAACCTTGTAGTTATTTTTAAGTTTAATCGTTGATTTTGAAGTATGTTTTTCAACATCTATAACAATATTTTTGGGTTCATCACCCTGTTCTTTCATAAGACGAGCAATTTCAGAAGATATTTGAGAAATCTCATATGCTCCGGGTGAAACTGTTATTGTTTTGTATCCACTTCCCGGATTATAACTAAACTTGTCATTTTTCTCGGTGATATTAAACAAGGTATTATAAGATTCCATGGACAATAAAGACGCCTCATATTCTTTTGTTACGTCAAGTTGTAGTGAGTATGGGAATGAAGATGTGTGGTCGCTTGTTGTAAAATTAAAACTCAGGATTCTGCTCCTCATCTTATTTAATATGGGATAAAATGGCTTTGTATTGACATTTATTAATTATTTTCATGTTCATCAACTGGTCTAAAATGGCTGATGCTTCATGAAAACAATTGTTATTTCCAGCCTTCTTACTACCTCACAGCAATAACAGTCTATTAACCAATTGTGATGGGTCGTTTGGAAGAAAACTAACACCTGAACCAAGCCTACTTAAAGCCTGAATAATGTGTTTCTCCTTCTCATTCTTCCTACTTTTACCAGATAGACTAACCCTATAATTAAGAGAGTCCTGCAGATCAATATATACTCCATCATCATTGTTTTTCATTTCCAATGGTTTATCAAAATACTTTGATTCATCCCTCACAGTTGAATTGTTTATAAAATAAAAAAATATATCCCTTAATATCTCATCTTGTTTCACAACACCATATTTATATTTTTCAGTCGTGTGCTTCATATAATCCCCAAATTCCTTTTTACGACATAATGTGGAACAATTGTCTCTCCAAAAATTGTTTATATCTATTGAAGTTAACTTGAATAAAATAAAAGTATAAGCATTGTTTCTTATTGAGCAACGAGGGAGTTGAAAGTATGATTGACTAACATAAATACAATTACAAGAAGAATGTCTCCCTCTTGTGTAGTAGCTATCCATTACCACAATCATCAAAGATAACGAGGTTCTTTTGTGATTTATCCAAATCTTGGGGAGAATGTATATCATCCGTATTATCACAAAGAATACAAGTTATCGGTTTTGATTTCTTTTTATATCTCCATGTATCACAAAATAGTTGTATTATATCTTCAATGTTGTGATCATTAAGTTTGTTTTGAAGTTTAAATATTCCGATTATATCTTCTTTTTGAAGACCAGCATTAAAACCTTGTGAGAGTAGTTGATACTCAGGTTGAAAACTCGACTTTGTGAAAATTATTAAATTATCATAATCCAAAAAGTTGGGAGTAAGGAGCATCTTTAAAAGTAAGCAGGTTTTTCAACACCCGCATGAACCAACTATGAGACATCTTGATGAATTTGGAAGATTTTTGTGGTTGTTAAATTTTCTCTTATTTTCCCAAATGGGCAAAAAAATCATTCATTTATATATTTGGAAAACAGGTTATTTAATTTATTATTGGCTTTTTAAGAAACTCTATATTTTATCCTAAGTTCGGGTTTAATTTCAAGATAATCCATTATTTTATTTATTCAATATCTTGTGTTGATATTTCCCTGAAAACAGCAATCGTGAAGAATATATAACAACAATCCTTTGAACATTTCTCTAATATGTTCAGTTTCTTCGATTGTAAGGAAAGGTGTGTCCTCACCCTCATACTTTACATTCATTTCTCGAATCAATCTTGTAAAGTAATTCATTTTTGGTGAAAATCTAAAAGAATTATATTCCTTTTTATATTTTTTATTATCATTAATTAGAAGATGATCACAGAACATACATTGTTTCTCAGCTTTTGACTCTGTGTTTAATCCCCATCTTTCAAATGCAGGACAATTCTCAAATTTATCATGTGGAAAATCAGGAAATTCAAGAGGCTCAAAATCTAGTAAACTATTCATATTTATAAAGTAAAACTTTACTACAAATAAAATTCATCTTCGGTACTTTCATCGGTGCTTTCACAATCATCGATAAAACTACTTTCATAACTATCGTTTGAACACAAACTCTCGGTATCATAACTGTCTTCTGTTCCAACAGAGATACAATCATCACTCTCATAATCTTCAAAATCTTCAGTTGAATAATGACTCGTATTTAATTCGTAGAAAAAAACATTACCATCTCGATCTTCTACTTTTTTTCATTAACAGATTCAACTACTACATTTTTTATATTAAAGGCAATGTTAAAATGATGCTTCACTACTATTGAACGAAAAGTCATTTCACCTGATATATTAACATCCTTTATTTCATCAGGATTTACATCTTTAGGGTTGTTGAAAAAAAATACAAATTTCTCCTTGCATATTACAGATGGTCTTATCTTTTCTTTCGAAAGCTTCATCCATAAGGTTTTTATTTTTTGATACTTTTTCTTGTTTCATTGCTTTTCCTAGTTTTGAATATTTTGCCAGAAGGAGAGGAGAAACTTTTGTTAGAGCTACTTTAATGATGTTCTTCCAGATACGTCTACGAAAAGCCCTTCCACTGAAGGAAATTGAAGAACTCATATTATTAACCTTTAATTGTTTTTATCCAATAGTTGTTATATTTATCTTTATTAAATTTTACATCCTCGTCATATTTCTCAGTATCTTTTACAAATGAAGAGATTGATTGAAACTTGTCTTTTGTTTCTTGATACATTGTATTTATTATATTAGATGAAAAAAGTTGGAGGATAAAATGGTTTTAAGCACAGATTCACCTGTAAATTAAACAGGATTTTCATCAAGAAAATTTTATTTTAATCAAAGTTTTGTGATATAAATATGGTGACTACAACGAACTGCTATGATTTTGAATATATATATATATATATATATATATATATACATATATATATATATATATATATATATATATATATATATATATATATATATATATATATATATATATATATATATATATATATAATGAATATAAATATTATAAAAAAACACCTTCAAACCAAGAAACACATATTCAATCTTTTCAGACAAATATCTCCACTTGTCCAAGAAACAAAGCATTGTGATTGATGTGATAATGATATTCTTAATTTTTTTTATAATAAACACCTTCTATCACGCAAACACAAGAACAATGAAGAAATGGAAGGTGCCACTAAATTCTCCATTGAAAACACTGATGGGGCAATGAAAGGACATATAAATATAAGATTGTTTCGCTTTCAAGACCTTTGACCATCTTCAATCATTGAAGCTGTTGATATGGTTAATCGAAGTATTGAAACGATAATTAAAAACACATTAAGTGAAATGAAAACTTTTAAGTTTTATATGGGAGTAAAATTGAATATGGTAAGAGAAGGCGATGAAACTACTCCCTATATTAGGACAAACCCCCACTTTATCTCATCATTTCAAGATGTGATGTTTATGATGAACTCCAGAGACAAGAACAAGATGTTGATAACACTGTAGTAGGTCGTGGATTTACTCTCCAAAAATAATCTTTTTAGATATACACATGTTAAAATCATATCCTCTTCAAGCTTCTTCTTATATTAATTTACCAAAAGAGATAAAACTTAAGAAAGCGGTTGTTAATATTCAAAAGAAAGATAATACATTTTTCTATGGTCTGTTCTTGCTCACATCCTCCACAATGGAATCCTGAAAGGGTTGAACATTATAAGAAATATGAGAATACATTAAATGTTGAAGATTTAAAGTTTCCAATGTCATTGAGAGATATTCCTAAATTTGAGAAAATGAATAATCAATCTGTTAATGTATACGGATTAACGGATGCAAACAAAGTTCAGATATTAAAAATTTCAAACAACTATAAAAATGATGAAACACACATTGACCTTCTCTACTTTACATCAAAGGAAAAAATCACATTATGCTTTCATCAGAAATTTATCAAGATTAACCAAATCACAACTATATAAGAGAAAATGTAAAACGTATCCTTGTAAGAGATGTCTCAACTCCTTTCACACAAAATAACGATTAAATCAACATTCGAAACATTGTCGTAATCATAAATCAACCGTAATCAATTTACCAAAAGCAGGTTCAAACATATCATTCAAAGATTTTAACAAATCTATGAAACATCCGTTTGTGATATATGCTGATTTTGAAAGTATCCTTGAAATGATAGATCCTGTTTCTCCAAATCCAAATAAATCATTCACAAATAAATATCAAAAACATACTCCTTGTGGTTTCTGTTATTATATCAAATCATCTGTTGGTGATGAATACAAAAAGTTAGAACGTTATAGAGGAGAAGATGCCTCAGAGGAGTTTGTAAGACGAATGGAAAAATACTGTATAAGACTAAGATAAATAATGGTTAAAACCTTTAAACCAATGTCATTAACAAAGGGAGAGAAAAAGGAATTTAGAAAGAACAGTATCTGTCATACTTCTGAGGAGAAAATTTAGGGAGAGGTCAAAGTTAGGGATCATTGTTATCTTACTGGAAAATATAGAGGTCCAGCTCATTCCCATTGTAATCTTAATTACAAGCCCCCAAACTTTATTCCTGTCTTTCTTCACAACAACGCTCACTATGACACACATCTATTTATAAACTAGAACGGGCACTCGTAGAGCGCATACCTTCGCCGCAGCCACTAGTTTGAACATGGCATGAGAGTGAAATGAGGAACTAAAATTCCACTAAATCTGCTCGGGAATTTCGCAAATTTAAAGATCATGATCCGGATTTTATGAAAGGATTTTGTTATTAGAACTATTACGATTATGACAATTTTAGGTGATTCGTTGTCCCGAGTGCCGAACTCTGTAGCATGTAGGGTCGGATTCGGTCGAATGTCACTGACCACGCAGACACGACCTGGATCAAGTAGATCATGTTTTCAAATCCGAGCGAGGACAAAAACGTCATTTTAATTGGCGTCTTATTAAACAAGAAAGTAAAACTCCTTTTACTAAACCATGAGCGAAGCTATGTGCATATCAAACTATACCAAGTCTCCTTCATGAAAATTTGTTGTATTTTACTTAGTAACTAAGTTTGGTAGGGCCCTTATGGCCCTTGTTGCATCAACAGACACACAGTTTAGAGACAGAGATATATTTTAGTTATTACCTTTGTATTAAGTTGTCCACAACGCATCTCAATACAAATATGCATTTCGTGACCCCCATGACCTTTGACCCACAACCGCGACCTAGGGTGACAATAGTACTATACCTTGTGTCATTTCAGAAGATGGGGTAATTGAACACTGAACAATTTGGAGTTAATTTGATGTAAATCGGAAACATATTAATCGTTTTCATCATGAAAAAACGATGTTGATCTTTTTGTGACCTTGACCTTTGATCCGATCGCTCTCAAAATCTAATGGATTTGTCCTTTCATGATGCCAAACAAATCCAAAACAATTAAAGCCTCTCTGCGTTTTGTTTTTTTGCATTAAGTTGTCCACAACGCTTTCTGATATAAATGTGAATTTTATGTGACCCCTTGACCTTTGACCCCCAACCGCTGCCTTGGGTGACAAAAGTACTATACCATGTGTCATATTAGAGGATGGGGAATTTAATTTTGAACATTTTGGAGTTAATTTGCTGTAAATCAAAACAAAATTGACAATTTAATCGCGAAAAAACGATTTTGACCTTTTTGTGACCTTGACCTTAACCTTTGATCAGATCGCTCCCAAAATCTAATCGATTTGTCCTCTCGTGATGCCAAACACATCCACAAAATTTCATGACAATCTGCAAAGTGTTTTTTGTGTAATGTTGTCCACAACGCTTCCCAATCAAAAACTCCATTTTGGTGACCCCCTTGACCTTTGACTTCCACAGACTAACTAGGGTTGCAAACACTATACCATACGCTATACCAGTGGATCGGGATTTGAATACTGAACATTTTGGACTTAATTTGATGTAAATCGGAACAAAATTGACACTTTAATAGCAAAAAAACGATTTTGACCTTTTTGTGACCTTGACCTTGACCTTTGATCCGATCGCTCCCAAAATCTAATCGATTTGTTCTCTCATGATGTCAAACAAGTCCACAAAATTTCATGACAATCTGCTTCGTGGTTTTTGCGTAATGTTGTCCACGACGCTGCCCAATGAAAAATGCTTTGTGGTGACCCCCTTGACCTTTGACCCCCAACCGCGACCTAGGGTAATTACGCCACACTTTCATGTGGCATAGCCTAGAATGTAGAATTGAGTAATGAACATTTTGGTGTTGGTTTTATCTCGTTCGGATAAAAATTGACCGCGTTATGACGAAAAAACGATTCTGACCTTTCGTGACCGTGACCTTTAATCCGATTGCTCCCAAAAGCTTCGCCTGGCATCCTTGAGTAACTGCACATCATCTCTGAAAATTTCATGCAAATCGGTCCAGCAGTTTTTGCGCAATGTTGTCCGCACACATATTTACCAATAAATAAATACACAGGGGTCAATACAATACCTTCGTCAAACGAAGTTTGCGAAGGTAATGAACTTTCAAAGACATCTGGAGATATTTCTGCCATTCCTAACACAGATCAAAAATACATCTCATTCACAAAAACAATGAATACATCCCCCATAACCCATATCAGATTTCTTGACACATACAAGTTTATGGCAAGTCCACTATCTAACTTAGCATCAAATATTAAAAACTTACCGAATCTTAAATCACATTTCTCAAGTCAAGAAGAGATTGAACTTTTATCACAAAAGGGAATGTATCCATATGACTTCATGGATTAATTTGAGAAGTTTAAAGAAACACAACTTCCTTCAAGGGAAAGTTTCTATAGCATGTTGAATAAAACTCATATTTCTGATAGAGATTATACACAACCGAAAAAGGTTTGGGAGAAGTTTAATACAAAGAATCTTAGAGAATATCATGATTTGTATCTTAAAACTGAGGTATTGTTATTGACTGATGTGTTTGAAACTTTGAGAACAGTCTGTCATTACAAAAATTCTTATGGATTCGATCCCACTCACTATTACATGGCCCGCGGTTTGGCTTGGAGTACTATGTTAAAAATGACAAAACAGAATTTGGAATTAATCAGTGATATAGATATGCTTTTAATGATAGAGAGGGCTAAAAGAGGAGGAATATCTCAAGTATGTTCCAAGAGATATGCTAAAGCAAATAACAAATATCTTCCTGATTACAATAAGAATGAGTACAACTCTTACCTGATGTATTATGATGCTAACAATTTGTATGGGTGGGCTCTGTCTCAATCTTTACCTTATGGAAAACTTAAATGGGTCAAAGAAAAACATTATGAAAAAGTTTTACAAGACATTGTTGTCTCCTCTCAAAAAGAATTGGATGAAGCTGAAGTTGGATATTATTTTGAGGTTGATTTAAAATATCCAGAAGAACTTCATCACAAACATAGAGACCTCCCTTATGCCCCTGATAAAGAAAGTCCAAGAAAAGAATGGTTATATTAAGTGATTACCAACAGTCATTTAATATAAAAGGTAAATCTCCAGAAAAATTACTTACTTCTTCAAATGATAAAGAAAGTTATGTTTTGCATCAAAGGAACTTGAAACAATATTTATCTGCTGGGTTGAGAGTGAGGAAAATTCATCAGATTTTGAAATTTAAACAAAGTCTTTGGTTAAAGAAATATATTGATTTTAATACAAAAAGGAGAACAGAAGCAAAAACAGATTTTGAGAAAAACTTTTATAAATCAATGAATAATGCTGCATTTGGAAAGATTGTGGAAAATGTTAGGGATTGACAAAACATAAGACTTTCTACATCTTGGAAACAGGCTTCAAAGTTAATTAATAGACCAAGTTTTGAATGAGCAGAGGTATTTTCAGAGAACTTTTGTGCTTTTCATTTGAAAAAAGAGAGTATTGAAATGGATAAACCTATTTACATAGGAACATCAATTCTTGACTTGTCAAAGTCGTTAATGTATGACTGTTACTATAATAATTTAAAATCAAAGTAAAAGGATAATGTGTCATTGTTATATATGGATACAGATAGTTTTATATTAGAAATTAAGACAAGTGATGTATATGAGGATATGATTGATAATATTGATATATATATATATATATATATATACATATATATATATATATATATATATACATATATATACATATATATACATATATATATATATATATATATATACATATATATACATATATATATATATATATATATATATATATATATACATATATATATATATATATATATATATATATATATATATATATAAACATATATATATATATATAAACATATATATATATAAACATATATATATATATACATATATAAACATATATATATAAACATATATATATATACATATATATATACATATATATATATATATATATATTGTTGCGGTCTTCGCGCCCGCCGGCGTGCTGACGGCCACGTAACTCGAATCGCGGCGCGTCGCCCACCGGACGGACAATCCAGTCGTGACCCTCTCGGACTAACGCCGGGAACCAGTCACGGGTGGACCTTTCGGTCTCACCGCGGTCGAGCCCATCAGCCCCCGCGTGGGATACGGTTGCTCGCCAAATTCGAACTACCTAAGTACCCACGCGGAGGGTAGACCGGGCGATCGCACCTCGCCGCAGGTCGACTTCGGACACGGGCCACTTAAGCGACCCGTTCCGTACTATCAGAATAACCGAGCGGTGTTATCGTCGACCTCGACGGTTCGATTAATTATCGGGCGTACTCAGCCCACTACCAACCCTTTACGTGAAGCAAGATGGGGGTTCAATGGGGAAAAAAGACGAAGCGAAGCGGGAAACAGTTCAACAATAAAGCACATTTATTCGCGACGAACGGAAAGCACACAAATACAATTCCACCAAATGCACACAAAAAAGAAAACACAATTCCATTTACACAAAAAGCAAACATAAAAGTGAAAACACAGTGCAGAGCTAATTCCGACTACCGAGCACACGGCAACACTTATACAATTCTACTTCACAGACGGCGCCGACAACACATACCCAAAACCAAGGAAAAGAAATACCCTCAAGAATGAGGTAGGCCTGGGGCCGAGACCTGGTCGGGCCTACCCCGTCTGGTGATGAGACGCGGAGCGGCGATGGCCCCGCAACCCGCGGGCCTCGTGCACAGTGCCTGGCAGGGGGGTGGGAACGGGGCCCCCTTGGTCGCACTATCTCAGCGCGGGGGGAACAGGAGGGGGTTGCTGATGCTCGGGGTATAGAGGATCTTTATTATCTGCGACGAGCGTCTCCACCTCGGCCAGGTCGCGCTGCCGGCCTCCCTCGGGCGCGCAGCTCCTTGCACGACGCGAGCACCCTTCGTCCGACTCGCCGCCTCTCCACAGCTCGTCCCCTCCGTTCCGACTCTCCTTCGCCTCGTTCCGACCTTTACGACTCCCTTCTTCCTCGTTCCGACTTCTTACTACTCCTTTCTTCCTCGTTCCGACTTCTTACTACCCCCTTCTTCCTCGTTCCGACTTCTTACTACTCCTTTTTACTGACGAACACCGTCCTTTTATCCCCCCCGTAACTTCGCCTTTGACCCCCTCCCTTTGACCTTTCACCTCGCTCCCCATTGGCCCGACAAAAAGTGGGCGTGAAGGCTTTTTGATCCACAAATTTGCATATATCGATCGCCCTGGGGCGGGCCATTCGCGCTCCTCGCTCACCGATTGGACGGCAAAAAGTGGGCGTGTGTCGTTTTGGATCCGTTTTTGAAGCAGAAAATCCGTGATTTTGTACACGCTGTTCAACGTGCGCCCTACACGAGTCCAGCATCGGTGCCCATGAGTGGCGCGAGACGACGGCGATGCGATGGTGGCGAGTTGTGACGGTAAAGGTCGTGGCGGTTGTGGTGAAGCGGTGGTTGTGGTCGGTGGTTGATGTTGTGGTTGTGATGGTGGCGATTGGTCCAAAATAAAGATAGTAAAAGGAAAACGGCTATCCTGAAGAGTCGCAGCACGTATAAATGACATGTATTCCCACTAGACAACGGGTTTGGGCCTAACTACACATGCACTTACCGAGATACCTCACCTAAGGGACCTGAATGGTGGTTTGCGAATCTGGTAACCACAACACTACCCCCTTCCCTTTTTACAGACTCGTCCCGAGTCATCAAATTTTCGTGTGCCATCATGTGTAGTTTTCCCCTAGTACATTTTACCTACGGATCCTGAGTGCGACATTCATGGTATTCGTGTCCCCAAAATAAATAACCTGAGGGCTGCGTAACTATCTAAACAAACTCACTCACACGGACGACTTAAATAAAATTGCCGGCGCTAAGACATACATGCCGGGGGCGCACTCATATTTACAGTACATCTTAACCTTAACTTACAAATTTTACACTAAACCATGGCCCAGGATCATTGAACTCTGCAAAGAAAAGCAGTTAGCAGGGAGCCAGGCTGCCCACATGCAGTCTCTGACTCAAACAATGCAGGTGACAGGGAACGTGGCTGGCTGCTCACACGCAGTCCAAGGCCTTCCCTTTTGAACTGAACTCAGTGAACCACAACGGTGCATGGGCTGCACAACGCAGTCTCCGTGCCAGCTCAAGTGGCACACGCAATGAGCACAACGAATGGATGCATGGACACAAACACGGTGCACGGGCCGCCACTGCAGGCCCGTGTTGTAGCTGCCAACAGGGCAGTTCTCGCAGCTTGCAAACTGTTGCTTTCAGATCCTGGCGCACATGGAAATGAACAGGGGGGGGGGCAAAAATTGAATGGGGCTGGTGAACATGGGCAGTGGGCATGGCATGGCAAAGGCAGCAGGCAAACACAGCCCGCAGAATAAGGGGCTGCAGGCAAACACAGCCAGCAGATGAACTGGCCGGCACACGCCTTGAAGTACCACAGCTGCAGATGATCCGGCCGGCACAGGCCTTGCAGCACACAGCCAGCAGATGAAGCTGGCCAGCTTTTGCCGTCAGTGGAAGTTGGTGGAGGGAGTGCGGTGGTGCTGGCCACTCGGAAGGCGGGCTCGGACCTACCTACCTGTCTCCCTCCCAACCTATCGCCTTTGCCTGTCACTGTACATACCCACTCCCTTAATTTGTCAAACCCCAATTTAGCCCCAACTTATTTTTTTTGTTGTTTTTATTTTTACTTCCCCACTATAAATCGTCCCCTAACCCCCTTTATCGTCCTTGTTCGGCTAACCTATCCTGTCACCTAGCCTACTCCCAACCCCTACGTTCCCTTCCCGGAGGGGAATAAGGGAGAGCTAGCGTCCTGTGTCGAGGCCCAACGAAGCCTCAGAATGGCCTCCCCAGAGTTCGGCGATCTTAACACCAAGTGGGTCCAGCGGCCCACAACGACAGCGAGGGGATGGATGGTGCGGAGGGGTACATCTCCTAATCTACCCTATCCATTTAACTGTTAAACTACCCCGGGGCTATCAACAAGCGCCTCTCGCTTAAACTATTGGTTCTAACAACCCAGATTCCCGTCGCCTGTGTTAGTGTCCTTACAATTTCGGGCCTCGCCCCCCATTTTTCTCTCCGTGCCCTCACACGGTCTCCTGCCTGGGACACGTGGCTCCCTTTGGCAGACACGACCCTCTGCCGAATCTCCCGCTATGGGACGCCCGGGCACTACACTGCCTCCGAGCCTACCAGCTCCCTAGCACCGGGGAGTGCCCCCCATGGCACCTCCCCTGAAACGCACACGTCCCAGGCCCCCCTCCCGCCCCCCTTTCCGACGCGCACCCCGCCCCACAACACTGCCCACGCCGCTAATCCCCGCCAGGCCCCCCGCACCAAGCACGCGCACCCCTGCCCACTACTCTATCCCGGCCCCCCATGGGCCCATGGCCTACCGCGGCCGACTAGCCTGGTGCCCGGGGTACCCACTCAGCGATACTCACCTTTCGCAGCCACGCTCCCAAGCCCGTCAACAGGGCTCCTGCACCCCTCCAAATGGGTCTCGAGCCTACTTTCCCACCAACAACAAAACGACCTCCATTTTTCAATTTGACTAACCCAACTGACTCAATCTACACTGACCCCGGGGGTCCCTTGGGGGTGGGGCACTCCTCCCCCCAATCACTCATCGCACCATGCATTCCCCATTCGCTCCATACACACAGACCCGCTGGCCTTACTCACTCATGTCTCCACCTCACAACTCACCAACTCTTCAACACCCACACCACTGAACTCTGCCATCCTTCTAACTACTTCCCCTAACTAACTCGTGCTCCCACGTCGTCCCTTAAACTATAGCACGTTCCATTTAACCTACGTAGCTAAGCTACGTCCGCTCTACTCATTCACCAGTCTGTCTCTGTCCCCAAATAAATCATTTTATTTCCCATTTTCCCATCCTAAATCTGGCTACAATCCCTCTAACTAATCCATTCCACGGACCCCATGAGGACTTACCCCTGCCCCATGAAGTCGGTCTAGCTAAGCTAACCCTTCCCCCTAACTAGTTTCCATCCTGTGCCCAGGATAAGGGGGTCTTCCACCCCTTTCCCAGGAATCCTGTACACCCGAAAGTGAGGCTTGCTTTTTCTTTTTTTTTTTTTTTCCCATGCGCAGCACCTGCGCGGCAACTCGCGCTCTTTGCACCTTGCAACTGCCCGTGACGTCATGCAGCTGCACGTGTTCCTCGTCCCTCCTTGGACGGGACCATCCGGCAGAGATACCCCTCCTGCCGGATTCCAACCCCACGTGCAGCCATGACGTCACCGTGCGCATATAAAAAAAAAACACAAGCCACACGTCTCGAGGGGTTCCCCACGCGAACACATGTGCTTTGCCCGTTGGAGCTTAACACACACGATCGCGTGGAGAACCCGTCCGGTCCAAATCCATTTACCTGCCTAAACTTTGTCCGTCCGCGGGATCGGCAAATCCACCGCGTGCGTTTCCGGACCGGGACTTCACTCTCGCAAGCGAGCACGTGGTGGTCTCGTGCGTTGCACAGCACGAACCGCGTGCTCACTGCTGGGTGAACCCGGCACGGTCCTCGAAACAACTACAGCCGCTACTCGGCTTTCTCTCCTCTGTCGCCGTCGTCGTCTCCATTCCACACACGCATACCTGCGTGTTACGACGCACACAGTCCACACCATTAAACTCACACCGGGAGACGCGGCTGCGTGCTCCCGCATGCCAACCGACATCTCCCTCACATACCGCTCTCTCACACACACGGTCTCCCTGGCACACAACGACCTTGCACACGGCCGTTCACTCACGCGTGCCTCACTACTCACACAAACCATACTACTCACACGTGGTGCTCCATTCACTCGCGCGGGGGCACTCACCCGCGGTGCCTCACCCACGTACGCGAGGGCACTCAACCGCTGTGCCTCATCCACACACCGTGCCTCACTCATACACGCGGGGGCACTCACCCGCGGTACCTCACTCATACACACGGCGACACTCACACACGCGGTCTCTTCCACACAACGTCCCTCACTCATACACGCGGGGGCACTCAACCGCGGTGCCTCATCCATACTCCGTGCCTCACTCACACACGGCGTGCTGGGAAGCACGTACTCCGGCACCATCGCCACCACACCACTCACACGTGGTGCCTCACTCATACTGGCCGTTTCACTCACACACACGGCCTCACTCACACACGGTGCCCCATCCACACCCGGCGTGCTGGGAAGCACGCACTCTGGCACCATCGCCACCACACCACTCACACACGGGGTCGCTTCCACACACGGGGACGCACTCACGCCTTGCACCACACACACAGGGACAACCACACTGGGGATTTGTGTCCCCACAAGGGTCTCCGGGGCCTCTATACCCCCCAAGCTCTCCGTGCACCCGTCCACAGCACTCGTCCCCTCAACCTCGCAAAACACTCCACCGAACTCACCTGGTCGTGACTCGCCTCAAGGGGCATACTCCTCTCCCTCGTTCCTGGAGGAGGCCATCCCGCTGCTCGCACCGGGTCCCTACACGCTCCGCGAGCTCACCCCATTATCCTCCACTACCTCCGTGTGTGTGTGTGCGTCACTTACCCCATCTTCATCGTGTAGTCTTCCCTCTATTTTTTTTGTCTCCCGTGTCTCTGCCAACTCTTCACCCTTTACCTCCCTTGTCTCAACTATTATTTCCGTTGTCGTCACCTCGTGTCTCGTCTCACACGTTTTGGTCTCCCCATTTAATTTTTCCCTTTCGGTCATCGTCACGACCCTCGCCCAACACGTTCCACGAATTATTTTTTCACCCGCCTCCACCGCGGGCCTGTCAGCCGTTGCACCCCCATCCAGCTCGTTTGCTCCTACACGTGGAGTCGCCATTCCCAGCTCCCTGGTCACGGCCTTCATGCCCGCCTGCAGGCATCGGCCCATGTTCTGCGTCTCACCCCGTAGTTCTTTCATTTCTTTTCTCATTTGCTGTGTATTCGCATCCATCGTTTCGTTCATGCCTTTCATTTCGTTTTTATTTCATTTGTATTTGTATCCATCGTCGTTTTCACTTCATTCATTTGTTTGTTCATTGCCGCCAGCATGGCGCATAGCTGGGCCATGTTGGATGCACTCAGCTGAGCCGTTTCGGCAAGGGTTGGGAAGGGTCTTGGTGGAGAGGGGGGAGGTGTCATACACCGCGGCCGCTGCCGCCTCGGGCCCTGGGTTCAGTTGGGCGAGTCCGTGTTCCTGCACAATCAACATTTCCTGCTCGGGGATTCCATCCTGGACCATGGATCCACACATTCTACATCCATTTCTAATACCCCCGGCTCCCGCCGCCTTGAGACGCCATCTTGCTTCTCGTGAAGGGTTAATTTGCTCGCTCGTAATTTGGAGGGAATCGGGGGTCGCTTCTCTCACCCCTGGACCGATTCCCGTGAATTTAGCCGGAGACAGGAGAGCCTGTTTTCCTGTTCTCCGATACCAGTGCCGCGAGGAGGGCGATGAATTTGTATCCCACTCCTGACACCAGTGTTGCGGTTTTCGCGCCCGCCGGGCGTGCGACGGCCACGTAACTCGAATCGCGGCGCGTCGCCCACCGGACGGACAATCCAGTCGTGACCCTCTCGGACTAACGCCGGGAACCAGTCACGGGTGGACCTTCGGTCTCACCGCGATCGAGCCAATCAGCCCCCGCGTGGGATAGGGTTGCTCGCCAAATTCGAACTACCTAAGTACCCACACGGAGGGTAGACCGGGCGATCGCACCTCGCCGCAGGTCGGGCTTCGGACACGGGGCCACTTAGCGACCCGTTCCGTACTATCAGAATAACCGAGCGGTGTTATCGTCGACCTCGACGGTTCGATTAATTATCGGGCGTATTCAGCCCACTACCAACCCTTTACGTGAAGCAAGATGGGGGTTCAATGGGGAAAAAAAGACGAAGCGAAGCGGGAAACAGTTCAACAATAAAGCACATTTATTCGCGACGAACGGAAAGCACACAAATACAATTCCACCAAATGCACACAAAAAAGAAAACACAATTCCATTTACACAAAAAGCAAACATAAAAGTGAAAACACAGTGCAGAGCTAATTCCGACTACCGAGCACACGGCAACACTTATACAATTCTACTTCACAGACGGCGCCGACAACACATACCCAAAACCAAGGAAAGAAATACCCTCAAGAATGAGGTAGGCCTGGGGCCGAGACCAGGTCGGGCCTACCCGTCTGGTGATGAGACGCGGAGCGGCGATGGCCCCGCAACCCGCGGGCCTCGTGGACAGTGCCTGGCAGGGGGGTGGGAACGGGGCCCCCTTGGTCGCACTATCTCAGCGCGGGGGGAACAGGAGGGGGTTGCTGATGCTCGGGGTATAGAGGATCTTTATTATCTGCGACGAGCGTCTCCACCTCGGCCAGGTCGCGCTGCCGGCCTCCCTCGGGCGCGCAGCTCCTTGCACGACGCGAGCACCCTTCGTCCGACTCGCCGCCTCTCCACAGCTCGTCCCCTCCGTTCCGACTCTCCTTCGCCTCGTTCCGACCTTTACGACTCCCTTCTTCCTCGTTCCGACTTCTTACTACTCCTTTCTTCCTCGTTCCGACTTCTTACTACCCCCTTCTTCCTCGTTCCGACTTCTTACTACTCCTTTGACTGACGAACACCGTCCTTTTATCCCCCCGTAACTTCGCCTTTGACCCCCTCCCTTTGACCTTTCAACTCCCTCCCCATTGGCCCGACAAAAAGTGGGCGTGAAGGCTTTTTGATCCACAAATTTGCATATATCGATCGCCCTGGGGGCGGGGCCAATTCGCCCCTCGCTCACCGATTGGACGGCAAAAAGTGGGCGTGTGTCGTTTTGGATCCGTTTTTGAAGCAGAAAATCCGTGATTTTGTACACGCTGTTCAACGTGCGCCCTACACGAGTCCAGCATCGGTGCCCATGAGTGGCGCGAGACGACGGCGATGCGATGGTGGCGAGTTGTGACGGTAAAGGTCGTGGCGGTTGTGGTGAAGCGGTGGTTGTGGTCGGTGGTTGATGTTGTGGTTGTGATGGTGGCGATTGGTCCAAAATAAAGATAGTAAAAGAAAAACGGCTATCCTGAAGAGTCGCAGCACGTATAAATGACATGTATTCCCACTAGACAACGGGTTTGGGCCTAACTACACATGCACTTACCGAGATACCTCACCTAAGGGACCTGAATGGTGGTTTGCGAATCTGGTAACCACAACAATATATATATATATATATATATATATATATATACATATATGATACAAGTAATGATAAGTCAGGTGATGTGTTGTTTTCATCAAAGAATATAAAGGTTATTGGTAAGTTTAAAGATTAATTGGGTGGGAAGGTCATGAGTAAATTTATAGGATTGAGATCAAAGTCTTATGCTTTTACATATATTGATAATAATAACATTGAAAGGTGTGATAAGAAGCTAAAGGGAATAAAGAAAAATATAATCAAGGAAACAAAAAACGTTAAACATTATTACAACTGTTTAACCTTCAAGAAGGAAGAGTACAGAAAAATGAATACAGTAAGAAGTTATAAACTTCAATTATGTACAGAAGAGATAAAGAAGAAAGCATTCGGAGCTTTTGATAATAAAATATATTTTAGAGAAGAATCAATAGTCTCCGTTATGGTTATAATTATAAGTGTTAAGAGATTGGGTTGGAAATTTTAACAGGCAACCACCATCTTTTTACTGATTTATAAATGATAGAACCAAGCAATAACCAAACCAAAGAGTGGAGATGTAATCAGCCTTGATATTTAAATGGGAAACATAAAGAATGTGAGAAATATCAAGTAAGTCTTATTGAAGAAATAACCGGGGTAAAAGTCGATAAAACAAATAAGCGGATAAATTTAATAACATACAAGTTGGAGGATGTCAAGAAAAAAAATCCTTGAATGAACTGAAAACTTTGATGGTTATCAATTGAACAATGGAAAAACAATTTACCACAATCTCTAAATGATATGTGGCTCAGGAGGTTGTCAAATAAGAGCATTAAGAGAAGTTTATCATTTCATTTCTGCTCAACAAAAATACTTCAATGAAGAACTAAGTTCCAAAGTAATCTTTGTGAATATCCTCGATGGTGATGAATGTAATAGGAAAATTAAGTTATTCCCCAAAGTAGAACATGGACAAATATTAGTTGGTTCGCTCTTTGAGTGGAATGAAAATATGAAAGGGAAGAAGTGCTTTAATCACTAAGTCTCAATTTTACATTTGTTTTTATGGGAGGGGGGGGGGTAGAAAGTGAGTTTCAATTTGACATTTGCTTGTATGGGAGGGAAGGGGATAGGTGGGGAGAAAATCCTATTTTTGGACTTTTGGAGCTTGAGTCAGAAAGATTTTTTTCCCTTTTCCTCCATTCATTTGAATGGGTGCCCCAGAAACCCCATTTATCCTCTACTAATGTGGATCTATTCAACCAATTTACCCACCTCTCCGCATGGTGGTCCTCTGTCGGTTCGGGCCTGGCCACATATTTTCTCTCTGTGCCTTCACACAATTCCTTGGCTGGACAGTGTGGCTCCAGCTGCAGGCTTCCACCAGCTCTCCAATGCAGCATCCCCAGGCCACTGGGGCCACCTTGACGATCTGCCTCGCTCCTGCTAAATTCTGGGCGGGCCTTCACTGACTCCCCATACAAGTGCTCTCTCTGGCACATCGTGCCTCCAGCCCTCTCACGGGAACTCAGGCCGACCACAAAATTTTGCTGCCCCTCTGGGCTCCATGGCCTGCACCGACTCCATGGCTGTGCTGTGCTTGGAGTGCCTGGGATTCCCTTCAAACAATCTCTGAGCCACATCCCCAGCCCGTCAATGAACTTTTGCATTCTTATAATTAATCCTTTGCTTCTTTCAGCACCAACACCGGAACGGTATTCACATTCCAAAACGGCTGAATCCCCTCCATGCACCTATTGCTAACACAAGTGTGTGGGGGGGGGGGCAGGGAAGGATTACCCTCCACATTGGGGTTGTGGGTGTGCTTCCTCTTCTTCATTATCTCCCACTTCGAACCATTCATTCAATTATCAACTACTAAAACAATTCGGTCCACACCTCATCACAAGATACATTCCCCCGGGTAACCCTTGTGGCCAGTCCCGCAGCACTAATCCCCTCAATTAACTTGGTATGACTGGCCACCGTCTCCTGAACCTCCACCATGGATGCCGCCAAGCTGTCATAGCCCGCTTCCATTTTTCCCGCCAGCTCGGCCTGGCCAGGCTTCATATCAGCCCCATACCAGCCATCAGCTCTGCACCACTAGCCCTCATATCGGCTCCCATTTTTTCCACCAGCTTTGCATGGCCAGCCTTTATTTCCACCAGCTCAGCTCCCAAGTTTTGAAAGATGGCCATCTTTCAAAACTTGGAAGCCTCCATTTGCCATGCAATGTCAGGTTGTGGTTGCGATGCTGGCGTGCTGTCACTTCTGGGTGGTTATGGGCTTCGCAGGTTTATTTTGGGAATGGAGTTGCTGGGTGGGGAAAGGGACTCCATTGCAACCTCTACCTCCAACTCGGCTGGGGCTACAGTGACATCAGTCCAGTTCACTCCCTCCTGGTTCAAGCTGTCCTGATTACTCTTCCTTACTGTTAATTAAAATGTGGTGCCAAATTGCAAACTAAATCGTTGGGCTTTGAGGCGACTGGTTCCCATGCCTCACGTCCGAATCCCACTCCAGACAATATTGTAGTCCTCAATTTTCCCAGTTGCCCAGTCCAAATCCCGACAAACCACGTCAAAGTGGTCATGCCGGCCAACTGATTTTGGTGCTCCAAACATAGATTTAGCCAAGTTTGCCAAATTACCGTATTCAGGTCAAACACCCAAGCTAATCAGGCAATGTGATAATAGGTACTGTGTGCCCAGTTACCCTAATTAGCAGTGTGAGTGAAGATCACCAGACACCAGGAACGGTTAACGCTGGGCACTAATTGCCTGAACCCAATCTGTTCCTTATCGGACTACTATCCAATATTCTCACGATCAGGACACTCAAATCACTCAAAGACCAAGTGGATTTGTAATGGTGTATTAAAGCAAGCAAAAAGGGTGGCAATACAAGAGAAGCAATACCAGTATGCACCCCCAAGTAACGAATGATTGGTAGGTCCTTATCTATCTAATCTTTAAAGGTCTCATGCACACCACAGAAGAAAGGACAAGGGCGAAATGATGAGACTGAAATACCGAAGGCCACACTCGACAGGAAACAGCCAGTCCCAAGTGGACATACTCCACGACAGGAAAATAGTTTGTTCGCGAGCAGGAACTGGCACGAGGGTGGAGTGGGCAAGGCCTGCATTGCGGGTGTGGAGGAAGGCTCAAACAGATGTGTCAGTGCCACGGTGAAACCCCAAGGGATCCAGGGCGCAGCTTCTCGGGCATCTCTTTCCCCCATGCGGCTCACACCCTGCCTTTAGAGTTTCAGTCCCCACCTCAAGCCGTGACATCACTAGTTCCACCCCGCTCAGCTGTCATTGTCCCTGGACCCAGTTAGTGGGTGAATCATCCCCCTATACCCCTCACCTAGATGGTGCCAACAATGCCAAGGCCACTGATCGGGATAGTTGGGGCGGCTTTCTCCCGCCTAAACTTGTGCCATCGGCCTGTCAGACCATTTCAAAAACATTACAAAGAACATGAAAAGGGTGTGAATGGAGAGCGGTTTTAGACACACACATGGAGAGGGAAAAGGGAAGACAACACCCACATAATGATGCAAATTCCTATAACACAATTAAATGACCTCACACTTATTCCAAACAGGAACTAATGAAAATAACTATCGCTCTTCTACGCAAAGCCAGCACCAAGAAGGCATTCCCACAACAGTATGCATCGTCATCCGGAGACGCGGAAGAGCAGAAAATTATACAATCAGTCTTCATCACTGCTCTGATATTCAAGAGCTGCATCATATGGGTCATTTGGTGGGGTACATGGAGATCCATTGCATGTGATGCAAGTACAACACTGTGTTTACACGTATCCAGTTATCACATGTATTTCGTTCGTTCGAATGAATAATGCATGGGAGATAGTTTTAAACAACTGTTACTTTGATGAATTATATTGATGTATTATTAAATGAGTATAATGGCCATGTGCTTCCATTACCCCTTCCATCCAGAAAGAACATACAGTTCAAGGAAACCTTCCTGGACATCGGAGGCCATAATTGGCCCATCGTGCCTGAGATGTATCCACAGCACAACAACATAATGTATCAATTTCCTCCATCTTCTAACTGAACCAGGCTGAACAGTTTACGTTTTGTATCGCACGATTAGCTCGGATCTGGATCCGGACCTCAAAAAAAATCGAATTGGCTTGTTCTTGTCACCGAACCAACTCATTCATCCACCAGGTTTCATCATAACTCGTCCATAACTTTTTGACATATTATGCCAACATCGTTTTTGGCCACATTTTGCAATGGTGAAGAATCGCTTACAAAATTCTCGAATCCGGATTCGGATATTCACCAATATTGAATCAATTCCTCCTTGTCACACACCCCACCTGTCCACCAAGTTTTGTCCCAATCAGTCCACAACTTTTTGAGATATCCTGTTCACAGACACACAAACAAACAAACAGACAGACAGACAAACAGACAGGGGTGAAAACATAACCTCTGCCCACCTTCCGTAGTGAAATAAACTATAACAGCACTTGGGGGAGGGCATACCTCCGCCAGGTTGAACAGTTTTCGTTTTGTATGCCACTGATAAGCTGGATCACATATCCCATTAGTTCTAGCCAAGAGGTATGTACACTCACCTCTGTCTGGTGAATCCTCCCATGTACAGTACTACTTTAACAAACCTCTTGAATAAATTCAGTCACTCAAGCTGTTGGGCCTCACATTCAGCCATGATCCTTCTTGGGCAAACCACACATCCAAATTTGCCTCCAAAGGCAGCCACCGAATGGGCATCCGTTGTCGTGCAAGGTCTTTCCATATCACATCTGAACTTTTATCGACTTGCAACTGCTTCATCCACAGATTAATGGAGTACTGCTGTCCCCACTGGGCTCGTGCCTGTCTCACACCTTGCTCAGCTTGGCACCATGGAAACCAAGGCCTTCAAAAATTCCTAGGTATCTATCTGCAAGTAATCCACTTCTGGGGAAACTCACAAAATCCAGGTCCACTGTTCACCTCAACTCATTCGTTCCTCCTTTTGCTTGCCTGTGGAACCAACTTCCTCAGTCTGTTCAATCTCATTCTTCCCTCTCGAGCTTTAATACAGCTGTTCTGCACCATTTCACAGGTCATCCCTCAATCTATACCCATGATCTTTTATACCATCATTAACTCTTCCAAAATCCATCTTTTTTCCAGGATCCGAGGTTAACAGTGCCCACCTCCCCCCACCCCCAAGCTCTCTCACCCTCCTCTTCATGTTTTTCAGTTGCATTTCTGCTTCTTTGCCAGTTTTCCTTCCAATTCAGAGATTGAGAGTTTGCACCTGCATCCAGCCTATTCACCTCCTGTGTTCTCCCCCCTTCCCCTGCTTTCATCCTTTTCCGTGTCCTTTCTTCCTCCAGGTCTCCCTCCATTTTGTCCCTATACCCTGTGTTGGTGTGTCCCCCCCCCACCCCACCCCTCTGTTCCTTTTCCACTGTCCTTCATGACCCTATACCCAATAAAAACCTAGAGGGGGCAATGCATCAGCTGCACAACGGCACCCCCTCCCCACCAGCAAATGAAGCTACCCACAACCGTGCTGCATATGAAAGAAGATCAAGCATCCCATTATTCCAGTCCCAGCACACAATGACATCCTCTTTTCGAGACATACCATTAATTTTTTATGTCCATAACCTAAATGTATATTAAAATTCTTGGCATGGAACCGATGACCAGGCAGCCCAGAAGGGAGCACACTACAAAGCGCACTGCACAGCCATCCCTTAGCCTACACCAGTGGCGCCTTCCATGAAGGTCTGCACATTCAAGCCGACTCGTCATAGGATGAAATACGATGCCTTTACACAATGCAATGAGTAGTAGAAGAGTTGGGGTGATTTTGGCTGACATTTGTTTATAAGTGGCCAAAGCATGACCGGCTAATCCACAGGTTTATATCGTTGTGATGTGTTCAGTGTACTCTTGCTTGTTGACGTGGTTGAGGAGGTCACAAGCCTGTAAGATTTTCTCCATCTCCATTTCCTGTTCGCCATTCTTGCTATCATCAGTCAAAACAACCTTGGCATTGCATGGGTGGTGGTGGTGGTGGTGGTGGTGGTGGTGGTGGTGGTCGGAGGATAAAAAAAAAAGCAAAAACAAACAAAAAGAATCAAGAATCAAGTACATGAGCAGTCCCAAAAACGTTTTAAAAGAGACAAACTTTTCAAAGTACGGATCATCACTACTACAGTAACGTCTCGTCATAATTACCTGCACACTCTGTAGATGGCATAGAAAAATATTAGAGCAGAACTTCCTTCCTTGTCCAACCCCCCGCCCCCCCCCGACCCTTTCAGCACCCCATTCTCCCCCAAAAGTGAAATAATAAAAACATGTAAAAACTCGTTGGGCCCCAAGTGTGAAGGACACAATGTCGAGGAACGTGTCAGCACTTGGCATGACGCGGTGATCAAACATACAGCACAATTAGTGACTGGGAACAATAACCCAAGAACTTAACATGTGTCACATGACATGGCAGGCAACATGCTGGCACAATGGAGACCATGATCACGTGCACGCAACGCTGCCAACTGCACCTTCTCAAGCTATGGTAAGAAATAGAACGTGCACCTGAGCATTACTCATCATTAGTGTACTGCATACTACTTGTACTAGGCCTCTATTAGTCATAGGTCCAAACTCGTGAAGTTTTCCACTTTGAGGGTTAATATCCAAAAGTCATCCTGGTGCTGCAAACGCCATGACAGCATCTCACGGTTGCCTTTCAATTCAAGCTTTTCTAAGTTCCGCAGCACAGGAAAATCGTGTTGACCGAAGAGTTTTTTTATTGCCAGAAGTGAGGGGTAGGGGGATGCTTGATGGCAAGGAGAGAGCGGCGCCATGTTTTTTTGATGATGTGCCAGTCACGCAATAAACGTGTTGCTTGGTTTCCCATTCTAAAGTAATTGGAGTCGGTTTTTTACACCATTACATTGGCGACGACGATGGTTCTGCCCGGCGAGCCGCCAGTCCCCTGGAACCGCTGGATCTTATCCTTCCAGACATATCTGCCTGCCCTGGGCCTAGCCCTCGAGGATGAGAGTGAGGCCCGTAAACGCGCTCTGCTGTTACATTGCCTCGGGACAGAGGGACAGTGAGTTTTCTCCATATGAGGACCGGCAGACACATACAATGAGGCTGTCGCTGCTCTCAAAGCACATTTCACCACCGCCCAGAGCGTTCTCCTCAGGCGGTTCACTTTCCCACAGCGAAGCGAGCAACCAGGGGAATCCATTTTACAGTTTACGCCTGCATTACGGGAATCGGCACAGCCATGTAAATTTGGATCGTTTCATGATGAAATGATTCGGGATTTACTTATCGAAAAAAAAACTCCAGTGTGCAAGTGCGTGAGAGACTGTTGCTGGAATCCGATGATTTATCTCTTTCTAAAGCCATTCAATTAGCGTGCTTAGTGGAGTCTTCTGCAACATATGCTGCTAAAATTGCCGAAGCTCCATCGCCGACTACAGTGACTGAACCTGCAGTGCAGAAAGTACAGCCTGCCTCACCGCAACAGGACGTGGATCCTGTTCAGCAAGCGCAGCAACGGCCTGCTCGTTTTAGGCAGCGCTGTGGAAACTGTGGGTCTACCAGACATGAGGCCGGGGCCCCCTGACTGACCGGCACGGGGGCAAACCTGCAGAAACTGCAATAGGCCGAACCACTTTGCCAGGTGGTGTCGTTCAGCTCCAGCAGGGACTCCTGCCCAGCAGCCACATCCACCACCGGCCACAATCCACACTGTGCTTTCCAACCCTATTGGCTTTAAGACATGTGCTGTGTACCTCAGGGATGTCTTCCTGCCCTTGCTCCTGGACACTGGAGCGAAGGTGTCTCTGCTTAATTTAGACACCTACAAGCGGTTTTTTCGAACCTACCACTGCAGCGCCCCTCTACCGCTCTGAGTGGTTATGGACAGGCCAGAATTGAAGTCCTGGGTTCCTTGCAGCTGCCGGTGCGTTACGGTACTAGATCTCTGTCGGCCTTCTCGTTCCACGTCACGCACAAGGGAGCCAACCAACCTCCTGGGCCTCGACCTCTTCATGGGGCTCGGTTTCTCTCTGACCAATAACAACGGCACAGAGATCCTGCAGGTTGCTTCTCCCCAACAGCGACAATGGCCGGCGCTGTTTGATGGTCTGGGTTGCTTCTCTGCCTTCATTCACCAGCCCAAAGTGGACCCCACGTTGATCCCAGTGATCCAGCCACTGCTCCGTATTCCCCAGACCCTGTGGGATGAAGTGACGGCCGAGCTGAAAGCCCTATTTGATTCTGGGATTAATGAGCCAATCAATGCCTAGCCCTGGATCTCCAACCTGGTAATAGCAAAAAAGAAGTTTGGGGGAGGGGGACTCCGCATTTGCGTGGATATGCGTGCTGTGAACACAGCCATTATCCTGGATAAATATCCACTTCCAACAACAGAGGAGATCACCACCCAGTTTTACAGCTCCACGGTCTTCAGTAAAGTGGACTTGCGACAAGGCTACCTCCAGGTTCCCCTACACCCTAGCAGCACGGGCCTCACTGCTATCGTCACACAAGCTGGCATTTTTCACGACACCCGCATGCCTTTCGGTTTGAGCTTGGCGCCCAGCTGTTTCCAGAAGATCATGTTGTCCATTTTCGCTGGCATCCCAGGAGTGTTCATTGACCTGGACGACATTGTGGTGCATGGCCCCAACACCTCCATCCATGATGAGCGCTTCTGCCAGGTGGTCCACAAGCTGGCCCAGCACAACCTCACGCTCAACGAGAAGAAGTGCATCTTTGCCATGCTGGAGATTGAGTTTGTGGGGTTCCGCCTCTCAGCCCACGGCATCTCTCCATGACAATCAAACTCTAACGCGATCCACCGCATTCAGGAGTCTACGTCAGCTGCACAGCTCACCTCCTTACTGGGTATGGCAGCATACTATCTCCGCTTCTTGCCGCAGCACTCAGCCACAACGTCGCCGCCCCTGCGCCAGCTTCTGAAGAGAGAAGCTCCCTGGATCTGGACCATGGACTGCCAAGAGGCTGTGCGCCAGCTGTAGCGCCAGCTCACCACAGCACCTATCCTAGCACATTTCGACCTCACCAGTCTCACCTTGGACACCTGTGACGCCTCTGCCACAGCGTTGCGGGCCATCCTTTTCCAACTTCAAAATGGGACAGAGAAGCCCATCGCTTTCACCTCTTGGGCATTGAGTCCTACCCAACAGAAGTATTTGGTGGGGGAGCGTGAGGCTCTGGCATGTGTCTGGGCTTGTGAACACTGGCACATGTACCTATATGGCTGGGCGTTTACACTTCACACAGATCACCAGGCTCTTACAGCCTTGATGTCTACCTCGGGTACAGGACACAGATCGCTCCGACTGTACAGATGGGCAGATCGCCTCCAACAGTACAATTTCAAGCTTCACTTCACCCCAGGCCGGAACAAAGTGGTGGCAAACCTGCTTTCCAGAGCTGTCGTCATGCCGCACCTGCCAGCCAGCGGACATGGAGTAGGACTTGATCCAACTGCTGCACACCGCTCTCCAGGCTGCAGTTTCCCTCTGCGAACTCCAGTAGACACATGTGGAGGATCCCCTCTTTTGCTCCTACATCATGGGAGGCTGGCCTACCCAGGTGCCTAATGAGCTAGCACCATTTGCCAGGATCAAGGAGGAGCCGTCTTGCTGGAACGACACCTGTGTGGCTAGAGGTCATTGCACAGTCATACCATATGCTCTGCGTGCACGAGTGCTGACTATGGCACACGAGGGACACCTGGGTATTGTCAGAGTGAATCAGCGTTGCCGGGACATGGTGTGGTAGCCTGTTATCGACCATGATGTGGAGGTAATGGTGAGGGACTGTGTAGCTTGCCTGCTCAGTGAAAAAGTGTGCCAACCTCTCCCACTGCCTCTGCAATCGCTGACCTGGCCTTCTAGACCCTGGCACCACCTGCAGATGGATATCTGTGGGGAAATCCATGGCGTACCCGACCACCAGCGATACCTCATTGTCATCTATGATCTCCATTGCAAATGGCCTGAGGTCTTCCTGGTGGGCTCAGTAACCTACCAGGTCATAATCAACATCCTTGACACTGTCATCTTCTGTTGGGGACTGCTTAATACAGATAATGGGCCACAGTTCATCTTGGCAGAGTTTTCCACCTTCCTCAGTGACAGAAAGCTGTACGGATGTGCTTGATCCCCCTATCACCCACAGGCCAATGGGGGGGGGAGGGGGTCGAGCGGTTCAATTAAACCCTAAAGAATGGCATACAAGCACACCTGGCCCAAGGTTGTGCATTTCAGACAGCTCTCCTCCAGACTATCTTGCACTATAGACCAACCTAGCGCACCACCACAGGGATCTCGACAGCACTGCTAATGTTGGGGCGGGAGCTACAACTGCCACTGGGTAGGCTACCTCCACCAAAAGCTCGGCTTCCCACACCTAATGTTTGCACCAGTCAGTCAGAACCAGCACCACATGAAGCAGCCGTTCGACAGAGTGAAGTCGCCTGGCAGACGTGTCTCAAACTGGATCAAGTCTAAGCGGCCCTACCATAGCGACAAGCTGCAGTCCTTCTGGTCCTTGCCTCTACGTGTTAGTCGACAGCTTGGTCCAGCCACTTTCCAGCTCCAGGACGGGTCCCAGTGGCATGCCAGCAGGCTGCGCAAAATACCACCTCCAGAATCTCAGCCACTACCCTTTGGTCACCATGGAACTGCTTTCTGGCCCTAGAGTTCAGATGTTGGGGCCAATGGAGGGGTCCTGAACCAGTTGTGCCTGCAGCACAACCCACACGGTTTAGACAGCGTTCAGGCTACCTGCAGGACTTTGTAACCTCTTTCCACACCTTAACGCTGTGCGGAGAAGAAAAGGGGGGGGGGGATGTTATGTTCAGTTGTGTGCTTTTGTTGCGGTTGGCGATTTCTCGTGCATCGTGTTTAACTGGAGTTTTACATTGCCGTAAGTGAGGGGCAGGGGGGCTGCTTGACGGCAAGGAGAGCGGCGCCATGTTTTTGATGATGTGCAAGTCACGTAATAAACGTGTTGGTTGGTTTCCCATTCTAAAGTAGTTGGTGTCGGGTTTTTTTTTTTACACCGTAACATTACCGATCTGATGAAGATGTCTCTCGATGTTTATTGGGTGGTCGCTGGACTACCGTTATTCTCAGGTTTTCCGTCTGTCTGTATGTATGTAATGGACAGCTCTGGAGGCCAGAGGAGTCAACCGATTTTGATGAAACTTGACTGGTAGGTTCATACCAGGATCTAGTTTATGCTTTTAAGCACCGTTGCTATGGACGCCACCGTTGCCTAGCAACTGGACTTTGAAATTTTTGTAAAATATCCGAAAAATATTTTTACATTTTTTTTTTCGAAAATCAAAAATCGGCTTCCGCGCTTTTATGCGAATTATAATCAACCTTTGTCAAAAATCTTCAGCCCGATCCGTCAAAAACTGGATGACGTATGCAATTATATAGCGACCACCCATGTCGCCGACTGGTTTGTGTCACATCTTTCTCTTCTTGAAAGCGACATAAAGACCTATCTAGGTATTTATTATATACGCAAATATGGTGGAAGTTTGAGGTGCTCGGTGGACCCGCGCGGCACCTTCATGAGGAGCCTCAACCAGCATACCGTGTCAAACTTGTGCTCCTGGTAAGTCTTCTTTTGTTTCACGCAAGAGAGCAAGATGAAATCACAGAGAATCGAGCCCTAGAAAGCAGGCCAAAAAAAGGTCATTAATGCAAAAAAAGGTCAAAGGTCTTCTTCTTTATTATACATCATAAACACAGCACATTCGGTTTTGTGACAAACTTTCCCATCAACCTTCTCTTCGCCTTCACTGTGTTTCCATTCTCAACAAGTGCTCACACTAAGCAGTACCCAATTATATCTGATTTTGAAGTTTTAATTTGTATCCTTATTTTAGGTTGTCCTGTTTGAAAATGTAGGGCTGGCAGGATAACTGAGAGGTACGTACACTCGCCTCTAAGCTGTCTAGCCGAGGTTCGAATCCAGACCAGGCTATAAACATTCATCAATGTATGGGCCCGTCCCTCTGATGGACGTTAAAAGGGTGGCAATCTGCCAGCATTAGTTGGTGAACGTTAAAGACCCCGTGGTGTCCTTCACTAAAAGTAGGTGAGCCATTTCCGGCATCACGTACACATTCCAAATTCCTGCCCTAACTACTGCTGGGAAGGCAACGGCAAACAACCCAGTGTAACCCTTGCTCAGGAAGCTGCTTTGGTGGCACCGACGTTCCATGAAGAGTATGGTACATCGGAGATGGAGAGAGTGTGAGATAAATTATCGCGTTGTCCTTACCATGCCGATTGATGTCAGAGCAGATGCAATGCTAATGAGAGTCGGCACGACGTCAAATTTTCCAGCCTGGAAGAGAAAATAAGGAAACATGCCAGAAAATGATCACCACCTTCCTTGTTACATCAACAGCCATCATTTAACTATCACTGTTGTCTTCAAATGCCAGTCCTCGGGGTACTTTGCATCTCATGGAACACAACCAGCGAGACCATTGTCATCATGGAGATGCTCAGAAAGGCTGGTTCATTGACATTGATCTCGGACTCATGGGGAGCAGGACAATGACATGATGAGACATCGGTGTACTTTAACACAAACAACTAAAAGGACATTAGTAGACAATGAACCATAACAGAGAGTGCATGGAATTAGAACCTGGGCTCCCCACATTGTCAGAGTAATGGGCTCAGATGGGAATATCAAACAAGGTCAACTCACCATTTGAATAATAACATCGCGGTGTTTGTGGGAAACTTACTCTGACTAACCCAGAATTTTGGAAGCACAGTACATCACCTCTCCAGACACGATGATATCGATGCATATGCTGTGCAATTGGAACAGGTTCCTTGTCCGTTCCCCGTTTTCCATCATGTTTTTCTCCCCATATCTGTAAGACATGATCGAATAACAAACATTTTAATGCAGAGGCAATCTTGTGCACTGGAAAGAAGATTTTGTTTTTATTTCATCATATTTAATTCAAAATAACATATTTACTTTCTTGCGACAATGCGCAACTTCCGAAATGACGCAATCTGTCACAGAATGCTCGACACGCATGCACAGATCTGCGTTCAGGGCATCATAAGATAAGGATTGTCACCAGAAATGGCAAACAGAGCTTCTGAAATAAGCTGAAGATACTTGGAAAAGTGCTTGAGAGAGAGGGCTGTGACTCCACCAAATGAAAGACTTGGAGAACGTTCTCAGCTCGCCAAACGGTCACCTGCTCGTACTGCAAACTCCCGACCTGATGGACCAGTGCAGGGATGGCCACATTTGGGACGATTGGAAAGTTTAAAGCCGAAGAGGAAGATTGGTCGCTGTATGTGCAGCATATGCAGCACTATTTCACAACTAACGGCATTACGAGTATGGACAAACAACGGTCCATGATGCTGAGTGTTTGCGGGGCACTGACATACAAGCTCATGTCAAGTTTGTTCGCACCAAGGAGACTGGGAGACGTCCCGTTTTCGGAGCTGGTTAAAGTCGTTGAACAACAACATCCGAGGCTGTCGGTGATTGTGCAGCGCTACAAACTGAACATCCGCAGGCAAGAAGGGGATGAGTCCATTTCGGATTATGTTGCAGCCTTCCGTAAATTGGCTGAAAGGTGTAAATACAGTATGGAGGTAATCTCAAGGAAATGCTACAGGATCAGTTCGTCTGTGGAGTAACGAACAATCACATCCAACTCAGATTACTGACAGAAACAACATTGGATTTCGGCAAGGCCCTGAATATGGCTTCGTCAATGGAATTGGCGGAAAAGAAGGCATTGGATCTCTGTGAACATACCGGAGTAGTGTGGGATCGGGAGCAGTAAACAAGATGATCAGTTTCAATCGCTGCTAGACCCCCCGCGCTTTATCTTTTGAAGAGGGGTCTGCAGTAAAATGCGAACGCTGTGGACGGATGGCTCATAATCAAACGAGCGAGTGTTCAGCTACAAATGTAGACTGCTATATATGTGGCAAAAAGGGTCACTTTGCAAGGATCTGTCGTTCGAAACCCAAAGCATCCCTCAGAGCAAAAACAGCTCTCAACAGGGAACAAGCAAAAGGTCTCAACACAAGACATATCAGTTAGAAGAGGAAAATGAAGAGGACGCATGCAGTCTTTTTCATAAATCGAGCAACCAGCGAAATCCAAACCACTGGTTGTGAAGTTGGAGGAACAAGGCAGAGAAGTACAGATGCAAATAGATACTGGGTCTTTGGTATCACTAATTAGTGAGGCTACGTTCCAGGAGAAGTGGAGGGCAGACAACTAAACAGACTCATAATCTGCCCCAGTCAGACCATACTACGCATATATACTGGTGAACCTGTGGATATTGTGGGAGAATGCAGTCACTGTAAGGTATGGCACACAGAAGGCAGAGTTGACCTTAATGGTGGTGAGAGGTTCAGGGCCCAGTCTGCTGGGATGGGATTGGCTCCGAGCAATTGGCAGAATGTGAACAACCTCAATGCCAGTGATCAATTGAGGAAACTCTTTAAGGACTATGGAGACTTTTCACATTGGAGCTGGGAAAACTGAAAGGAACGGAGCTTGAGCTAGATATTGACCCAAATGCAATTCCTATGTTTGTGAAAGCCCATCCGTAGCCCGGGACCATTTTTGCTGAGAGGGAAGGTAGATCAGGAGTTGCATCGCTTGCTGAAGGCTGGGAACATAGAACTTGCACAATTTTATCGTTGGGCAGCTCCGAATCTCCCGGTTATGAAAGGAGACGGCTCGGTTGGGATATGCGGAGACTCCAAGGTTACAGTCAATCTGGCAGCCCGCTCAGCCATTTACCCTATTCCGTGCATTGATGAGTTGTTCACAAACTTTTGGGGGGGGGGGGACTCTTCACAAAGCTAGACTTGAGGTACGCCCACCAGCAGTTGGTTTTGTCGAAAACGTCACGTGAATTTGTCACAATAAACACACATAGTGGATTGTTCAGATACACATGCTTACCATTTGGCGTGTCAACGGCGCCATCTGTGTTACAACGCACAATGGAAAATTTGCTGGTGGGGATTCCAGGAGTCGTGGTCCACCTTGATGATTTGTTAGTAACGGGAAATCCCATTAGCGACCATCCTTGCAACCTTAAGAGTCTCTTGAAGAAGTTGCAAGATGCGGGATTGCGATTACAATGACATAAATGTGTTTCTCGCTGCTGAAGTGACATACCTCGGCCACAAGTTAACTGTGAACGGGATACAGCCCACAGATGAGGTCAGGGCGATCACTGACGCCTGACACAAGAGACATAATCTTGTGTCACAAGACATCTTGTGTCATAAATCAAACTCTTGTGTCAGACAATGGGCCATGTTTCACGAGCGAAGAATTTGCAAAGTCCGTGAAAATGAACGGAGTTTGACACGTTAGGAGTGCTCCATCCCATCCAGCGACAAACGGGTTGGCGGAACGTGCGGTGCAAACTGTGAAATGGGCACTGTGTAAAATGAGTGGTCCCGTGCACACTCGCATGTCAGGATTCCTCTTGAGTTATCACACAACACCGCAGTCCACAATGACACAAACACCGGCAGAGATGCTCATGAACAGGAAACTCCAAACACGTATGAACACGGTTGTACCCAACATCAATAGCACACACACACACACACACACACACACACACACACACACACACACACACACACACACACACACACACACACACACACACACGCATTTAAAGGCCATTTTCCCCGATCGAAGCAAGGGAGGAAATTTTTCCATTTATGATGACCAATCGTCTGATGCCCCACGTGGAGATCGGTTTCTGAGGTTTGGTACATGGAATGTAGGGACAATGACAGGGAGATCTGGAGAAGTGGTTGAAACATTGGTCAGAAGAAGAGTGGACATATGTTGTGTGCAGGAGACACGGTGGAAGGGAAGTGGTGTGAGAATGGTGAAGGGAAGGCAGGGGCAGAAGTACAAGTTTATGTGGCAAGGGTGCCCGGAAGGCGTGCATGGTGTTGGTGTAATGTTTTCTGAGGAGTTTGTAGACAGTGTAGTGAGTGTGACTAGAGTGAGTGAAAGGTTGATGATGGTGAGAATTGTGATCGGAAATCTCTTGGTGAACGTCATCTCGGGATATGCCCCGCAGGTCGGTCGAAGCGATGAAGAGAAGAACATGTTCTGGTGTGCGATGGAGAAGTTGATGGAAAATGTGAAAGATGAGGAAGTTGTTGTGGTTGGAGGAGACTTGAATGGACATGTGGGAAGGAGTCCAGACGGTTTTGCGGGAGTCCATGGGGGTTATGGATATGGTGTGAGAAATGGAGAAGGTGAAAGGATCTTGGAGTTTGCTGATGGAGCTGATTTGTTGCTCTGTAATACTCAATTCCAGAAAGCGAATAATAAGCTTATTACATACACGTCAGGTGGGTTGGCGACAACCATTGACGACCTGATGGTGCGTCAGCGAGATAGGGGAAACCTCCGGGACACAAAGGTGATCCCAGGGGAGGAGACTGTTTCGCAGCACCACCTGGTTGTCTGCGATATAAGGGTGAAAGGTGCACGGAGAATTCGGCGGGTGAAGTACCAACCGAGGATGAAGGTGTGGAGGTTGAAAGAGGCGACAGTGAAGGAAGCATTAAGAGAGAGGCTGAGTATGGTTGAAGATGATGTGGTTGAGCTTGAAAGTGGTTGGATGTCAATGAAAGATAGTCTATTGGGAGCCGTTGGTGAGGTATGTGAATGGACAAAAGGACCACCGAGGCACTCGGAAACATGGTGGTGGGGTGATGAAGTTGGAAAGACGATTGAAGAGAAGAGGAAGAAGTTCAAGGAATGGCAAAAGGCAAAGGATACGGTGGAAGAAGAGGCTGCACATGAAAGTTATAAGGAAGCCAAGAAGGCTGCAAAGAAAGAGGTTGCAAAGGCGCAGGAGGCCCATAGGAAAATGTTTGGAGAACGCTTGGATTCGGAGGAGGGTAAGAGAGCGGTATTCAGGATTGCTAAGCAGATAGCGAGAGAGAGATTTGATGTGACGGGGGTGAGTTGCTTGAAGGATGAAGTGGGACAAATTGTTGTGGATTCAGATGGAATTAAAGCGAGATGGAAGAGATATATGGAAAGGCTGTTGAATGTAGAAAATGAATGGGATAGAAACATCGAGAGTAACCCAGTTTTAGGACCAGCAGAGAAGATAACTGAGAAGGAAGTTGAGGAAGCTATAAGAGCAATGAAGAGTAGAAAAGCAGGAGGGCCGACGGGAGTTGTGGGAGATATGTTGAAGGCAGCGGGAAGTTGGGGTGTGAAGAGAATGACAGAGATCTGTAATCTGGTGGTGATATGAAAGAAGGCCGCATTCCAGTGGATTGGGAACTGAGTACCCTCGTCCCTCTATACAAGGGGAAAGGTGACCCTCTGGACTGTGGCTCCTATAGAGCAATAAAGTTGTTTGAGCATGGAATGAAGGTATTGGAAAGGGTGTTGGAGAAGAGGATAAGGAAGAAGGTAAAGATTGACGAAATGCAGTTTGGATTTATGCCAGGAAGAGGAACGACAGATGCAATTTTTATTGTAAGGCAGTTGCAGGAGAAGTACATGGAGAAGAGGAAGAAGTTGTTTTTTGGGTTTGTTGATCTGGAGAAAGCATTTGATAGGGTCCCACGCAAAGTAATGGCATGGGCATTGAGGAAGTTAGGAGTGGAGGAATGGTTGATCAGAGTAGTGATGGCCATGTACGAGAGAGCACGCACAGCTGTAAGGACGAAGGATGGGAACAGTGGTGAGTTTGAGGTGAGGGTAGGAGTGCACCAGGGGTCGGTACTAAGTCCACTTCTATTTGTAGTTGTGATGGAGGTGCTGGCTCGGAGGGTAAAGGAGGGTTTACCGTGGGAGCTGCTGTATGCAGATGATCTGGTGTTGATTGCAGAGAGTATGGATGGACTGAAGGAGAAGATGAACAAGTGGAAGGAATGTATGGAGGCAAAAGGTTTGAAGGTGAATATCGGAAAGACGAAGGTGATGACGAGTGGTAAAGCATGTGGTGAGGTGGAAAGGACTGGGAAGTGGCCGTGTGCTGTGTGCAGGAAGGGTGTCGGAGTGAACTCCATTCAGTGTACAATGTGTGCTGAATGGGTTCATCGAAAATGTAGTGGGGTGAGAGGGTCATTAACCAGTGTGGCAGTGACATTCAAGTGTAAGGTGTGCATCGAGGGAGCTTCAGATGAAGGAATTGTTGAGTTGGATCTTGGAGATGGTGTGAAGCTGGAAGGGGTGAAAACATTTTGCTATCTCGGAGACATGCTGAATGGAGAAGGTGGATCAGACTCTTCGACGGTTGCCAGAGTGAGATGTGCATGGAAGAAGTTTCGGGAACTGAGTGGCGTGCTGACGAAGAGGGGAGTGTCGTTGAAGCTGAAGGGAAAGGTGTATGCTTCATGTGTGAGGAGTATGATGATTTATGGGAGTGAGACATGGGTACTGAACATGGAGCAGCAACAAAGGCTGGAAAGGGTGGAAATGCGAATGGTTCGGTGGATGTGTGGAGTATCGTTGAGAGAGAGGAAGAAAAATGATGACTTGCGGAAGATGATGGGAATAGAGTCTGTGATGGAGGTTGTGAAGAGAAACAGGTTGAGATGGTTGGGTCATGTGTTGAGGAAGGATGAATAGCACGCTTGAGCATAAACAGCTGTCACAAAAATTAGCTCATGAATCGCGGACAATTCAGCAGTTTGAAATTGAATAATACGTTTCAGTTCAAAATTGCAGCTCGGGCGACAAGTGAATACCCGGTTACATCGCCAAGCGAACGGGTCCTGTTTCATATGGTGAGGAAGTGTCAACTGGAGGAGTTTAGCAGATGTGGAAGTGACATGCCGACCAGATCAGACACCGAGCTTCGACGATGTCATCAAAAGTCATCAGCGATGTTGATTTCTTAGCAGAAGTGGAGGAAGCTCCTGAACATCAGGGGAGTGGCACACATATCTGAGGAGAGCAACGTTAACGTGGATGAAATTGAGGGCCCCAAGGTCAACATTGTTCCAGAGGCTGTCAGGAGGTGCTACCCACAAAGAGATCGAAAACCAAAACAACCAAATTGCTGTGGCTGTAAAAATAATTAAATGCCAAGCATGCAATGTACAATGACTGCAGTATTCATTGCTCTCATTGACATCTTGTGCACTACATAAGTACGTAAGGCCAAAAAAAAAAATGTTGCATTGGCGTAACGGGTCACTGAAAAATAGGGTAGGTCGGTCGGGATCTTTTTTTTTTTTTTTCCTAATAAATCCCTCCCAAAATCTCCCCCGGCTCGAGTACCACCCTTTTTGTCGGCGGGTTCTGTCCGAAACACTTCCGGGTTTTTGCGATCGCGATCGCAATCAACAAGATACTTGAAAACGATAGCAAAACGACAAAAATAGCAATAAAATAGGGTCGGCAAAATTTTACGATAGCAAAAAAACAAAAAAAAAACGTAGGGTCGGCGGAATTTTTAGGGTCGGGCGGGTTACGCCAATGCAACATTTTTTTTTTTGGCCTAAGGCGTAAGCCATGGGCATTTCTGGAGAATTTAGGATTACAATTGTTCTTGGGGGAGGCTTTAAAAGGGTGTTAATTGTCTGAGGAGGATGTTTAATGTATTGTTATGTTGCGTCTGTGCATGCGTGGAGAGGCCTGGTGTGCGATGGTCGGATTAAAAGCTTGTTCGGCAATGGCGGCGTTCTGGTAACCGGTGTTTCTCTTTGCCTCTTGACACACGTTTCGGTTCGGGAGAACTGAACAAGCATGTGCTGCATAAACCCCTGGCAGATCGCTACCATTGAATGGACTGTTGTATCACTGATGGAAATGACATACCTCGGGCTTGTGAATGTGCAGGGTAAGTTTATAATGATGATATTTGCTAGTGATCAGGTCGGAAAGGGGGGCGGGAGGGTGAGGGGGAGCTGTGAGAGCTGTGAGGACTGTTATAAATGTATTGCTTGTTTGGTTCCAGAGCCACCAGATAAATTATACTAGATTTTTGCATCTGTTGGTAAAAGTCGAAGCGTGTGTGTGTGTGTGTGTGTGTTTATTATCTTCACTGTCGTCGCCAACTGTATTAACAGGAAATGATGAAAGGAAATCAACACCTTCAGCCTCATCCATGGATATTTCTCGTATTTCCTCTAGTTCGGTGAGTCCGAATTTCATTTCAGGAACAACAATTATTGTTAACCATCTTCAAATCGCCACCCTTTCATTGAAATGTTGAAAATTACATTGAATTACTGATTATGTGCAAGGATGGCAGGTTAAAAGTTTCCGGTGAGCCGGATCTCTCTCACTCTCTCACACACACACACACACACACACACACACACACACACACACACACACACACACACACACACACACACACACACACACACACACACACACACACACACACACACACACACACACACACACACACACGGCCTCGTTTAGTATTCATACGTCATTTTGAAAGTCACGTATTAAAAGTAACTTTTGCAGTTGAAGGAATAATAACTTGTGCAATGTGCATGCAATTAGCATCACACCAGCTGAACAATGATTAGAGGTACATGTGTGCAGCTGGAAAGAGGAAATGCAATGCAAAAGCTCAGCTTTCATACTTGAAGCTGTATCCCGATCGCAGGTCGCTCAGTGGAGGTACAGCATCCAGGAGTTTAAAGCCGTAATTGGGGTGACAGGCCGATGTGCCGTGGTCCAGATTGCATGCCCATTGGATGTGGATGGCCAGCTTGCCTCCCTGCAGGCAATTTCAGCACAACACATTATGTTTGCAGTGCAAGTTTCGTATTCTCCACGAATGTTTTGTTTCTGTGATTCCACTAGTCTCAATTAAATATCGACTTTGATACTTCTGCATTTCTTTTGGAGATGAAGGTTTGGCTTGTAGGAGAGCAAGAACACAGAATGGACAAAAACATAACAGAACAAGAAAAAGGAACCATCAGAGATTGCAGACCCTCGCCAGAACTTGTTTTGTGTGATGTATTTTGTGTGGCATTTGTATACTGGTGTGTTACGTAATTAACAAGAGACATAATTAGAACTGCCACTTTGTAACTGCTGGGAGTGATGACCGGGTAACAAGACGTCCTGCTTTGATGCAACCCCACTTTGATGGGACCCCTGACCCTGACCCATGACTTTTTTATTTATTATTCAATTGAATTTAGAATAGGATTAAAATAAATTCAATTCAAATCAAATGGAAGACCAAATAGGTACAGTCCTGCATTGGAGTCATCAGTAGGAACCCGAACAAGCAAAAAAGCAAATAGGAAGTCATCACGAGGAACCTGGATAGGATTCACATTTCAGCTGCCACTCCTCGACCCTCAAACCCATGCAGAAACAGCCAAGTAAACACCATTCAAAAAACAAACAAACAAACAAAAAAAACCAATAATAAACCATCTCAAAAATTAAATAATTCTGCCTGCCAGACCATGCGTCTGATCAAGTTGAAATTTAAAACAAGTATTCCCTATCTCCACAAGATCATAAATGTGAAGTTTCACATCAAATGATTAAGCAGTTCCAGAGAAAACATCATTAAATATTTTTCTTCCATCCAATATGGCTGCCAAACCATGTGACATCAATTATTCCTTCACAAACTCATACACCCATTGCTTGGGGAACATTTGTTTGAAGTTTTCTCTCGATTTGTCTAGCCGTTCTGGAGAAGAAGATTGCTTTTTATTGGTTTTTCAGGTAAATCCAATATGGCTTCCAAACCATGTGACCTCTGATGTCATATGTGTGAACCTTTTGTTCCTCGTGGATAGGCAGTCATGCGTGCAAAGTTCCACCTCAATCTGTTGAGCGACTTCAGAGAAAAAGATTTTTGAATAATTTTTTTTTTAAACACAATATGGCTGCCGAATCACGTGACCGATGACATCATCAAGAATATTTATGTGGACCATTTTATCCCGAAATGACCCTAAAAAATTTTCATATTGATCGGATGTGGCATTCTGCAGATGCAATTATGACGTCATAACGAAGGCACCTATGACATCATTAAAAAAAATCACACTTATTTCCCATGAGGAATACTTGCTGTGTACCAAGTTTCAATTTTTTTCTTGGTGCAGTTTCAGAGGTATAAAAGTCCAAAGTTTTTCCATTCTTCCAACATGGCTGCCACACCACGTGACCAATGATATCATAATGACATTCTGCTCGAGTAGTTACACCTCTGGTTCAAATTTCGTCTCAATCCGACAAGCAGATGCGGCGAAAAACACAAGTTCTGTGCGAACCTTCCGGACCCCCAATCTTTGATAGGACGGAAACCACGGGGTAACATTCCCAGGTGAGATTGCGGGAGAGTGTGTCAGAGTGGTGCTGAGGTGTCGTCCACCAGACGGCGGTCTCCTTGGGTTAACCTGAGGCGGTCCCTTCGGGTGGGTGCCTGGAATGTCCTATCCCTAAGAGAGGATGATCACCTGTCTCTGTTATCATCTGAGCTCAAGCGTCTGGACATCGGTATTGCAGCTCTCTCTGAGGTTCGGAGACCGAATTTCAGCGAGATGATGGTGGGTAGTTACCCTACTGTTGGTCTGGTCGCTCTGATGGTTACCATTCCCAAGGAGTTGCTGTAGCTGTGTCCAATAAGCTGACCCCAATGATAATTGAGGTAACACTGGCCAACGAGTGTATTATGAGACGAAGGATTCGTCACTCCTTAGGTGTCATTTCCCTGGTCTTTGTTTCTGCTCCGACTGAGGCGAGTGATCTCACTGTGAAGGATGCATTCTACGCCACGCTCGAGTCTGTGGTTGATCAGTACCCCAGACGAGATACATTTCCAGTCTTGGGGGATTTCAATGCATTGACTGGAACTGACAGGGATGGTTATGAGACATGTGTTGGTCCCCATGGGTCTGGAACTGTGAACCAGAATAGCATTAAGTTCCTTGACTTTGCAAGAAGTCATGGACTTAGGGTGGCTGGTAAATGGTTTCAGCGCTCACAAGCTCATCGCTGGACTTGGTATTCCAACGCCAGCGGTGTGACAAAGGAGATTGTCCATGTGCTCGTTGATGGTCGCTGGAGGATGACCCAGAACTGCAGGGTCTACCGGAGTGCTCAGTTCCTCAATACTGACCACCGGCTTGTTGTTGCAACTCTGAAGTTGCACCTTAAATCTTGGAGAATGGTACCATCCCAGCGGAGGCTGGATGTTGGCAAGCTCAAGGATGAGAGAGTAGCTGAGGAGTTTCCAAACAGGCTGAGTGGACATTTGGGGTGTCTGGGTGCTTTGGGGGGTCCTGAAGAGTTGTGGAGTGCCTTCAAGACCACCGTCCTTGATGTTGCCGGTGGATGTCTTGGAACTCACCGTAGGGCAAAGAAGAACTTTGTCTCTCATGGGACACTGGATACCATTGATCAGACTCGCAGGGCCAGGCTGAATGGCAGAGCTGAGCTGTTCAGGGAGCTGAGGCGTAAAACTGTACGTGCGCAAAGGGTAGACAAGGAGGCCTAAGTGCGAGGAATCTGTGAGGGGGTAGAGCATCACCTGTGGTCAAGTGATTCTCATTCTGCTTACAGGGGAATTCACACTTTGCTTTCATCCACGCCCATCCCTCAGTGTACTGCAGTTAGAGCAGAAGGTGGTAGGCTCTTGGCAGAGGAGTCTGAAGTGGAGGCCCGCTGGGCCGGTTATTTTGAGCGGTTGTACCAGGCTGATCCACCAGCTGTCGAGTTGGATGTCAGGGGTGTTGCAATCCTTCTTGCTGACCCTCCAAGCAACTGTGGTCCACCTTTGCTTGTGGAAACACAGGCTGCGGTGAACCAGTTGAAACGGGGTAAAGCTCCAGGGATCTGTGGCATCCATGCTGAACTTCTCAAGGCTGGTGGAAATGCTGCACTCATGTCATTGCATGCAGTTCTGTGCTCTGCCAGGAACACAGGCATCATCCCAACTGATTGGAAGAAGGGCCGTGTTGTCCCTCTCTGGAAAGGGAAGGGTGATCGCCAAGACTGAAACAACTACCGAGGGGCGACGCTGCTCTCAGTGCTGGGCAAGGTCTTTGCTCAGATATTTCTTGATAGGGTTCGCCACCATCTGCTTTAGCACCAGCAGCTTATGTTGATCTCTGTAAACGTTCGATTCAGTGAATCGCGATGCTCTCTGGAGGATTCTTGGTCTTCATGGGGTGCCACCAAAACTGATCAATCTGATGTCTGAACTCTACTCTGGTACTGAGAGTGCTGTGCGATGTGGTGGTACCATCTCTGACATTTCCAGTTATTACTGGAGTTCTTCAGGTGTGTGTACTGGCGCCCACACTTTTCAGCACTTGTATGGACAGGATTCTTGGGAGGATGTCAGAGAGATCAAGCTGCGGAGCATCGTTTGGGAATGTCAAGATCTCTGACCTTGATTTTGCAGATGATGCAGTCATCTTTGCAGAGACTTTAGATATCCTTTTGGGGGCCCTCGAGGTGCTGAATGAAGAGTCTGAGCCACTGGGATTATGGGTTTCCTGGGTCAAAACGAAGATCCAGGCTTTCAGTGACATCTTGGATGCTGCTGTCCTGTCTGTGCCTGTTTGTGGTGAGGATGTTGAGGTCATGGAGAGATTCACTTACCTTAACAGTGATATTCATGTCTCTCCTGGCTGTGAGTCAGAGGTCAAGAGACGTCTGGGTCGGGCCTGGGGATTCATGGATTCACTGGATAATGGGGTGCGTTGCTGCCGCTGCCTGTGCGGGAGGACGAAAGTCCGAATCTTCAGGTCCTTGGTGTTTCCAGTCTTGCTCTATGGATGTCAGACTTGGACTCTGACCAACGATCTGAGATGGAGACTCAATTCCTTTGGTACCAGTTCTCTTCGGAGAATCCTTGGCTATCGCTGGTCGGACTTTGTGTCCAACGAGCGGTTGCTGAGAGAGACTCAAATGAGATTTGTTTCCTGCATAGTCCATGAGCGTCAGCTGCGGCTGTATGGACATGTGGCTCTTTTTCTTGACGCTGATCCTACTCACCAGATTCTCTCAGCGAGGGAGCCTCGTGAGTGGAGGAGCCAATGGGCCGACCACGTGCCTCGTGGTTGCAGCAGGTTTATCGGCATCTCAAGGAGATGGGGATGGGCCAGGCATCTGCCTGGGGGGTGGCCAGATGGAGGCCCCTGGAGTACCGGCGGAAAGTGGACGCAGCGACGCGCTGCTCTGGCGCATGCTCCCATACCTGACCTGACCTGTGTGAACAAACAAACAAACAAATAGACATATAGACAAACAAACAAACGGACCCAAATGCAATACCCTCTCCTTTGGTGAGGGTAACAAGTAGAACATCGTGTGAATGGGAGAAACACACAAACAGAGGGACACTTGGAAGAAGAATGGGCATAATGAAGGGGCCCAACCAGCAGAGGCAGACCCACAATATAATAATGAACAAAAAAAGAGCAATCAGAGATTGCAGACCCTTGCCAGGACTTTTTTGTGTGGTGTGTGGTGTTTTGCGTGGTGCATTTTGTGTGGCGTTTGTGTACTGGTGTGTTATGTCATTAATAAGGAACATAATTAGAACTGCCACTTTATAACTGCTGGCAGTGATGACCGGTTCAGCCATTTCAGAGTAGATTTTTGAAGATGTTGTTTTTAAATTAAAAAAAACAATATGGCTGCCGAATCACATGACCGATGATAAAAAAAAAATTTCTGTGGACCATTTTATCCCTGGATGACCCACAAAAAATTTCATACTGATCGGATGTAGCATTCTACATATGCAATTATGACGTCATAACGAAGGCATCTACGATGTCAAAAAAAAATCACACTCATTCCACATAAGGCGTACTTCCTATTTGCCAAGTTTCAATTTTTTTTCTTGGTAAGGTTTCAGAGATACAGAGGTCCAAAGTTTTTCCATTTTTCCAATATGGCTGCCAAACCACGTGACCTATGACATCATAATTAACATTATAACATTCCACACGAGTCGTCGCACCAATGGTGAAATTGTCGTCTCACTCCGACAAGCGGTTGCGGAGAAAAACACAAAAGTTCTGTGCGGACAAACAAACAAACAGACAGACAAACAAACAAACAAACAAACGGACCCAAATGATTTACCAACTACTCAGTCTGTGTGAGTGAGTTGGGAGTGTTACATTTGGTGTGTAAGACCTGGAATGGCGTCCCCCACAGAGATTGGAAATGGAGATTAGTATACCATTACCAACCGTACCACTGGACATGTTTCAAGCAGATCTGTGTTGTGCTGAACCTGATAACAGATGAAGTAGCCGGAACGTAAAGCAGGATGAACTTGATTTGCTTAATAATGAATATGCTGGAGAGTAATACCCCACATCTGGAGGATGAAAATGAAGAGGGAAATCAGGAGGCTCTGGTAAACATCCTTGAAAGGGTTGTCTTACCTTCCGGGAAGTATCAGTAGTAACAGTGAGACGAGTCAGAAACATGAACAGAAAATATCAACGTCGGCTGACTCCAATAGATTGTCAACCCCCCCCCCCCCCCCAGCCAAGTCTCCTCAGTATCTAAGTGAGAAGCCTAGTGTTGGCTTAACGGTCCAGGTGGCAGGCTTAAGATATTAGAGTCTTGAGTTCAAGCCTCTGTCAATCCATTGAATTAACTCCAGGAAGGTTGACTCAGCCTGCCATCTTTCCTAGGTTGGCAAAATGAGTACCAGTGTTCTGGTAACGGGAAGCATTGCATCGTCGGCACAGTTGTGCCCCCAGAAAAAAATAATGCAGCCAAGCAGCCACAGGCTGCATATGAATAAATAAATAAAAATATCAGCGAGACTTCAAGATATCAGACCACGTTACCTTACCAGGACAGAAGGAGAAGGAGGGATTACCATTCATGAGTTTGATTCATCAGATATAAACGAGTTTGAAGAAGGGCTACAGTGAGGAAGAGGTTGGAGAGGCTGTCTTTAGAGCAGTGCAACCCAATCCGAATGTGAGGAGTTCCTTGGAAAGCTGCCCATCTTTGATTTTACCAAATCTCAGTCAAATTCTGAGATCTCATTATCACGATAAATATTCTGCTGAACTTTATCAGTTGTGTGAGTTGAGCTGTGTGATGCAAGAAACTAAAGAAACCCCACAGGATTTTATTATCCGGGTCCTTGAACTGAGACGTGTCCTATTGGCTTCCAAAGAGACAGATTCCCTAATAAACTATGATCCAGCACTAGTGCAGAGAATAATGTTACATGCCCTTCGAACTGGATTTGTAATTCAATTTTTGTGGAGCTGAAAACTGAACTGAAAGATGTACGTATTTCAGATGAGGAGCGTATCGAGAAGGTGAATGATACAGCATGACAAGAGGAAGTGAGGAATTCCAAGTTTGGAAGCAGGCTGAGATCCAAAGGAGGTGCTGAATGTGCCGCCATTGAAGAAGAACATGTTAATAATCCTGGTATTCCTCAGCCTGAACAATCCCCCCCCCCCCCCCACAACCAAGTATCTGCAGAAAACCAACACAGTGAAAGATGACGTCACTGAAATCAATAAGGACTTGGGGACTGTAACTTGGGATAGCTAGTATTGAGGAGTCACTGACAGCAAATCCCCAGTTTGAAGGTATAAGAGGGCCCATCCATGGTTTCAAACCCGAGAAATGGCACGAGACAGCCCTGCCACCATTGTGTCATCCACCCACGATCAAAGAAACTGTCTCAGCAATTGATTCAAATCACCAGTATCGGGAAACGGCGAGTGTGCTATGGATGGGGCCAACCATAGCTCGCAGTAAATATTGCAGTAGCCCCAACAGGAAAACAGATGACGGACAGTCTGAGATAAAGTATGTCTCTGCAACCTGTCTAAACACTGCTAGAAGAAATAGGGTGTCTAAATTAGTTGGTGGAAGTTGCATATTGACCTGTACACTGAATGACTTTGAGGTCCAGGCCCTTTGGGATACCGGTTCTCAAGTAAGCATTGCAAGCAGAGACTGGTTACAAGATAATTTGCCAGACACCGTTGTTAGACCAGTGAGAGAAATGCTACAGGATGCATTGCAATTAAAGACTGCAAATGGAAGCCCAATTCCATTTGAAGGATGGCTTGAAGCAGAGTTTAAGCTTTAAAATGGTGGCAAAGAAGAGTCCATTTTCATCCCTGTTTTGGTCAGTAAGAGACCGGTGACAGACCCGATAATTGGCTCCAACATAATTTCAGACTTGATGGTGAAGAACGAGACCATGTCTGACAATATACAGTCGTAGTGCCACTGGAATCATTCATTTCTTGTTTTCCAGAGCTGAGTCGATCACAAATATATACAGTGATGCAGTCTACCAGTCTGTTCAGAATCGAGAAGAGGGACCATTTTCTTTCCGTATGTCCAGGGCATCGGCATACTCAAATTCTTCCTGGGAGAAGAAAAATATCCCTCGTTCTGTTCCTTCTCATCCACTCGTGGTAAAACCACCAGCACTGTTAAAACATGACCAAAAGCAGCGCTGGCCAGAAGGGTTGACAGTGAAGCGCTTGTTGAATTGTCTGCCTGGAGTTTCCACAAGGTGAACATTCGAGCTTATAATTCAAGTTAACATACTATTGACCTACCTGCAAGGACCCCCCTCGGGACGTTAGCTTTCATTCGCTCGATTGCCTCTACGAGACCCGAAGAGGTTGAGGAAACCTCGACAGTGACATGTGAATAAGGGTGGGATCCACCAGTTGATTTGAATCATCTGAGAGATGAAAAAAGAAAAATTGCTCAAAAAAATGCTGCGGCAGAGAGTTCAGTGTTTTCAAAGGACTCCATTGACATTGGGTGTATTCCAAACCTGCAAATGGAGATAAATCTACAGGATGAAAAACCGTACAACAGAGGTATTCTGCCCTCCCACCTCCATTATACCAAGAGGTCAAAGCCGACTTACAGGATTTGTTGGACCAAGGCTGGATCACAAAGTCTGATTCCCACTCCTCTTCTCCTGTCGTGTGCGTGAGGAAATGTGGTGGTTCCTTACGCTTATGTGTGGACTTCCGACAGCTGAATCAAAAGACCATAGTGGATCGGTACCCAATCCCGTAGGTACAGGATGCCTTGAACGGTTTGGCTGGTTACTCTTTTATTTTTTCCCTCCAAACTTTTAAGCCAGGGAAAGGCCTACCACCATTTGGGCTAACCAACGCCCCTGCTGCATTCCAACGGTGCACGGAGGAATGTTTGGAAGGACCACGAGATAACATCCATCGTTTACACCAAGCCATTTGAGGAAGAAGTGGAGAATGTACGAATGGTATTGCAACGCCTCAAATCCTATGGCATAAAGTTTCGTCCTGACAAATGCAATGTGTTCAAGCAAGAAATTAGATATCTCGGAAGAGGGATACAAAATGGGCAAAAAAGACAGTGTCGCTGTGTTAGCCCTGAAACAACGAAAACCTACCCATGTTGGGCATTTACGGAAGATACTTGGTCCAATTGGCTATTATCGCCGATACATTCAAGATTTCTCCAGAATTGTGAAGCCACTGTATGATTTGCTAGAAGTTGAGTCATGTGAGAAAACCAAGTCCAAGGCCTGCAAGAAGACTAAAGTCAAATCCAACCAGGCCCCTTCTCGTCATCCTATTAAATAGAATGATTTGCATCAAAGAAGTTTGAATAGCTTGATTGATGTCTTGGTCCAGTCACCAGTGATGGGTTATCCACGCTTCGATGAACTGTTCATTTTATGCACAGACACTTCGAAAGATGGTTGAGCGGCTGTGCTGTACCAGGAGCAAAATGGTGAGCTGCGCGTGATTGGCTTTGGCTCTCGAACTTTGTCTCCTGCTGAGAATTACCACCTTCACTCAAGCAAACTTATGCGTGAAACGGAAGTACCTCGTTCGGCCAGTTTGAATCCCTATGGAGCCAATCCTGTCCAACTACCCTCTTGAACTTGTATCGATCGACATCCTTCATCTCGAGGAAAGCAAAGGGGGCGGGGGGTTTGAATCCACACTACTAGTGGTTGACCACTTCACACAGCATGCCCAAGTGTATGCCACAAGAATAAGTCTGCCAAAAATGCTGCTGATAAATTGTTGAATGAGTTTGTCCTCAAGTATGGGTTCCCTTCAAATATTTTACACGATCAAGAAGGTGAGTTTGAAAACAAAATATTTAAGTAACCAACTAGATTGTCTGGTGTGGGGTAATTACAGGACAACACCCGACCACCCACAGGCAAATGGAAAGGTCAAGAGGATTGAACAAGGAAATGGAAAGGTCGAACCCTAATAAAGATGATTAGAACTTTACATGACGAAGAAAAAGGAAAATTGAAGGACTCACGAGATAAAATTGTGCATGCCTATAATTGTATGCAACACGAGGCGACAAATTAGTCTCCATTTTCCTGCTATTTTGGACGTTCACTGAGACTTCCAAGTGACCTGTTGTTTGGGTTTCAGCATGATGAACCAGTTAACAATCATTCTGACTTGTAACTGACTGGCATCTGCATATGGAATGGTGTCAAGGCAATCCAAAAAGAGTGCTGTCTCCAACAAGCAGATATATGACAGGAAAGGAGACAGGATTCTTGGTGAGGAACTTGACTCTCACAGTGTACCAGGAAAAATGCGTTCTTTTTGGGAAGAACAAGTACATACATGTTGTTGTTTGACAATCGAGTTCAAACCCAGTATTCAAAATCAAACTGGAAAAGGGGTATGGCTATGTCAGAGTCCTCCACAGAAACCTGTTTATGCAGTGTGAGCACTTACCTGTTGATCCAGAACCCACGCCACGGAAGAAGGAGGTGAAACGGAGGCTGTCAAATAGAGGGCAACTCTTGAGGACAACCAGTCGACTTCCTTGGATTCTGATGATGGAGACATCAACATTGTCCACCACCCAACAATTGACCTTGGGATCGGGGAGCAGAAATTGCGGGGTTGTGGATGCATGCTGGGATCCTACGCGTGTGTTGTGCGTGGTTATCGCCTCCATTTTTCTGTTCCATATAATTGTCTCTGTTACTCCTTTTCAGAAATAAAGTGATTTACCAGCGACTCGGTTTGTGCGAGTGAGTTGGGAGTGTTACAGAAGCAGGTCACTCGAAGAAGGGAAGGAAAGCTGCCACCACCGGAAAAAAGGAAATCCATATGTTGTTTCTCTTATCGAACATTCTCTGTATATTACGTACGTACATATAGTGACATAAATCCCTCCCTCGCCCACTTTTTACGCAAACTGTATGCAAACTAATCTGAAAACTTCCCCTCCCCCCCCCTGGAAAAAGTATTAAATAGAAGGCCCTTTGTGTGCTAAGTATGATGGAAATCGTTTGTAACGTGCAACTGACCTTGTATGACATCATTGAAATTCCCGTGCATGAAACAAACTCTTCATGTAGAATTTACGATGCTCAGTGAAGTTTTACTGGCAGGGATCAGAACCTCCACACAACTTTTGCTTTATCTTATAACAAACACTCAACAACCCTCAAAGGCAGAGAATAAAGAAGGCTGGCAGTTTGGGGGCTTTTGCTGGAGAGAATTCTACATTCTTGTACCGAAGCATAAACTCGGCCTCGGGTGCTTTGGAAAAGCTCGTGACAGACCGAGCATTTCATGCTCAGACAAGTCACAGCCCTGGAGGAAGTTCTGTCGGAAAGCCTGTCTGAATGGACTTCCCATGCTCTCCCTGTAATTACTGGTAGCTCAGTGTGCAGAAGTGCTTTATCACTGCTTAGCTTTTTTACATTTCAAAACCAGTTGTCATGGCATCACATGTGTAAGTCATGCATACAAAATGTATGGATACATGGTACCTGCTTTGAAGGAACGAAACAAACTTCACCATTGAACGGTAAATACATGAATGTGGGAGAAACGATTAAACAACGAGATGGACTAGATGCAACCAGGTGGATGTGATATGACATTGTACCTGGGATGCCAGCTTGCGAAAATTCTGCCCAGCTCTCAATACCACGTCGCCAAGACGAAAAATCGGACAATAATTGTCCGTGTCCGGATTATGGAGGCAGTTGTGCAGGTATTTCTTCTTCACATCATCTTTCATGTTACTCCTGGGAAGCCACACAAATAAAACAGCAAGTCTCATCACGATTTACTAGTACTCTCACAACACCTGTTTCTCCACCACCTATGTGCGATTCCTCATGCAATTTGAGGTTGTCACAATATTTCTGAGGAAACCAACCATTTTAGTGATTTGGGTGACAATATTAATTTTAATTGAAACAATTTTAGCCATTTGTGGATTAAATCATGGTGGTATTTAGATAAGAATACAATAAATAAATATTATTTATTCACTACATTATATACATAAATATTATTTATAAAATACATTAAAAATAAGCATTAAAATAATTGATTGGTGGTTGCGAGGATACGCAGTGCAGCATGTTAAAATCGGTTGTTCATGACAGTTTGAGTCGATGGTTAGATGGAGGTGCTGTGTCATGGACATATCGACAAAGTAACGTGTTTATCGCTTCATATATTATCATAGAAAGTGGTGTATGATTAAAGTTCTTCAAATATAGTAATACTTTAAAGTAAAGTAATTAAATAAGTTTGAATAAGGATATTGCGTTGCTGTGTTGACCGATTGTCTGGACACAACTTTGAGGTTGTGGGTCCATTGATGTTGAGTAATCCACTGATATGGACCTGTGACCGGGATTGTGGATCCGCCGTTTGGAGAGGTTCTGGGCTGAAAGGATCGAAACCTCGATGATAAAGAGTGTCCAGCTGATTATCCGGGCAGTTGGAAAACCATTCATTTGCTTACAGGTTAAGGTTCTTACTTTAGGTAAGGGAACTAGTTAACATCATTTACAGAAATGCTTTAAATTATATTATACTTCAGGAATATCTGAAACTGTACAAGTGTGTGTGTGTGTGTGTGTGTGTGTGTGTGTGTGTGTGTGTGTGTGTGTGTGTGTGTGTGTGTGTGTGTGTGTGTGTGTGTGTGTGTGTGTGTGTGTGTGTGTGTGTGTGTTGTTAGAAAGAGAAAATTTTCAAAAACCAGATGTGTGACGATTGACATTTCGATTGGTGAGGCTTCTCCCACTGATTTGTCATTATATTTTGGTGGAAAATCCATCATACTGTTTCTTATATATTGATATATTTCTTATGTGTTTAGTTGCATCATTTTCTTCACATGTAATATAGTCACCATATATATATATATATATATATATATATATATATGTATATATATATATATATATATATATATATATATATATATATATATATATATATATATATATATATATATATATATATATATATATATATATATATATATATATATATATATATATATATATATATATATATATATATATATCAGAGAGTTGGTGTCAAAGCCACCCAATGCTCGCCTGTTTATACATTTATCGTTTTTAAAAGACGAGTCTAATAATATTTTTTATAAAGCATTGCAGTGAAGTCTGATCCAAATAATTTTAAAGCAATATATGTATTTGTATATTGTAATCAGTAAAAAATAGTGTGGTCGATAAAAACATGAGAAAGGAAATAACTTGCTCCAAAAACTTTAATATTTTCACGCTCACGCTGACGCTGACGCTCACGCCGAGGGTATCGCTATAGCTCTCTGTTCTTCGAACAGGCGAGCTAATAAGAATCAACGTAACAAAATGAAAGGTAAAGCAGGGCAGTCCCCAGCTGAACTAGCCTCCCTGGGGATTAATTCTCCTCGGAGGATTTGTGTACCTTGACAAGGTAGTGCTGTAGTTTACTCGGATATACTGGCTGTAGGAGGTGGCCGTTCTGGGTTAGCCAATGCGGAACAATTATCCGAATGCAAAGTGCGTAAATATGGGATTTGCAAATCTTGTCCTATATTTACCACAAACAGTACAATTAATTGTACAGTAACGGCTAGATCTTACAAATGAAAAATAAAACCAAAGAATTAATTACATGTAAAACCTCAAACGTCGTTTATTTATTGACTTGTAGCAAATGTGCGATGCAGTATGTTGGTGAAACAATAATGACATGTAATGTAAGAATGAATGCACACAGGAGTGACACGAGTATCACAGATAAAACTGCTTGTCCACTACTCACTCATCACTTTACATATGGATACTGTAAACATGCGAGCTTCAGTGTTCAGGTTGTACAAAAGAGAAGCGGCAATGGCCGAAAAAAGGATGGGATGGAAGATTAAACAATCACACAATTATGTAAGCAGAGAGAACTTTTCTGGATTAAATAATTCTTTAATATTGGATGGATGGGAGGTGTGCCACGAGATAATTATTACAAACATGATTTGTAACATTTTCCTTAATGGAGCATACAACATCAATAGGCAGGGTTGGAATGAAATTCTCATAGAAAAAAAACAAAAACAAATATAAATATAAATATATAAATATAAATAAATAGGAAAAATTCCTGTGTGGGCCAAGTGTGAAAAAATTCTGATTCAAACTCAAGGACCCTCATGACATCTATGGTGACAGCCTACTGAGTTATTGAGTCTTCGGATATCCTCAGAATTTTCTCACACTAACACTGCAAACTTTATAATGGCTGATGGCATGATTGTGTGTGTGTGTGTGTGTGTGTGTGTGTGTGTGTGTGTGTGTGTGTGTGTGTGTGTGTGTGTGTGTGTGTGTGTGTGTGTGTGTGTGTGTGTGTGTGTGTGTTACAGATAAACCTCAAATGCAAGTATAAAAAAACAGGAATAAATTCCTTCTTGAGGCGAGTATTTTGATATTGATATATGTACTTGACAGTTCAAAAGTTTTGGAACACCCCCGTTTTTCCAGTTTTTACCAAAATTTCAGCAGTTCAAGTCCAGTGAATAACCTGAAATGGTACAAAGCTAAGCGGTAAACTGCCAGAGGTTAAAAAAAATAAGTTTAGGTTACCAAAAACTGAAAAATAATGTAAATTTCAGAGTTGTTAAAAAAAAGCCCTTTTCAGGGAACAAGTAATGGGTTAGCAACTGCAGATGTTCTGCAGCAATGGAAGTAAATTAAGCCTTGAAAGTTGATGCAAACAATCCCTACAGGTGTCCCAACTTTTGTTGATTAGTTACAAACCCTCTGTCCATATAAAAGCAGTGTTGGAACAGACTGTGTTGCTCTACCCTCTGAAGCATTATTTGGACAATATTGCACTGCAGGAAGTAGTATATTGCAATCAAAATTGCGAGATAAAGACAATTAACAAAGGAAGACAGACAGACCATTATATCCCTTAAAAGTGTAGGTCTTTCCTTTCGAGAAATTGCAAAGAAACCAAGGTGTCAGTGAGTACAGTTTCCTACACCATCAAAAGGAACTTGGAAACTGGAGGAATCTCTGACAGGAAGAGGTCTGGCAGACCCAAAGCCACAACACAATCAGAAGACAAGTTTCTGAGAGTCAACAGATTGCGTGAGAGGTGGCTCACAGGACAGCAGCTTCAAGCACAGCTTATCACTGGTTGAAGTAAGGAAGTCTCAGTTCCAACTGTGAAGAGAAGACTTCGAGCTGCAGGTTTGACAGGTCGAGTGGCAGTAAGAAAGCCATTGCTAAGATGGCAAAATAAGAAAAAGAGGCTTGCCTGGGCCAGGAAGCACCGCCAGTGTACTACTGAAAACTGGAAGAAGGTCTTATGGACCGATGAATCAAAATTTGTAATCTTCGGTTCATCACGCAGGGTTTTTGTACGCCATCGAGTAGGGGAAAGGATAGTTCCTCAGTGTGTGACACCAACTGTCAAACATGGAGGAGGAAGCGTGATGACCTGGGGCTCTTTTTCTGGATCCAGTCAGACACTTGCACAGAGTGACTGGCACCCTGAACCAAAAGGGCAACCACAGCATAGGAGGAAAAAAAAGACAGGTGAGGGGTGGAGGTGGCGTTAGCAAAGAGAAGGATATGATTAATGACCGAACACGAAAAAATTAAAAAGGTGACACAACAACTGTACACACAACGACACAACAGAGTTTACAACGACACAACAGAGTTTGTAAAGCAATCCACTGGCACATCTGCAAAAACTTTGACATTCAAGTTCCAGAAAATGTGTGGGAAAATGAACCAAAAGCAATCACTGAAAACATTGAAGTACGACTTAATGATCCCATCGGGCGTGGACATCGAAAACTAAGCATTGCAACCAGATATCATACTTGGGTACAAAAAAAGGAGAAAGCATTGCTAATTGAGGTGTGAATACTGGTGATTTTGGACTAATGATGCAGAAATCAAGAAAATGACCAACCACCAATACCTCAAGCATGAAGTGAAAAGATCCTGGAAGCTGAAGAATGCCAAATATTTGCCAGTGATGACGAAGAACCTCACAAAAATATTAAAATCCATCCCTGGGAGTATCACTACAAACGAACTACAGCTGGAAGCCGTGCTGGGCCAAGTCGCGATCCTGAAGAGAGCCCTCAACACAAAACTTTGAAAACAGAAAACTTCACAGCTTGGTCCGTGAATTGTGACCCCTTTCCGAAATGAAGGTGGATACTTTGGGCCCGCCCTGGAAGGACTCCATTCCACATTCTGAAACCCGCATAGGTAGATACCAATCAACGACACACACACACACACACACACACACACACACACACACACACACACACACACACACACACACACACACAATCGTGCCATCAGCCATTATATAAGTTTGCAGTGTTTGTGTGAGAAATTTCTGAGGATATCTGAAGACTCAATAGCTCAGTGTGCTGTCACCATATATATGTCGTGAGGGTCCTTGAGTTTGAGTCCCAGGTTGAGTCAGAATTTTTTTGCACTCGGCCCACACAGGAATTTTTCCTGTTTATTTATATTTCATGTATTTATATATATTGTTACGGCTGTGGAAATTCGCAGACCACGATAAAGGACCTTAGATCAGTTATGACGATAAGTATATGTGTAGTTAGATTTCCCCACCGTTGTTTAGAGGGAATTTCCGTGTTCACAGGGCTGTGATCCTTTGAGTTAGCCGTTTTTCTTTTCTCTATCATTATTTTGGACCAATCATCCCCCAACAATCAAATCGCCACCACCAACATCATTCCCAAACAACTACAACTCAAACACCACCACCTTCGCCTCTTTACCTCCACAACTCCACCCCACAAACATCGCTTCATCGCCATTCTCAAACGACGCCTGCCAGCAACCAAATCGCCACCACCAACACCCTTCCCAAACCACCGCAGCAAACTCCCACCACCTCCGCCTTTCTACCACACGTCGTACCATGGGCTGTGAATGGGTTCCTTTCGCCTCGAAAAGCGGATCAGGAATGACTTTTCATCCATCCAATGGCTGAGCATCAGGTGGTGTAGCCCTGCCTCCAAACCTGCTGTGATCCAGAAATCTGCATATACGCTCCTCCCTCGGCCTATATTAGCACGAGCACAACGCAGCTCGCGGCAGAAAAAGTGGGAGCAGTGGAGTGGCAGCAGCAGTGTTGGCAGTCAAGTGTGTCGGTCGCGGCAGTCAAGCCTGGAGTCGGTGGAATGGAAGTCCAGCAGTGTCGACGGGGCAGTCAAGTCGAGTGCAGTGTCGGCGGGGCAGTCAAGTCGGGAGACGGAGCTCGAAGCCGACGGGAAAGGCAGACGGGGGCCGAACGCCGGAGAGAGCTCACGGGCCACACCAGGGGTACAAAGCCAGGCGCAACTATGCTGACAACGCAGCTTGCCCGCCATCGCACCACAAGGGCACGGGTAAGACCCTTCGGTCTCGTGGACCTGGCCGCTCATCCAGGTTCCACGCACATTTGGTCCACGAACCTGTCTGCCACCCTTGCCTTTGAGGGTGGCTTTTTCCTTTGCTTTTTGTGTAAATGCATGTGGTGGTGCTGTCTTATAAGCAGAATTGTCTAAGTGTGCATGTGAAATAAAGACTTTCTTCAGATGTAATTCTTGCTTTCATTGCTTTGACTGTTATACGTGCATGATTTTCTGTATGGCTGTAAATACGTGCCTTGTCTGAGTGTGCAATAAATGTGCTTGTCGAACTGTTCCCCGTTTCGTTGCATCCTTTCCCTTGTTTGAAAGTTCCATCTTGCATCACGGAAGGAATTGGAAGAGGGGTGTAAGCACCCGGTAAATAATCACGTCCATCGGGGCCGGCGATAACACCGCTCGGTTATCACTGAAGCACGGAACGGACCGCTTATCGGTTTGTGTCCTAGGCCGGCCAGCGGCGAGGTACGATCGCCCGGTTAACTACCCACGCAGGTACTTAGTTAGGTCGAGTTTGTCGAACAACCCTATCGTGCGTGGGTGGCCGATTGGCACGATTGCAGTGGGGTCGAAACACCCACCCGTGACTAGCTCCTGGCGGTAGTTCCAGGAGGGTCACGACTGAATTGTCCGTTCCGGTGGGCGACGCAGTCGCGATTCGAGTTTCGTGGCGATCGCACGCCGGGCGGACCGAAATTCGTAACAATATATATACATATTCGATGAAAATTTCATTCCAGCCCTGCCTGGAGATGTTGTACGCTCCATTCAGGAAAATGTTACAAATCTTGTTTGTAATAATTATCCCGTGCCACACCTACCATCCATCCATTGGGACCATATTATGTGCAGAGTGTTGGTGCTGCCTAAGCAGTCTCCTTGGCTACTGGGCACAATACTGGAGGGGTCGCCACTCCGACACAAGATACCAGCAGGCTGGCACTCACTTTGCCGACCTCAGGAGGATGACAGGCAGAGTCAACCCTGCTGGTATTAATTCAACATCTGAGTGGGATTTGAACTCAAGATCCTAGGATGCCAAGACCACCACCCTATCCATTAAGCACACCTACCTGTGCACATTGAAACGAGCAAAACGCACACTGTTTTTGATCAGGATGGTAAAATTTTCAGCTCCAGGTAGCATTGGTCTCCTAGAATGGAAGAGAAGGATTGAAATCGAATGAGATAAACTTATTCAAGCCTTTTGTGATCAAAGGCCAATTTTCAACACACAAAGGAAATCCAATGATAAGGTAATTTGGCAAAAGAATGAAGGGTCCAGAAATACATTTTCAAATGTTATTTGCAGTCATCGATCATTCTCACTCATCCTTTTGGTACCATAAAGGTGGTATTCGTTCATAACAATTTAACGGAAATATCACAAACAATGGTGCTGATAATTGTGCCTTGCCAATACATCTTTTTATGGAAGTGGCAACGTAATAAAGGCGGTCTTTATATTGGGTATGGTAAAAAATGGAGGGGACAAGTGTCAGAAATAATATAGTTGGCATCTGGAAAATGACTTGTGTGTTCCTTTTAAATATAAATACGTCATGCAATGGTTGCTTTTGGAAACAATAAATATTTTAAAGAATTCAACTCGAGCGAAGTCGATGGCACGCCGTCGCAAATCGCCACGCTTCCCACCTGAAGCAAAGATAAAGGGTGGCAAAAAGTTCCACTGGGAATGTGACCCAATATCATATTTGGAGTTAATTTCCCCCCCCCCATTTTGACCCCTGTGAACCAAAGTCACTCACTGTCTGGGGCATGAATCAGGGGTCAAATCCATAATACCGTTGCATATTTCATGCACCCTCCAATGTTGATTGCTTATACAGTTTAATTTTTAAAAAGTGCTTTAAAATATACCTGGAATTGCATTTTCGGTATTTCACCTTTTGACTCCGCCTCAGTTGGCCATTTTGACCCATTTTCTTTTTTCAAAAAGCATGGGGATAAAGATACTGTACACAAAAATCAACGCACTAGCACACTTAGATATACCCCACCCATTGTACTGAGCAACAATGATCAGGGTTTTTTAATTTTAATTTTTAAAGGGAAGAAATACTGTCGTCGTTTTCAGAAACCTGCGTGATGGGCCATCTTCCAGTGGACACCAAGATGTCACTTCACACGTCTTTCTCTTCTTGTCAAAGTTAATACATCGCCCTGTGCGAACACCTAGAGGGAACAACCATCAAATTTAACATTAGGAGGTGGAAAGGAGTGGGGGTTGGGCAACAAGGAATCCTGTCTCAACTCTCCTAATTCTGACCTAAATGATGGGTCTAAATGAGCTATGATTGATTGTCTTTGTATTAATGTATTCCTGATTCACAAAGTGTCAAATGGAATATCATGTAAGTGCTGAAGGGTATGTACTCCACAATTATTTCTGAGGGCCATGAATATCGAGGGGTTTGTATTACTTCATTCTTCACTGAACTTTATTTTCTGATTGAACTATGAACTATGAAGCAGTTTCTGATTGGCTGGATGAGGGAAAGACAGTGGAAATAGTATATCTAGACTTCAAGAAGGCATTTGATAAGGCACCATATTGGAGGTTCTTAGCCAAGGTGAGGTTTGTGGAGTGGCTGGTCAGGTAACTAATTGGATTGCAAACTGCCTTAGTGATAGGAAGAAAAGAGTGGCTGTGAGTGGGAGGATGGATATAAGTTAATTTTGGAGTACCTCGGGGCTGGGAGGATACAAGTTGTCGTGTACTTCAGGGATCGGTAGGAGGACCATTATTATTCACGAGCAAGTTGTCTCCTAACATTATTATTCAGGAAGGACATAGATGCCATAGAGAGGGTTCAGTGCAGGGCTACTAGATTGATTCCAGACAGAGCTAGACTTAGCTATGAGAAGCCGCTGAAGGAGACAGGGCTTTATACATTAGAAAGGATGTGGTTACGAGGAGATATGATAGAGATTTTTTCACGATGAGACAAAATATGTGCAGAAGATTTGTTCAGCAAAATAGGCAAAGATAGGACCAAGGACCAAAGCCTGATAGTGAAGAAGAGAAGAGTTAAGATGGCAGTAAGGCAGGGAGGGGTCTTTCACTCAGAGAGTACTTAACACATCGAATGGTCTCCCTGGAAAGGTACGAGCAGAAGAAACAGTAGATAAGTTTATATTGGAATTCGATAGGGACTTGGAAGTATTGGAGATAGAAGGGTATGGGGATGTTGGCAGGAATTGTGAGTAACGTGAGTATGGATGGGTGATTACGTGCATCTGTACAGTGTCGTGTTTGTGAGAGGGTCTCATCAAGGGATAGTATATGGTTGGTGTTGCATATTCTTCACACCCTAAAACTGCCTTCGTCCACCACCACCCACCCCCCCCCCCCAAAAAAAAACACCAAGTCAGTCAGTATGTAAACACTCACATCTTCAATGAAACTATACACATGACTTTGACGAAACTTGACCACAACCTTCATCACCCGTGATGCTAAAATTAATCGTCCTATTTTCACCATACTTTGGATAACTTCTGAGGACCAAAGGCCTCCTGATGCCTTGCAAATCCCATCAAAAAATTGCATATTAAGTGAGTAAATTTAAAGGTCAAAGGGCAAAATGATTCCGGGATCGCTAATTTTGACTTTTCAAATGGTATTCAATCGATTTCCATGTAACTTGGTAGGAATCATCTTTGCATGGTGCTTTCACAAATTTGTTCAAACTATCGGCAAATTTATATATTTCGTGGGTCATCCACACCTACCAGTGATTCTGAATCTACCAGAGTAAAGGCCAAGTCACACCTTGATGTTTTAGCCAGCGTATGCCGATTTTTGAAAAATTTGTCAAACGCTGGCACACGTCGAATACGTTATGGGTAAGTTTTGGAAACATTGAGAGCACGCTGAAAAACACTGCCATACGTAGTAGTACGCTGGCTTTCATCGTTGTACTTTGCGGTTGTCCTCAAATTTTAGCATGCTTGAAATTTTACGACGTATGCCAGCGTATGACTCACAAGTTCCGCTACGCTGGCCATAAGTTGTAGGCACGTTATGCGATCGTTGACACACGTCGACACACGTTACTTGTAAGTTAATCATCAGTCGAAACACGTCGAGGTAATGTTTAGCGTACCCGAAACTTATTTCTAACCAATGAGTAACGTGTTGTAGGCACATTACGCGATCGTTGACACACATCGACACACGTTACTTGTAAGGTACTCATAAGTCGAAACACGTCGAGGTAATGGTTGGCGTCAATGTTCCAGACTCCCTGGTTTTTTTTTATTTATTGATTTTTTCTTCGGTATGACGGTGATGTTGACACTTCGATTTCTAGTGCGGTTATGATTTAAATCGTTGAGCGGCAGCCTATTAATTAGATTATATTATAACCGCACTAGAAATCGAAGTGTCAACATCACCGTCATACCAAAGAAAAGAAGAAAAAAAAACCAGGGAGTCTGGAACACTGATGCTAACCATTACATTGACGTGTTTCGACTTATGAGTAACTTACAAGTAACTTTTGTCGACGTGTGTCAATGATCGCATATCATGCGTACAACTTATTCCCATCGCATGCGGAACGTGTGAGGCATACGGCAAGTACGTCGTAAAATGTTTAACACGTATAAAAGTACAAGACGTACTCCACTTACTACGACGTATGATAGCGTACTTTAGCGTTCCATTCACGTATACCAAACTTACCCATACCGTATTCGACGTGCGCCAGGGTTTTAGACGCATTTTTCAGAGGTCGGCATACGCTGGCAAGATCGCCAAGGTGTGACTGCGATGTTGACACTTCCATTTCTCTGGCGGTTATGATTTGAATCGTTGTGCGGCAGCCTTTTAATAGGCTACGTCACGTCATCGTCGGCGATACGTGCAGCGTGCTATGCATAAGTTAGACTATCGTTGGGCATAGGTTGTGAACGCTGACAACAGGCTAAGCATTCGTTGGTATAAGTTATCTATAAGACAACGAAACGTTCTGTGTCCGTTACTAATATGTTATGCATACGACCAACTCATTATGAATACGTCCGAATCTTTTAAATAAAACATCAAAAGTTCAGCATAAGCCAGCGTTTTACATACATTTTGATACATTGGCATTGCTGGCTAAAACGTCAAGGTGTGACTGGGCCTTAAGCACAGGGGCATTGCTCCTACTTTTATTTTTAGCACCCCAAGTAATATCCCTGAGTGTGCCACACCTGCATCTGATTTCCTTGTTGTTATTCCTTGTTGTTGTTGTTATTGTGTTTTATCAGTAGTTGGTAAAAGAGTGGGCAAGCTATTGCCAGCACCTTAGCCAAGTTACAAATTCTTGCTACAACCTACAGGGTTGTGGCAGAGTTACATCATTACATCAGTGGCAGAGCCGTGCACTCCTCCGTGCCCCCACCCCACAATTTCCCAGGAAACAATGTAAATCCACAGCCACATGCTGCAGACAAAATAAGTAGTTGGTAAATGATACTGTTGCATCACAACTCCTTACTTGTATTCTTCCATAGAAGCTTTCTAATCAAGAAATAGGATTGACTGTCCGGACGCTCACCTGGATCAGGAGCAAGTCACTCAAACCCCCCGCAGACCTCCTTAGATGCTAAATTTTTTGATATCGTGGACAAACTTTGGTACATCACGGGTGATTAAGGTTGTGGTAAAGTTTCATTGAAATTGAGTGTGGAGTCGGAGAAGAGGGCAAATACCTCTTTTGGGGGGTCAAAAACCTTCCCGTAGACCACTTTAATGAGTGCAGATTTTGATGCGGTCGACAAACTTTGGTACATCATGGGTGATGAAGGTTGTTGCCAAGTTTCATCGATATTGTATGTGTAGTTTCAAAGAAGACTGCAAATGCCTATTTTGGGGGTCAACCTGACGACAGATCAGGCCAGATCAGATCTTTGACTTGCTCCAGGTACCATGTAAACCTGTACTAACCTGTTTCATGGTCAGCTTGTCAGCAACTAAACTGTCTCCCCCACCAGGTTTCCTGGTGAGGAGGGTGTTTGATACGGACAACCAGCAGGATTAAAAACAAAACCTGTCAAAGGGCGGAGGAGCTCCTTGTGAGCCAACGGCCATCCATATCTCATGCCCAACTGTGTCTACGGATGTCTTCCTGCCGTTGGGTTACTTATTTTAGGAGGTTGGTGGCAGTATTTGCACTCTGGTCACCATCGAACCCTTCACTCTGCAAAACACAAGAAAACCAGAAAGAAGATTGAAAAACCACTCCGTGGGAGTACCTGCTGTGCAGCTGCCCTCTGCAGGGCAGCTCAGCAGATGACGGGTTTGGGGCAAATCCTTCAGGACCCCTACTCTTTTATAGGAGGAAAACCACGGGGTAACCTTCCTGGCTCAGATTGCAGTCGTGTGTGTCGGGTCGCGCTGAGGTGTCATCCACCACATGGCGGTCTCCTTGGGTTAGCCTGAGGCGGTCCCTTTGGGTGGGTGCCTGGAATGTCCTATCCCTAAGAGAGGATGATCACCTGTCTCTGTTATCATCTGAGCTCCAGCGTTTGAACATTTGTATTGCAGCACTCACTTAAGTTCGAAGACCGGATAGTGGCGCGATCATGGCGGGTGGTTACACTTACCATTGGTCTGGTCGCTCTGATGGTTACCATGCCCAAGGAGTTGCTGTAGCTGTGTCCAATAAGCTGACTCCAATGATAATTTAGGTAACACTGATCAATGAGCATATTAGGAGACTAAGGATTTTTTCTCTGGTCTCTGTATGTGCTCTGACTGAGTCGAGTGATCTCACCGTGAAGGACGCATTCCACGCCACACTCGAGTCTGTGGTTGATCAGTGCCCCAGGCAAGATACTCTTCTAGTCTTGGGGGATTTCAATGCATCGACTGGAACTGATAGTGATGGTTAGGAGACACGTGTTGGTCCCAATGGGTCTGGAACTGTGAACCAGAATAGCACGAAGTTCCTTGACTTTGCAAGAAGTCATGGACTGAGGGTGGCTGGTTCATGGTTTCATTATCCACAGGCTCATTGCTGCACTGGGAATTCCAACGCTGGTCATGTTGCAAAGGAGATTGACCATGTGCTCATTGATGGTGGCTGGAGGATGATCCAGAACTGCAGTATCTACCAGAGTGCTCAGTTCCTCAATACGGACCACAAGCTTGTGGTAGCAACTCTGAAGTTGCAGCTTAAATCCGGAAGAATGGTACATCCCAGCCTCGGCTGGATGTTGGCAAGCTCAAGGATGAAACGGTAGCTGAGGAGTTTGTGAACAGGCTGAGTGGGGATTTGGGGGGTCTGAGTGCTTTGGGGAATCCTGAAGCATTATGGAGTGCCTTCAAAACCATGATCCTAGAAATTGCTGGAAGATGCCTTGGAACACCATGGGGCGAAGAAGAATTTTGCCTCTCAAGGGACACTGGATACCAATGTCCAAAGTCACAGGGCCAGGCTGAATGGCAGAGCTGAGCTGTTCAGGGAGTTGAGGCGTAAAACTGTACGTGTGCTCAGGGTGGACAAGGAAGCAAATGTGCGAGGAATCTGTGAGGGAGTAGAACATCAACTGTGGTCAAGTCATTCTCATCCTGCTTTCAGGGGATTTACTCATCGTGTTCCTCCTAGCTCGTCCCTCAGTGTACTGCATTTAGAGCAGAGTGTGGAGGGCTCTTGACAGAGGAGTCCGAAGTGAAGGTCCGCTGGGCCGGTTACTTTGAGCGGCTGTACCAGGCTAATCCACCAGCTGTTGCGTTGAAATGGGGTAAAGGATATGGTGAACTGGTTGAAGTGGGGGTAAAGCTCCAGGGATATGTGGTATTCATGCTGAACCTGTCAAGGCTGGTGGAAATGCTGCACTTATGTCGTTGCAGACAGTTTTGTGCTCTGTCTGGAACACAGACATGATCCCAACTGACTGAAAGAGGGGCCTTGTTATCACTCTCTGGAAAGGGAAGGGTAATTGCCAGAACTGCAATAACTACCGAGGGGTGACGCTGCTCTCAGTGCCGGGAAAAGTCTTTGCTTGAATAATTCTTGATGGAGTTCGCCACCATCTGCTTGACCACGAGCACCCATAGCCGCCAGGCTTTACACCAAAGAGGTCAATGATTGACCGCATCCTTGTCCTTCGGGTCCTCAATGAAAGGGCTGCTTGCAGCATATGTTGATCTCTGCAAAGCATTCGATTCAGTGAATCGGGATGCCCTCTCGAGGATTCTTAGTCTTCGTGAAGTACCACCAAAACTGATCAATCTGATGTCTGAACTCTACTCTGGTACTGAGAGTGCTGTGAGATGTGGTGATGCCATCTCAGACTTATTTCCATTTGTTACTGGAGTTCCTCACTGGTGTATGCTGGCCCCCACACTTTTCACCATTTGCATGGACTGGATATTGGGGAGGATGTCGGAGAGGTCAAGCTGCGGTGCATTGTTTGGGAATGTCAAGATCTATGACCTTGATTTAGCAGATGATGCAGTCATCTTTGCAGAGACTCTGGAGATCCTTTTGGGGGCCCTCTAGGTGCTGAATGAGGAGTCAGAGCTGCTGGGATTCGGGGTTTCCTGTGTCAAAACTAAGGTCCAGGCTTTCAATGACATCTTGGTTGCTGCTATCCTGTCTGTATCTGTTTGTTGTGGGGACGTTGAGGTCATGAAGAGATTCACTTACCTTGGCAGTGATATTCATGTCTTTGCTGGCTGTGAGTCAGAGGTAAATAGACATCTGGGTTGGGCCTAGGGAGTCATGGTTTTACTAGATCATGCGGTGTGGTGCTGTTGGTACCTGTGCATGAGGACGAAAGTTCAAGTCTTCGGGTGCTTGGTGCTTCCAATCTTGCTTTACAGATGTGAGACTTGCACTCTGACCAGGAATCTGAGATGGAGACTCAATTCCTTTGGTACCAGGTCTCTTCAGAGAATCCTTGGCCATTGCTGGTTGGACTTTGTGTGCAATGAGCAGTTCCACGTTCCTCTTCGTTGCAGAAGTTTGATCAGCATCTCAAGGAGATGAGGATGGGCCAGGCATCTGCTTTGAGGATGGCCAGACAGAGGCTCCTGGAGTACCGGTGGAAAGTGGACGCTGTGACGCGCTGCTCCAATGCATGTTCCCATACCTGACCTGACCCCCACCCCCACCCCCGTACACCTCCTTGATGATTGCATATTTTGTTGTGGTTGATATACTTTGGCCCATCATGGGTGATGAATGTTGTGGTGAAGTTTCATCAAAATTGTGTGTGTAGTTTCAGAGAAGAGAGCAAATACCTGTTTTGTGGGGGTCAACCTCCTGCTACCCCACAGACCCCGTAATGACTGCGATCACATAAACTCCCTGGAACTACGTTCCAGGTGAGCTAAAAAGGAAAATACTGGATTATGTACAACTTTAAATGAAAGCTAATGCTCTGATGCTTGAATATACAGCACTACGAATCGGGTGATGACTCAACACAACAGCTGGCAATTCAAAACAACTTAAAAGCCTCTTGATAAATTTTCCTCTCCTTTGCCAACTCATGCTGCTTTCCTGATAAATACAGTAAACTTGCAGTCCTACACTAAAAGGAAGTTGGTTTTTTTTTTACCATTGCCCTGCAGTCGCTTGTCACCTTGCTGGCAGTCCTTGTCTGTCTTGCATTTTGCACCAGGCACCTTGGGTAACTGGAAACCAACGACATTTTCACATGCGATGAACACACAAAGGAAACTGACATCAGTGATAGAAACAAAGTTGTTCAATGCGTTTCATTAACGGTGTCCACAGACACTTCATTTGAAGCTCTTACACATCAACAACACAAACAATCCTTGTGTTGTGTTCTTTCAATATCATAGAAGCTGTTTGGCCTCTTCATCCTCATCATCATCATCATATTGTATGTATATATATATATATATATATATATATATATATATATATATATATATATATATATATATATATATATATATATATATATATATATATATATATATATATATATAACCTGCCTGCTGGTTACATCATCTCTGGAAGTGCTGCTATGCCACTACTGAGAAATTAGGGAAGGGATTTGGAATTTGACATGGGTAGCAGCACACATTGGCCTAGTCTTGTCAAATAAGATACAGTGGGATGTTCATCATCCATCCACAAATTCTGGTAGATGGAAGAGCCGGTTAAAGACCCTTCTGAAGGACAGTGTACTCATTAATACAACACACTGCTTGCACATAGGACAAGAATGAGAGCTGAAAGTTGATCGCGAAGTCAGGTATCAAAATCAGACTTGACAGATCAAAGCTGAGTACGTATTGATAACTCTGCACTATCCTAAACTCATCCATAACTAGTTATAGATGGTTCTTATTGCCTCCGCCACTGAAGGTGAAGGACGGTGTTTTCACCCCTTTCTCTCTGTTTGTCTGTTTGTTTGTGTGCAGGATATCTCAAAAAGTTGTGGACGGATCCAGATTAAATTTTGTGGACAGGTTGGGTGTGTGACAAAGAAGAACTGATTAGATTTCAGTGACGATCCAGATCCGACGACTGGAATTTTTAAAGTGATTCTTCACCATTGAGAGATAGGGTCAAAAACGATAGATAGCACTATATCTCAAAAAGTTGTGGACGGATTCAAACGAAATTTGGTGGGCAGGTTGGGTGACAAGGAAGAATTGGTTCAATTGTGGTGAAGATCCGAATCCAGATCTGGATACGAAAATTATTTAATTTGTAAAGTGATTCTTCATCATTGAAACATAGGGCCAAAAACGATACATAGCATGATATTTCAAAAATGTAATGGGCCCGATATGTTCTCGTGGATCAGGCATTGCGTACCGGAGGTATGAGAGCAATCACAGGGACGTTATTCAGTGTCCTTCTAGTTTGTCTTGAATCATGGTTTATCAAGAAATAATTACTTCAAGGGACAACAAATTATGCTTGCAGATCAAGAGGAAGTTCTGTTACTGAAATCCTTGAGATAACTCAACTTGGATGATAAAAAGCTGTTGTTGCAAATGACTTTTTCTTTTCCGACAAGAAAGAGAGGCTCATGGAAGAGCAAGATGATATATAATGTGGGGTAGCGGGGCAACAATTGGGCACAACCAGCAAGGGAATAAATGAATGGGAAAGGAAGAGACAGAGAAGTGGAGGAAACAATGGAATCAGCAAGTGAGGTAGTTGGGTTAGGAGGTCAATGGGGATAATAAAGTTCATAAATCAAGATGGAGGTGACATGAGGTTGTGAAGCACTGCCTGCTTGAAACCCTGTAGTGAAGAGTCGGAAAGAAGGGGCTCTGGAAGGTGGTTCCATAGATGGGAGAAGTAAGGAACAAAAGAATTGAGGTGTGCAGTCAGTCTGGATTATGAAAGTTTAACCAGAAGAGGGTTATTGGAATAATGCATACATACTGGAGTTGATATAGAGGGCCAGAGGACTGAGAGTAATAACAGGGATTGTACAAGATTGAAAGACATATTCCATTGATCAGACCAGCATCTAATTTTTGTGTATTAATTGGCTTAAATCATTCCCTCATCTCCAATTTCATATTCAGAAAGGCCTTGCAGTTTAAATAAAATGCATTAGAAGTGACAGGATAATCATTCTGTGGAAAATCCATTATGAGGGTATGACAATCAAACCCAAATGCAGGAATAAGCTGAATGAACACTCACATCTGTCACTCAACCACTTAAACCCTTTTACCTACCCATGGACGTTATTTTGTCTGAAGTCAGATGCTGTGTTGTCTCTAATGTAACCGTCTGCACGTGTGTGTGTGATCTGTGTGACAGCTCTTCCATGAGCCTTAGATGCTGCAAAAAATTTTAAAAAGAAATAAATGAATGAATTACCAACTCATGATATCACTTCAGTCTCATTAATTTCAATTATCTACAGTTAAATTTGGAGAAACATACATGCTAGGAGCTGATATGAATAGGTCATGTATGTATAACAAACAGCTCATTTGTAACGAGGTATATTCAGAGTGTGACAAAAGATCAACTGCTAATCCCAGGCGATAAGCAAGCTCATTCTAACTGATATGTGGATGTAAAAAAAATCATCGAAAGATATTCTTGCAACGAAATGAACCTCGCATAACCCCAGATATTATACATCAGGAGAATTCTGTTGTCATAATCACTTGACACTCCACCATACCTCTGGACAATTTCCTTCTCGTTGATTTGTTTTCTTTGAATTGGTGATGATGCAGAAGCCATCTCTTCCCTGTCAACACGCAGGAAACAACCACACAAAATTTTCAACAAAGACACCAGGAAATATCACAAGAAATGGTATACGACTGTAAACTGTCCTCATGAGGTGGCTTAAGGACGAAAATGTCAGATCGTTAGTTACACGGTGGATAAAAACACCATCTTTTCACCAAAGCACAACATTGGCTTAAGGATTGAAAAAAAGGTCATACTCCAAAAAATGGATAACCAGAAGAAAAAAAAAAGGTCATGCTCCAAGAATGTCATGACGTCATCATCTTTTTATTACCATTTAAAACAAACAAAATGGTAAAAATTAGATTATTTTACCATTTTATTTGTTTGTGAGATTTTAATGCTATGGTGAGATTTTAAGTTACTTAGCCTATGTTTTTGAGGTCAAGGAATTCAATGGTGATATTGTCATTTCCATTAAACTGATCCATTAGGTGATTACGATGTCACTGTGACAATATGATCTCTTCATTGTCTTGTAGAAATCCAAATAAACGGTGGAATTTCATTTTCTAAATTCCATCATTGGCCGAAAGAGGAAATCCCGCCCAATTTTTCCACAATGATAAGTTTCTTTATCTTTAAGTAAATTAGAGAATTAGAAATTACTGTAGATGTTGATCATTAATTTTATACAGTTTAAATTATAAATCAGGTTTCGATTACATTTAATTAGATATAGGTTATGTTTCATTAGATGGAGATTAAATTAGAAATCAGATATAGATTATGTTTAATGAGATAAAGATTAAATTATAAATTAGATATAGATTACATTTAATGAAATACAGATTAAATTAGAAATCAGATATAAATTACATTTAATTAGATATAGATTACATTAGAAATCTGATATAGATTACGTTTAATGATATACAGATCAAATTAGAAATTCGATTTAAATTACATATAAATTAAATTAGAAATCATATTTAGATTACAGTTAATTAGATGAAGATTAAATTATAAATCTGATATAGATTACATTTAATGATATGCAGATTAAATTAGAAATTCGATTTAAATTACAAGTAAATTAAATTAGAAATCATATTTAGATTACAGTTAATTAGATATAGATTAAATTAGAAATCTGATATAGATTACGTTTAATAAGATATATATGAAATTAGAAATTAGATTTAAATTACATATATATTAAATTAGAAATCATATTGAGATTACAGTTAATTAGGCATAGATTAAATTAGAAATCAGATATAGATTACATTAGAAATCTGATATAGATTACATTTAATGAGATATAGATTAAATTAGATTTAAATAACATTTAATTACAGACAGATTAAATTAGAAATCAAATATAGATTATGTTTACTTAGATATAGATTAAATTAGAAATTAGATTTAAATTACATTTAATTACATATAGATTAAATTAGAGATCATATTTAGATTAGTTAATTAGATATAGATTGAATTAGAAATCAGAAATAGATTATGTTTACTTTGATGTAGATTAAATTAGAAATCTGATATATGAGGGGCAGTCAATAAGTAACCTTAAAATGGTGATATAAATTCGAGAATGTAATGTGTTGATGACATATGTTATATCGATGGGTAAGAGTCATGTTTTGCCTGTTTTAGATATAGCAACATTGAGCGTATGACATGAGGAGAGCAGTTCCAAGATGCCGGCTCCCTTAGAAATGTGCACCAGGGAGGAGAAACGTTCTGCATCCATTTCTTTGGAAGTGAGGGTGTAAATCCCAGTGAAACCGATCACAGAATGAAAATGCAATATCCTGACATGTTTATCGCTGCAGCAGGTGTACAACTGGGACAGGAAGTTTAAAAGTGGAGTTTTTCAGTTTGGGTGTGAGTTGTCATGGCACCCACCTTGCAGAGACTTTGTGGAACCCCAGCACGTTGTCAATGGTATGGTGTGCTGAACCATGGATAATGTTAAATTCAGAGACCACTTCATCCAGCGTAAGGTGATGGTTTTCCCTTAGCACACGCTCAACTCCTGCAACCGTTTCTGGTGTGTCGGCTGTGTGAGGCCGGCCCGAGCGAGCAGTGTCTGCAACACTGGACACTACACTTTTAAACTTCCTGTCCCAGTCGTACACCTGCTGCAGCAAAAAAGATGCATCACCATATTGCATTTTCATTCTGTGATGGATTTCACTGTGATTCACACCCTCACTCCCCAAGAAACAGATGACAGAACGTTGATCCTCCCTGGTGCATGCTTCTAAGGGAGCCGCTATCTTGTAACTGCTCTACTGACGTCATACGCTCAATGTTTCCTGATCTAAAACAGGAAAAACAGGATTCTTACCCATAGATATAACATATCTCGTCTACAACTACACACATTACATTCTCCAATTTATATTGCCACTTTAAGGTTACTTATTGACTGGCCCTCGTAGATTATGTCAAATTACATATGGATTAAATTAGAAATCAGATATTGATTACGTTTAATTAGATATAGATTAAATTAAAATCAGATATATATTACACTCAATTATAGATTAAATTAGAAATCATATATATATAAATATATATCATTTAATTATATATAGATTACATTTAATTTAATATAGCATAAATTATAAATCAGATATAGATTTTTTTTTTGTATACCAAGTCTAGGCTCGTGTAAGAGCTAATACACGGAAACATATAACAAGATAGGAGACAAGAGTGGTTGAAGAGGGAAGCACAAAATAGTGGGGAACAAAGACAATAGGAGATCTGTGGAAGCGAGAGGGATGGGGTGGGGTACATGGGGAAAACAAGATGGTACTCCAGGGACCTTCAGGAAGGAAAACAGGGAATATGAAGGAGGTTGGTTTCGGGTGGATTAACGGGGGTAGTGAAGATCAAGATTTTGGATGGGGGAAGATATGAGATGGTGGTGAACAGGCGATTTGAAGACATGTAGGGAGGAGTAGGGTTGAAGAGAGAGGGAGTCTGTTCCAGAGGCAAGAAAAAAAGAGGAATGAAAGAGTGAAGGTGAGCAGATTAAATTATGTTTAATGACACAAAATTACATTTAATTAGAAATTGATTAAATTAGAAATCAGATATAGATTATGTTTACTTAGATGTAGATTATATTACAAATCAGATAAAGTTACATTTAATTAGATATAGTTTAAATTAGACATCAAATATGGATTATGTTGAATAATTTATAGATTATGTTTAATTAGATGTAGATTAAATTAGAAATCAGATATAGATCATGTTTAACTACATATAGATTATATTAAAAATCATATATAGATTATGTTTAATGAGATATATATTACATTTAATTCGATATAGATAAAATTGGAAATCAGACACATAGTTATGTTTAATTTGACATAGATTAAATTAGAATTCACATGGAGATTATGTTTAATTAGAAATAGATTATTTTCATTGAATTTCTGCAGGTTCAACAAGTATAATATAATACAATGAGTTAGCTAACAAGGGACTTCAACACAGAAGGAGGCCATTAAGCTCATCAAGCCTGTGTCATGATTTCCAACACATTGTTGTTGTCCATGTTTTATACTTTTTAAATGTTGTGCATCAACGAAGGGAGCAGCATGAATGTACCATTTTTCAAAGTCTTTGGTACGACTCGGCCAAGGTCTGAATCACAGACCTCCCAGCCTCAGAGCAGATGCTTGAACACCTTAATCTGGTTATTCCGGGTCTGGTTTTATCAACCATCATCTGGTTCTGTTGCTACACCTATAAAACCTTACTACAAGAGAAGGATAGAAATTAAAACTGACCTGAGGAGGCGTCACGTACTCAGCCACATCCCAGATCTTGAATTGGCCATTATCAGATATGGTCTTATCGATGCCCTTCACCTTACTGATCACCGAGCTCTCAGTAAGCTTCTCAAAAGACTGGTATGCCTTCTCGGTGAGAAACACCCAGCTGCAGTCACACAAACAGATTCACTGTAACAATGTGTTGCATTGCCAGGGCATATTTCTCCAGATGGAGGACACTTTTCAAAGTTCAATGGAATATTTGTCTTGACCATTGGTCAAGGCACTAAACTCTTACCTTAAGGAGGCACAGTACCAAATTGGAAGGGTACTCTGTGAAGAACATACCTCCACTCGAATCCGGATTTGGATTCAGATCTTCACCAAAATTGAATCAATTCGTCCTTGTCACACACCCAACGTGTCCACCAAGTATCGTCTGATCGGGTCTGTTTTTTCCACAACTTTTTGAGATATCATGTTACATATCGTTTTTGGCCCTATCTCTCAATGGTGAAGAAACACTTTTAAATTTTTTTATAGTACCCAGATCTGTAGCCAGATCTTCACTAAATGTGAATCCATTCATCCTTGTCACACTTCCAATCTACCAACCAAATTTCCTCCGAATCCATCGACAACTTTTTGACATATCCTGCACACAAACAAACAGACAAAGACAGACAGGGACCTCCGTCCACCTTCCGTGGGTGGAGGTTAAAAGGTATCCTGCCCTCACTGCATCAAAATGTATTCTGAAATGTGTGCCGATTTCCTTGAGACTTCTTATGAAAAGTTATTTTGCACATTGGGTATATCGTTTGTTTACATTCAGATTGATGTGAATATGGCACACCAGGCTCCATGGCATTGTGGTCATAGCATCCGTTCTGAGTCTGGTGGGTGTCCAGTGGTGTGTGTGTGTGTGTGTCGGTTGTTAACTCCATATGCGGATTTTAGAAGGTGGAATGGAGCCCTCCCATCCCTCAAACTATCTACCTTCGTGTGTGTGTGTGTGTGTGTGTGTGTGTGTGTGTGTGCGTGTGTGTGTGTGTGTGTGTGTGTGTGTGTGTGTGCGTGCGTGCGTGTGTGTGTGTGTGTGTGTGTGTGTGTGTGTGTGTGTGTGTGTTGAATGCAATAGCTCATCCATTCTTGACTTTTTTTCAGCATTTTGTTCACTTATCGGTGTTTAGGAATTATTTTCTACTATCCCTTTGCTATATTTGCTTTTATCTCCACATTGGATTCATTCTTTCGCAGAAAAAGCACGAGTGATTTGCACCCTCACCATGACGGTGCTTTCCTGCTTTAAACAATTAATTTAAATCGGCCTCTTTGGATTCGCATAAAACTCATCCATTTTCTTCTTGCTGAAAAAGACATTCAATTAAAAGCTATTGATGAAAACTTTTGAAAATTCACATGGCAGCTACGTATCACTGCCTTGTTGTGGGAGTGGTTCATGGAACTACTCTGTAGAGATCTTTTCCACAGCAAGCATGGCAGTGGTCTCTTGGCATTCTACCAGTCGTGTGGCTTTGCATCTTTCATCCAACTATCTATGAGCCACAAACAACCAGACTTTAAATAGAGTCTCAAGGGTCTAATCACAAACTCAATGACTTTTAAACTCTTTCCCACCAACCTGAAAGTGTTCTCTCGCATTCTAATATGTTTTCCCTTACTTGTAATAATAAATGCTCCCTTACAAGGAACTTCAACCCAGAACCGACACTGATATTGCCAACCAATGGTTGATTATATTATCAGTGTTCCATCCTTTTCAATGCTGAGTATCAAGCAAGGAAGCAGCACGTACCATTTTAAGTCTTTCGTACAAGTCAGCCTGGGTTCGAAGCACCGACTTCTCAGACTCAGAGTGGACGCTCTGACCATTACGCCACTGAGTCTTTAACCCCCCCCCCCCCCATTCTTGGGAGATGTTAATTTATGTGTGCAATAAAATTCCACTTGATTGATCGAGTCACTGTTTTAAAGACTTCAGTCACAGTTTCAGTCCTGGGCAATGACAACTGTTCAGCCTCACAAGTCTCAAGTTGAGGCAAGAGCCCCAATGTGAATAGAGTCTGATTTGACTCCAACACTGCCTTGAGTAGCTCACCACAAGCATGGCCACACTGTTCACCCATTAAACCAAACATTGCCATTTAAGTTTTCCAGTCAACTACATTCCTTTGTGCAACTTCAAATCCAATTTTCCACTTCCCTTCAGTAGTGCATCTGGCATCTGACCAGCAAATCTCTTCTACTTACCAGCGATCATCGTATGATGGAGGGAAATCTTGAAAGACTGGATGGAGTAGAAAATAAATTTTGATGCAAATGCGTCGATGGATAATGCCATGTGAACCAATTGTTAGGTTTGATCTCAAATAAAGATTGCATGAAAGATTAAAGGTCAGAGGAGAGAAAGTGTGTGTGAGAGAGAGAGAGAGAGAGAGAGAGAGAGAGAGAGAGAGAGAGAGAGAGAGAGAGAGAGAGAGAGAGAGAGAGAGAGAGAGAGACCGAGAGAGAGACAGAGAGAGAGAGAGAGAGAGACCGAGAGAGAGAGAGAGAGAGAGAGACAGAGACAGAGAGAGAGACAGAGACAGAGACAGAGACAGAGAGAGAGACAGAGACAGAGACAGAGACAGAGACAGAGACAGAGACAGAGACAGAGACAGAGACAGAGACAGAGACAGAGACAGAGACAGAGACAGAGACAGAGACAGAGACAGAGAGAGAGAGAGAGAGAGAGAGAGAGAGAGAGAGAGAGAGAGAGAGAGAGAGAGAGAGAGAGAGAGAGAGAGAGAGAGATAAGTAGGAGAAACAAAACATCTGATGCTTCCAACTTGAGTTACAATCTGCAAAATGATTTCCAAAGGCCTCATGATCTTTGACCCGTTGAATGCAAAATCGAATCAGTTCATCTTTCGACTGAAGTCCATATTTTTTCCAAGTTTGGTTGAAATCCCTTCGGCAGTTTGCAAGTTAATGAGGTAACAATATGATTTTCAATTAAAGGAAGAATGCCCTTTGACCTTTGATCTTTTGAACCCAAAACGTATCAGTTCGTGTTTGAATTGCCACTTATTCTTGTGCCAAGTTTGATTAAGATCTCTTCAGTGGTTCACGAGTTATCATGGTAACAATAACTTGTGAACCAGTGAAGTACCTCGTGGAGATAGTTCCCACAGCCAAAAATCATTATTAGGCCAATTGGCAGGGTGTTCAATCTGCCTTCTGACAAAAGGATTAGACCATCATCTCCTCGAGCGCAACATCTGATATTGACTCGATGTGGGAATACTTTCTTAAAAGTCTACTTTCTCTCATGCACCGGTTTATCCCATCCCACCTGCAGCTATTCTATCCATCCCCTCGACCCTGGTACACTGAAGCCTCTGGGGGAGGTGGTTGCAGTTAAGCAGCTTGCTTTCTTTGCTTGGAAAGCCAACCTGACTGAGGGGAACTTTCTTTCATTTCATAACGCTCACTGCACGTTGTGTGTCCATCCCAAGACAAGCTAAAAATCATCTTGCAAATCTTAAGGCCTAAATCTCCAACCAGTCTCGTTCCTCCAAGTCACGGTGGTAACCTGTCAGGTCTGTCTCTGATGTTTGCTCCCCCTCTACACCGTCCCTCACCTCAACTGGCTACACTGCAGACTCTGCCCAAGATAAGGCAAAATGTCGAAAATCTGTCTCTGCCTCCAAATCTTGTGTACCTAACCCATCCCACTCTGGCCTCATCTTACCCCGATAAGATCATCCACTGTCTACTGAACTCTGTGCCTTTCTGGACTCAGACAGAGAAAGTTCTGTCCGGCCTTGATCCTGCGATGACGATGAGCTCAGATAATTGCGATGAGCACCACAATGAAATGGCACCACAGCTGACTCTGCTTGTGAGATAGCTGAAAGTCTAAATTTTGTGTTTGCTTCCAAATCATGTGTACCCAATCTCTCACTCCCAAGAACTACCGTATCCTCTCGAACCCAACTACTCCTGGACATTATCTTTTTCACCTGAGAAGGTGGAAAGGCTTCTGACATACCTCGACTGATTCCGCGACAGGTCCAGACAGCATCGGTGTCCTAAAAACCTGTTCTGCTGCTCTTGCTCATCCTCTTTCTGCTGTGTTCACCCAAAAATTCTCTCTGGGTGAGTTTCCGTTTGCTAGAAGTTAGCTAACATCACTGCAATACCTAAACACGGTGCATAAACGGATCGTCTTAACAACAGGCCTATTCGCATGCTTCCAGTTATAAGCAAGGTCATGGAATCCATCATCGCAGTTGACATCAAATCCTTGCTTTTCTCCAATGGCCTTATCTCAGATCTTCAGTTCGGTTTCAGACCCGGACATTCTATCGTGGGCATGGTGCTTCTACTTTTCAAACAATGGATTGAAATTCTCAATCTCAGATATGAGATCAGGGATGTCTCTCTGGACATTTCTCAAGCATTTGATACAGTTTGGCAGCCAGACTTTGTCTCCAAACTGTCTGATTTTGGCATCCAATGCCACCTTCTTACATGACTTTCTGACTTCCTCTACTCCCATATTTAGTATCTAGCTCTTTTTTTTTGTATACCATGTCGAGGCTCGTGTAAGAGCTAATACACAGAAACGTATAACAATGCAGGAGACAAGAGGGGCGGGAGAGGGAAGCGCAAAGTAGTGGGGAACAAAGACAATAGATCTGTAAAAAGGAAAGGGATGGGGTGGGGTACACGGTGTGAACAATGGGATGGGCGGGGTACATGGGGTGAACAAGATGGATACTACAGGGACTTTCAGGAAGGAGAACAGGGAATTTGAAGAAGGTGGGTTTGTGGTGGATTAATGGGGGTAGAAAAGATCATGTTTTTGGATGGGGTGAAGATAAGAGATGGTGAACAGCTGTTTTGAAGACCTGGCGGGAAGAGTGGGATTGAAGAGAGTGTGGAAGTTTGTTCCAGAGGCAGGAAAAAAGAGGAATGAAAGAGTGAAGGTGAGCAGTGATTCCTGATCTTGGCAGTTTCACCGTAAGGGGTTTTTTGGTGGACCTTGAGTGCCCTGATTAAATATAGGGAAGGACAGATCACAAACAGAGCAAGGGGGAGGGGGAGGGGGTAGGCTAGGCTGGAGAAGAGGCGGCAGAAGACAAAAAGACCATTGTGGAAGGAAATATCTCCATATTAGCCAAATGGTCTTTCAGTATGATGATGAAAGAAAATGTAACCCAATGAAGCTTGATTGATAATTAACTTGAGAAGTAAAGTTTTTCGCATATAACACATTGCATTGTTATCGAGAGGAAATGTCCGATTCAAATACAACATGATTATTACATTTATCTGCTTTATGAGTATGTATCTGTTTTCAATATACGTATCCATTTGCATTTCTAACGCTATCAGGCTGCGAATAAACATCAGAACCACTTTCCCCAAGCAGACTGGCCGTCCGAATAATCTTTATATCGTAGAATATAATTTTCTATTTCTCTTTAGCTTATTAAAATATATATACTCAATATTGAGGAATCCTCATATACATTAAATAATTATACGCTGGTGTCTGAAAGTCTGGCTGAACCCTTCGAAGCTGGAGTCTGGTGCTAATGAAACGTGTGCTTAGACAGTGTCCATTTGTCTGCTTTTGAACCCTTGTCATCCTTTTGGTCGTAAAGTTGTTTTCCAGCCATTGAGTTTAAGTTGACCTCTGAATAACCACTGCCAGAAGATTCTGAGTGATCATTCTTTTCCATCCCATCAAAGCTGGTCTCTGCAGTATCATATCTTGAGTATCAGCAGATATCTTATCCAATCTCACCCCTCCCCATTTTTGCCAAAAAGGACTCCAGATCCATGTGCTATTAGGAACGAGGATGAAGCATGTTGCTTGATATTGTGTTACTCAATTGCCTCTTTCCTTCATCATGATGCATATATTATTAATAAATGCTTCAAACTCTTCGAGAGGAAATAAATTCTTTGACACCACCAACCAGCCTCTGGTAAGAGAAGAATCAGGAGCTGGAAAATGTCTTTCAACCCTGACAAACCCCCACACACTCACCCTGTCTCTCCAAAAAGACAGTCTGGAAAACCCTCCCATCTTCTTCCTAAACAACCCTCTTGAAGAGGTTAAGTCACTTAAACTTGTGGGTCTCACCATCAGCCATGATCTTTTTAGGGCACACCATATTTCCAAGATGGCTCCCAGAGCCAGATGATGACAGGACATCCTGCATCATGCAAGGTCTTTCCTTGGCCAATCTGAACTTTTGACAACATACAAGGCTTCATTCACAAGGTGGAGTCCTGTTCTCCACTTTGGGATGGCACCCTGCCTCACACCTTGCCTGTGTTGATGCCACAGTAAGCAAAGCCCTCAAAATCAGTGGGATCTCCCAGGGCAAAGCTGAGTGTCTTGGCCTGTTAATTTTGCACTGCAAAAAGGTTGCTGGCCTCTCTGTATTCTACCATGTTCTTTTCTTACTTGCACCCGATGCCCTCTCTTGGCTTCGGCATTCCCAGTTGTCTGCACAGCGCACATGGTTACATAACACGAATCCTCTTCTTGTTAAACTCCCAAAATCCAGGCTCAATATTCACTTCCACTCATTTGTTCTTCATTTCTCTTCCATGTGGAACAAATTTCCCCAGTCTGTTTGGTCCCATTATTCCATTCAGGGCTTTAAGACAAATGTTCACCACTACCAAATCAAATGTTGCCACATACTCATGATCTATTCAACCCCAAAATTACCCTATTCCCAAACACTCCCATTTTCCAGCTTATATGACTTCTTCTGCCTCTCTCTCAACACTTTTTGTTTGTTCGTTGTCAGTTGGCTTCTTCCTTTCCCATTTCATCACCATTTTCCCCTTCCTCTTTTTGCTGTGTTTCAGTTAGTTTGCAGCTTATTCACTCTTCATGTCCTTCTACCCCTCTGCTCATTCTCACAAATCACTCTCACCTTTATTCTACTCTACTCTGCAGTTGGTGTTTCTCCCTTTCCATTCTGTTCCATTCTACTCTGCTCTCGTTCCTCCATGAGCCTCAACGATTTATACAAAAAAAATGCTCTGAAAACCCCTCTTATCCTTTTTTTCAGGAAAAAAAAGTTTTCATTTTTATTTTCTCATCTCTGCTGGACACATTTCTCATCCCACTCCAACTTCACATTGTGTCCTGCAGTACCAAATATCTCTGCTCGGCAGAAAGCATCTGCATCTGTCCGTTCATATCTCTCTCTCTCTCTCTCTCTCTCTCTCTCTCTCTCTCTCTCTCTCTCTCTCTCTCTCTCTCTCTCTCTCTCTCTCTCTCTCTCTCTCTCTCTCTCTCTCTCTTTCTCTCTCTCTCTCTGGAAACTATTAGACTCTTGTCTGATTCATTTAACATATCCTTCAATCCTGAAAAATCCCACAGTCTCACCATATCTATTACTTCAGAATGACGTCAAATGAACCCACCTATTTATTTGCTCATCCACCGGAAGAGGTTTCGTCTCTTGAACTTATGAGCGTCACCATCACCCTGGACCTTTCCTGGGCCGAACACATTGCAAAGCTGGCCTCCAAAGACTGCTGCGGTCTGGGCATCCTCCATTGATCCAAGTCTTTCAGAGGAAAATCAGAGCTAATCTAATCACAGTCAACAAGGCCTTTGTCCGTAGCTCAATGGATTACTGATCTCCACTATGGGCTGGTTCTCCAGCATCACATTTGCCTCTCATGGATTCCGTGGAATTTAAAGATCCCCAAAATATTGGTATTTCCTATGATGAGACTGAAGTTCCAGATCTGTTGCCCTCACATCGCAGGTTTTCCTCTGTTTATTCTCCAACGTTGCTCCCTCTGGATCTCTCAGTTTTCCAACCATCCCCACCAACTCCAGGATGAACACCTTCTTGTAATTAGGTTTCAAAAATCCAAGCTGACTGCACATCTCACCTCTATTATTCCTCACTTCTTGGGTCAATGGAACTGCCTTCCAGATGCTGTTCTGTCTTACTTTTCCCTCGAGGGCTTCAAGCAGGCAGTGTACCCCCATACTGACCCATGATCTTTATGGCCTCCATTAACCCTTCCAAACCAACTCGCTTACTTGCTGATTTCAGTGTGTTGATTGTCTCTTTCTCCCTCTCTGTCTCTGTCTCTCTCCTGTTTGTTTGTCCTCTTTGTCAGTTGTGCCCAATTCTTGGCACACTTTCCCACTGTTAATTTCTCCTTGTTCTTCCTTGAGCCCCACTCTGTTGGAGGAAAAAAATAAATAAAAATGATAATGGATTGACACATGGACGGAGAACTAGATGCACAACCCAAAAACAAAATGCCTCTGGCCAATGGCTGCAGAGGCCTATTAGGCAAGACAAACACAAAGATTTACCATTAAACACAGTTCTTTGAAAGAATAACTCAAGCGGGAAATTGGTGAAATTCAATTCAAAAATATATCAAGCCACAGAAGACAAAATGTTGGTCTGTGCTCGATGCCTTCACAGCGAGAACAAAACATGCCTTCAAGGCACCCACCGCGGGACCCAACAAAGGCGGAAACGTACGTCTCATCGATGTGAGATTGAAATCCAAGTTCAATTCTGGAGCTTACATTTTGCAATTCTGCTTAGTTTGAAAGATTCTCGAGGTTATCGCAATGTGTGAAAATGAAATAAAACGACGAGCGTTGGCGTCTCCGGGCCTTTTTAAGCATTACAATGTACCCAGCGATTCGAAGCAACGATAAACACGCATTCGAAAATACGAGTGAGGAAAGTGAAAACCAAAACGTTCTTGTGAATAAATCGTTGTGGCCTGTTCCAAATCAAGGCATGGTTGGGCAGACCCAAAAACATGGCGGTTCAGACCCCAGCGAGGTTAGCTGGGATAGGCCTTTAGACCCCATAGAGAGTAGTGACCGAGGATGTGCCTGATACAGGATATAATTAAATAACGCCGTTAATTATCTTCAAAAGGGGTGTTTTAATTAACCCAAACACCCAGTTTTCAGTCATGCAGTTCATTGGAGTATTCTTAGCATGCGTGCAAAGTTTCAGGCTGCTAGGTTTAATGGCTTTGGAGTTATGGAGGACACACGTATAGACGCATCATAAACCAATCAGATGATGAAAAACATTTTTTGATTATTAAACGTTCAAAATACCTACCCAACAAAGTACGTGATGAGGAGGAGCTGCAGCAGGCGAGAGATGAAGCCCACGGTTCGGTTCTTGATGACTACATCCTTTGTGGTTTCATAGGCTACACAGGTCCAGAAACAATCTCCAAGCCCTTGCCGAGTAAATCTCATTGTGGTTAATGTCAAACTACTTTCCTCATTTCCTGCAATCCTGGTTAAAAACAAATGGTTATGAGAATGTTATCCATTTTTTGTACATTCAATGTTGAGGTTCGTATAAGAGCTAACACACAGAATGTATAACAAGGGGAGCAGGAGACAAGAGGGGCAGGAGATGGAAGCACAAAACAGTGGGGAAGAGAGGGACATAAGATCTGTGGAAGGGAGAGGGATGGGGCAGAGTACACGGGGTAAACAAGATGGTTCTACAGGGAATGTCAAAAGACGTCGTGATGGCAATCCATAAGAGGATTGTGGTGGCGTATTGTGGCATCATAATATTGTGTCATTCCTTCTTTGTTTTTTTTTTTTTGAGATTTCATCCCTCTATGTTTTCACTTTTTTTTTTTTTAGTTTTTTTCTTTTCTTTTTTCTGCAATTTTTAAAGTACTAAAATGCTTAATATTTTATATATTTTGTTATTTTGGTATGGATTAAATCCATCTATGTTATTAAGTTGTTTCAATACTTGTTTCAGTTGATTTGGGGGATGGTTTGAATTAGTATTATTTTTGGAATAGTTCCCTCCCTCCCACGGTCCTGGTCTGGTTTGGTCGAGTCCACATTTACGTTTGATTTCTTTTCGTAATAAAATAATTAATGTTTTATTTATTTTAAAATTTTGGGTTGCGTGCATTAGCCCAGAGACAAAGTAACTTCCTCGCGTTGGACTCATCATCATGGCTTCAGTGGTTATTGAGGTCGGTTGGGCTACAGTTTTACATTGTTTTGAGAGGGAAAGAAGCAGAAGAAGTACAAATTAGAATTGTAGTGATCTCCCGATGTAGCACTTTAGCGATGTATTCTGGCGTCTCTTTAAGTCTTGGTAGTTCAGAAAATGCTCGAGAATGAAAGGTATGGCTTTTAAATGCTTATGACATCACTCTATAGTGATTGATAAGCATATCATTGCAAAAACATTTGAATGGGTGGCCAGTTTTTCCCCACATCATCCATCCAGATGGAGTACTACAGTACTCCATGATACCCTTCTCTCTTGCAGGTTGTGGTTGTGGTATGCCATTTCTAACAAGCAGTCGGTAGGACCCCATGTCAACAATGTTCACAGTAGAACAAAAAGTGAAAATCGTGACACTGTGGTTTGAGACAAAATCCGATGTGCAGGTGTGCTGACGATACTGTCAGTATTACAATGTTCACACCTGTAATGGACCTTCCAATGGGAGCATTCAGTGGTTTGTGTAGCACTTCCAAGCACATTGAAGCATGAAAAATCAAAATAAAGGCAACAGTGGCCACCCACCAAGTGTTACCAAGGACCAAGGGAACATTGATCTTGTGAGAGATTCTGCTATCGAAAGTTCTAAGAAATCCCACCATCACCGTTCCCGAGAACTGGCGATCTCAGCCTCATCTGTGTTGCGCATTCTCACTTATGAACTCAATCTCCACCCCTACATCATATCCGAAAGTCATAAACTAACTTTGAATGGCATCGCAAGCCGAGTAACAATGTGTGATTGGTTTAGTGACCGAATAGAAAGGTACCCAAATTGGATTAACTACTTGTGGTTCAGTTTTGAAGCACACTTCCATTTGAATGGGGCTATCAACAATCGCAACAATATCTTTTGGGGTGCTGACCTTCTGAGGAGGTGTCTGAGATGTCTCTCAAGGGCCCAAAGTCCACTTGCTTCTGTGCATTGAAAGCCAGATGGCGTACGCTGGGACTGTATTAGTTCAAGGACGCCAATGGAAAGATGGTGATAGTTAATGGCAAGCGGTACCGAGAGGTCTTATGCCAATTCCATGCTGATCTTGCTTAACTACTGTCTCCAAGCCAACTCATACTTGCATGGTTAATGCAGGACGGTGCCCCAGTGCACATTGCAGGTGAAACCATTGACTTGCTCCACCAGCTGTTTGTGGAAATGGTGTCATCAACATGGGCACAGCCCATGAGTGGGAGCCCCAGAACCCAGATTTGAATCCATTGAATTTTTTTTATTTTTGGATGCTGCCAAAGGTCAGGTTTACACCAACAAACCTTGAACCTTGGCTGTCCTGAAGCAGGAGGAGGAGGGCTACCATCAGGCTACCACTCCAGCCACTTGCAGATGAGTTGTGGAGAAATTTGGAGTCAGGCCAAAAGCCTGCTTGAACAGAGACATAGCACACATTGAAAATGTCAATTAGAAGCAGTATAATGAGCGATTTGAAAATGGCATGGTGTATGCTTTCCATCAATGTTTCACTGAACTTGCTACTTTTTGTAATTTTTCTTCAATAAAACGTTCAAATAGTCCACTTCTTTTAAAACACCCTGTACAGTATATACACAACGACACATGGACACGACACAAGGTAATTAGATGCAGGTGGAGACCATTCAGTCCATCATGCCTGCGCCACATCAACACCGCACTGATTTATCAACACAAGATCAAAACTATAAGGGCACTCGGTAGAGCGCATACCTCTGCCACGTAATGCCTGATCCACGAGAACAAATCGGACACAATACATTTTTGAAATATCATGCTATACAGTACGATATCGTTTTGGCCTCAGATCTCAATGGTGAAGAATCACTATAAAATTTGGAGTAGTCTGATCCGGATCCGGATCTTCACCAAAATCTAATCAGTTCATCCTTGTCACACACCCAACCTGTCCACAAAATTTCATCCGGATCCATCCACAACTTTTTGAGATATCCTGCACACAAACAGACAAACAGACAGAAAGGCGTGAAAACAGAACCTCCTTCACCTCCGGTGGCGGAAGTAACAAATATAATGCAAAATGTTTTATTTTTTTAATGAAGTGTTTTTTGTGGTTTTTCATTTTGTATTTTTTTTTCTTTCCAGGGGCGAGGGCAAGGGCATGTACAGTCTTGGGTAAAAAAACACATTCATCAACCACACAACACCCCTTGAAGAGACCCCCCACAAATAGCAGTCCGTACACGTGCGCACAATCACCCGTCGATGCTCAAACTACCTAAAAGTACTGCCAACATCCCCATACCCCTCTATCTTCATAACTTCCAGGTACATATTTAATTACAATTTAAACTTATCTACTTTTTCTGCTGCCACTACTTTTCCAGGGAGACCATTCCATGCATTAACTACTCTCTGAGTAAAAGTCCCCTGCCTTGCTGCCATCTTAACTCTTCTCTTCTCTACTTTCAGATTATAGTCCCTGGTCCTATCACTGTCTACACTGTTGAATAATTAATCTTCAATTATTTTATCTATACCCTTCATTATCTTAAACATCTCTATCATATTTCCTCGTAACCGCCTCCTTTCTTCTGTATAAAGCCCTGTCTCCTTCAGCCGCTCCTCATAGCTGAGTCTTGCCAGGCACAGAATCAATCGAGCAGCCCTGCGCTACCAGATACTAGCAGGGACATCCGGCGTTGCCCGGTGGGTACCCAGCATTGCCTGGTGGCTGCCTGGCTTTGCCAGGTTGGTACCCGACATTGCCCGGTGGGTACCCAGCATTGCCTGGTGGCTGCCTAGCTTTGCCAGGTTGGTACCCGACGTTGCCCGGTGGGTACCCAGCATTGCCTGGTCCTGTTCTAATCCTGCTGGCATTTTGAAGAAATGAATTTTTCACTTTTTTCCATTTTTTTGGGGTGCTTAAAACACTTCCCTTTACCCACTAAGGAATGTGGTTGGGGATCATTTATATTACCTTTGGCATAGCTACAAAGATCGAGGCACAATAGAGCAATAAAACAAAAAAAATTCCCCCCAAAACAACCATTTTTTTCAAAATTTTCAAAAACTCCCAAGCACTCACTGATGAACCTCTGAAAGTTTGACGAATTTCCATTCAACCATGTCTGAGAAAAATGGTGGCACACGCACACACACACACACACACACACACACACACACACACACACACACACACACACACACACACACACACACACACACACACACACACACACAACCAACTGGACCCACGACATACACCGCTCAAAAAAAACAGTACTCACAAGCACATACTGTATATTTCCATACATCCTCCACACTCAGTCACTATGCCTTTTGTGGTTGAAAGAACCGGCAAACAATCAACAACAACCTACACCATTCGACCCATCTCCATGAACTTCCTCTAAATCCAAAGTGAGCCTTTCAATGCAACCTGAGCCACTCTCTCACACATCTTCCTCCTTTCCGGTTCGCATACTCCAAGTCGAGCAAGAAATGCATAAAAAGAATTGCCAAGATACCCACTACACCCCACCTCAAATGGTTGACAAGAAACTCGTGAACCCTTCTCCGGACACTCCACCTCCAGCTCACTACACTTTCCTCTCTTCCTCTCATGCACCTTCTCTATGGTCTCTTCCCAAGGTACTGACAACTCCCCCAAGATGACTTGCCTTTCTGTACCTGATCAGATGACAATGTCAGACCGCAACCTTGTCACGCAGATCTCAGGGAATATCATTTGCAGCTTTAGGTCTACCTCCACTTGCCAATTGCGAGCATTTGGCAAACCTCTTGCCTTCCTCTTCCTTCCACTTCTTACTACCTGGGCATTTTCAAAAAAACAACACCTCTTTCCATTGACCTCCTCCTCCTTCTATACTCCCCTCTCCCTCGATCTCATCACCTCTTTCTGCACCATCTCCACTGCCAGCACCTCATCGTGCCCAGTGCATGCTGCATTGTTCCCCGACCTCCGCACCAAGAGCAGCTCTCCTCCTGTAACAACTCCCACGCCCTCAAGTGAATGCACGCGGTGTCAGAGCAGAGGCAGAATTTTCACATGGACTAGCTAAGGCATGGGCGAGTATGCCATACAATCACAGGGACACACATTAGACAATATCACAATCAAGGTACGGTTTAACATGACAAATTGGCTGAATATATAACAGAAAGACACAACGGATCTGGTCACAACACAAAAGACACAACACAGACCCAGAACCAGAAGCTTTGAAATGCTTTCCTACAATTTCTGGAGAAATTCCATTGGAGGGATGTTCCATGCATTTTGCCATGTTTCCTATAATTCAACTTTTGAGTTTGGTTGTTTTTCAGTTTTATTCCTTTCCAAATAATCCAAGTCTTAGGCCACCACACTTTTCTTCACCAATTTGTAATTTATCTCTTGCAGGTCATATAAACCCACCTAATGCCCAAGATATCAAATTCGACTACCCATGGGGACCATAACTCTGTGCAGAGCGTTGTTGCTGCCGAAACAGTCTCCGTGGCTATTGGGCACAATCCTGGACGGGTCGCCACTCCGACACAGGATACCAGCAAGCTGGCACTCATTTTTCCAACTTCAGAAGGATCACAGGCAGAGTCAACCCCACCCGGTATTAATTCAACAGCCGAGCAGGATTTGAGCTCAGGATCCTAGGATCCCAAATCCACCACCCCCAACCATTAAGCCAACACCAGGCAAATATCAAACTCGACGAGACTCAAAACAGTCGTGTGTAATAATAATTGTGTAATTAATTGAGTCCATTCATTTAAAATTAAGGTGATTGAACATGTCTGGAAAAGTTTCACATTCACTTGAATTATTTTGCATATTTACATTGTGTGGTTGACTGAATCTTGTGGAAGTCATCACCAGACGTCAAAAGAAGAAAAACCATATATATTAAAGAAGAAATGCAATTTACTTGGATTTGTCACCAAAGCATTGTCATTGTCAATTACATCATTCAAAGAATGATCGAGTTGTGACAGAATGATCCAAAAACTGTTTGAATCCTTTCACGACCATTTCGTACGACATCTTGTAAATGAGATTAGGGATTTGTGAGATTCCCTGGTTGAAGGATCATTGCCAAGTGAACTCCATCCAGGCACTTTCAAATTTGCACCGAGGTGCAAAACCTGCGTTTTCATAAAAACAGACCCCATTTCCAGGACCGAAAAGCTTCCCAAAAGTCAAAAAACACTTTAACTGCACTTCGTCTGATGTCATACATGGTATCAGCTGCGCTTGATGTCACAAACTCTCCATCAGAGATACCAGATGTGGACTGGGCGATCCTTTCAGTGAACAGATGCTGGATGAAGAGATGCACGAACAGCTCACGTTTCCAAACCAATAACTTATCACTTCAATCTTCCCGCCCATCTGTGCCACTTCTCCACATGGGGCACCACCAACACCCAGTAGGGCGGCCGAGCGTTTTAACCGCCGGTGCGTGCCGACTATTTTTGGTCAAATCTGTGGTAATTACCTCCCAGTCTATCTAGGTTCGGGCAATGCTCGACTAATGAAAGGAAAGGACAAACACGGACAGGTTGGAAAAGGACAAATAATTTATTAATAATAAAATAAATAAATAAAAATAGCTTTTTATTTTCTGAGGTAAATAAATGAATTAGTTTCAAAGCAAAATCAATCAAAATGCCAGGAAGGAGACAGAGAGCAGATGCTTATCGGGGGTGGACTTACAGCTAGAGAGTAGTCGTCCGTGAAGTGAAAACGTCCTGAAATGTGCGTGCATGTCACGTCCGTCACCAGTATCCAGTCTTGCCGTGCACCCTCTCGCGAACAGCCTTGAACGCCAGTCGATGTCTGGGAGGGCACCGAGATCATCTGTCGTGGGTTTAGACCCTGGTGCTGCGACATGGGCAGCTCCTCACACTTCACGAAACTGGTGACGTCCAGTGACCCACACGGTCCGTCGGTGACTGACCCGCGCCTCACACGTTGGTGACCGACCCGTGCCTCACTCGTTGGCGGCGCCGCTCACACCCACACGCGCACCACACGCTCACATGCTTAAGCACTGGGAAGGACGAATTGTCTCGTTGTTGGCGCTGGTCAGACACCCACACGCGCACCACACACTTGCTTACTCACTTGCGGGCTTGTACGCTTCCTCTCTGGCTCACTTCTTCCCTCACGCGTTTCAACTCTCGCTTTCTTTTTGGCTCGGTTGCCCTCTCGCTTTCTTCTCCTCAGAACGGACCTCCAATTCGTTTTTATATATGCGGCCCGTCTCGGCGGGCGCAGAGTCCCCCAAGCTCACCCCGCCCAACTTGCGCACCGTTACCATGACATCCTGTGCGCTCCAAAAAAGGCGGGCGTCGGCGCGAGCGAAATAAATATGTGCATAAACGTTGCTGAGGAAAAATAAGGCGGGGTTAGCGCTCCTGAAAGAAATGTGTGTGAACGTGTCTGTCGTAAAGAAAAAAAGC
>NC_140963.1:5933899-5961399 GCF_056783735.1 Eptatretus burgeri
GAGAGAGAGAGAGAGAGAGAGAGAGAGAGAGAGAGAGAGAGAGAGAGAGAGAGAGAGAGAGAGAGAGAGAGAGAGAGAGAGAGAGAGAGAGAGAGAGAGAGAGAGAGAGAGAGAGAGAGAGAGAGAGAGAGAGAGAGAGAGAGAGAGAGAGAGAGAGAGAGAGAGAGAGAGAGAGAGAGAGAGAGAGAGAGAGAGAGAGAGAGAGAGAGAGAGAGACCATGTGCTTTAGCCTTTGGGCTGAGGGGCACGTGTATGCCAATGGGACAGTCTTGTTGGATTGTGTACTTTGGCCATGGGGTCAAGGTGCATGTCCCAAACTGTTTAAATGTTTTGATTTGAGGTGACTGTTTGTCAAACAAAGATTACATGGTCAACATCAGTTAAACATCAGAGTCGCTGGTGTGAGGCCTCTGAATTATCGGTGATGCTTTGGTGTTGGACTTTGTCCATTTTCGATTGGGGGTGTGTTCGTTATGCTACACGCACACACACACACACACCTCTAATCTCAACTTTACTTGTAATTATTGGTGAAAGCCATGGGCAGGACATTACCAAGAAATGCCATCGATTCACCAAACTCGTGGAGCTGACTGAAGTTACGAGGGCACATCTACGTTTCAACCACCACTGTTTGGAGCAGGACATTCTTCCCAAACCCCTGCGGTTCAAACCCCCCCCCCCCCATGCTAGGTTTGAAAGCGAACCAGATTATGTCAGCAATAGGATGGAAATTCCTTCGCTTGCGCATATCCAACTGCCACCATCGCCTCGCAAAACGTTATGACCAGATACAACAGCTGGCTCATACTATCACGCCAATATTACCAAGCGAGTTGTGGGTTTGAGCACAACAGAGAGCCTGCACATTTACAAAGCACACCAGGACATCGGTGAAGAAGCGATATCAACAAAAGTTCGCCACTTTGGTAAATGAGACCGAGCGTCATGCGGCCCCAGTACGGGATATCAACATGCTCCAGAACCGATGAGTAGTTAACCTTTCATGTGAACGGCTCTCGGGTGCGCAAACGAGCTTGTTGCAGAAGGGCCTAATTTTGGCATCACTCCCTGAGGAATTCCAAACGACAACATTGTGTCCCAGGTAGAGTCTGCAATCACGGACCTTGAGGAGACGACGAAGAACGATGTCAGATCACGGGTGGCTGCCGTTTTACTTCGAACTCTCTGCATACCGCGCAGCAATTTCAATTTGGACCAGGCACAACTACGGGCTTTGCAAGAACTATGCAAGATGGATGATGTGGCGTTCTCACCGGCAGATAAGGGACGTGCAACAGTGCTGTTTGGTCGAGGATGCAAATACATACGAGCTGCTAATCTCCGATCCAACTAAAAAGGAGGAAGGAAGGTTAAACTCATTGCTCACCAGAATTAAAGCAACTGGAAGACTGTCGGCTGTGGAATTCAAACGGTTGCGCAGCAGCAACGGAGTGGCTCCCAGGGCCTACTGGCTACCGAAAGTACACAAGGAAGGAGTCTCACTCCGGCTCATTGTCCCCTGCATTAATGGACCATCATATGCCTTATCCAAATTCTTGGCCAACATTCTGAAGCATTTGGTCGGCAAAATGGAGCGATCTTTTCATAATAGCACTGCCTTTGCTGAAAAAGTGAAACATGTCACCATCAAACCACACGAGACCATGTTATCTTTCGACGACATCTCGTTATTCACCAACTTGGCCATAGCCTTAGCGATCGAGGTGGCGAAATGGTGATTGGTGGAAGATGATCAGTGGAAACAGACTATGGGTGCCTTAAGCCCGATGGACGTGTGTGACATGCTCTCTGCTTGCGTCTCTTCCACGCACTTTGTCTTTGGCGAAGTGTATTACAAACAGGTTTTTGGCACCGTCATCGCCAATAAGGTGATGGAAGCTTTGGAAGAGTGTACCATTCTGTCCTGACTAGTACAGTCAAGTGTGTGGTTCCGTTATGTGGATGACACTTTCGTCATCTGTCCCACTGAAACCATGGACTCCATACATGCAGCCATCAGTAAAACCTTTCCATCAATCAATTTCACCATTGAAGAGGAGAATAATGGATCTTTTCCCTTCCTATACACGCTCGCAACAAGGGATCCCAAAGGAACCCTGAAGGTCACAGTGTATAAAAAGCCCACACACACCGACTGCTACCTCGACTGATTCCTGTCATCCATTGGAGCACAAAAGATCGGTGGTCCACACCCTTTCAAAAAGAGCATGTGAAATACCATCCACCATCGAAGACAACATGAGAGAGGTGGACCATCTTCAGAAGGTTTTTGTATTCTTCCTTTTATAACGGGTGTATCACAGAGGATCGGCAGAGTATTGAAAATATCAGGAGTGAGGGCAACTTTAAAACCGGTCTTCACTCTCAAGAAAGCCGTTATGAGGGCAAATGACAAGCTACTGAGGTAAGACAGGGAGAGGCAGGTGCATGCAATGTCCTGTGGTTGTGGAACTGAGTATGTGGGAGAGACAGGGAGGACCTGAGGCCAACGTATTGCTGAACACCCCAAGGCCTTTGAGTGTAATTATCCCAACAGGTCTCTGCAATTGGCAAACATGGGCTCAAAACAGGACACACACCTTCCTGGGATAGGGTTAGCATTTTGGGCTCGACCCCGAACAGGACCAGAAGACGGATTCTGGAGGCTTGGCATGCAGAGCAAAGTCACATAGAATACGCAGGAAGTGGTGGATTTATCTTTAGCGTTTGGACCTCTCTTGCACAAACGCAACTGGGAATCCCAGACATTGCAAGGGGATTCCACTTAGTACATCACCCCAGCTGTTCTGTCAGGACTAACCCTCCCCCAACCTCCCTTCCCCCACCACTTTACCGCATGTGGCCACATTTGCCATTGTAATGACAATGTTGTGAATTTGCTTCTCACATGCATTTAATAGCACGCTTGATGACACCTGATCGTGTTTGCTTACAATGAGAGTTACCAATTATTTTCTCACGTTATCTGAAATTTTGTTTGTGTAATCTGATTGGTTGATTTGAGTGTGTTGTTTGATCCGTTAATGTGTTGATGGTTTTTAAGTTTTCTTGAGTCCAGGTAAAAAAAAAAAATGCTTGCTGTAACCATTGTTGGATAGAACGTGCTGTGCTCATGTTATCTCTTTCATTGCAGCATCTTTGGACGATGAAATTGTCCGTGCTCGGGATGCGAGTGTGGGAGCAACACTACGTTTGTGACAGACAGGATTACACGAATTGAAATCGAGTAACTTATTGGTGTGGGATGGTTTTCTATACACAGACGTTTCCAAGGAGACGTCATGTTGTCGGTGTACCTCCACATCCAGAAATGCCAATCGTCTGTCCTCCATTGATTTGGTGAATTGTATGCTGGGGTAAACGTCACCAAGTATTTACAGGAGGTGTTGTACTTGGTCTTGGTGCATGATGGCAAATGTGTCATCTACGTATCTGTATCAGAGTTGTGGTGACCAATCATTGCTCACAGCAAAGACTTTCCCTTCTATCTCTTCCATCACTAAGTTTGATACCACTGCAGACACCGGAGAGCCCATCACCGTTCCAAAGATCTGTTTGTAATGCATACCATCACACACAAACGGAACGTCACACTGTTCAGACACATTTCCAGCAAACCCTGTGATGTCAACTGGCGTCAGACCCAAATTCCCCTCTTCCTTTCTCCACATAACCTGTTGGCCCATGTGGTTCCATACGACCAGGAAGGGTAGTCAAATTAAAATTGTGAGGAAGGAAATGCAAATTGAAATCCCTGCAGGTATCGCACACCTTGCGGCAGCACCATGACTGCATTTTCTCCTCAATGCACATGGAATAGAAGCAAATCGGTGATAAAACTCACTTCATACACTTTCCATTACCCGACTAATGAAATGATTCTGTGTCAATAATCCAAACCCAACTGGTGGGCCTAATAGTGGGGCAGATAACAGGAATTTTTGAGAGGAATCGTGCAAATGATGATACAATCATCAAATTTGGCACATTTGCTCTCCAGGGGATTCTAATCAAATCTGCCTGATTGACCATTTGAAAATCTAAATTTTGAAAAATTAAAATAAAAATAAAAAAAACTTCAAAAAAGTCAAGATCACGAATCAATGTTGGATGCTGGCTATGATTGGTGAATGTTTCAGAAACATCATCAAAGACGTTCCAAGCCTGCCATGCAGATTTCTTCCCTTTACCGCGGAAGGCAGACACGACATCACATCCAGTGAACGCATGGAAGTATGGGATCCCTCCAGCTTTCTCAGGCCCGATTGCAGAAACTACCTCATGGACTGGCATCCATCGCTCCTTGGCTCCTTGGCCAAAGGCAATCCACATGTTCTCAAGACCTTGTTCCTGAAAGGATGGCAGTACAGATATTGCTATGACTAGTATGTCCGTGTCAGGTCAGGTCAGGTATGGGAGCATGTGCCAGAACAGCGCGTTGCTGCGTCCACTTTCCACCGGTACTCCAGGGGCCTCCGTCTGGCCATCCCCAAGGCAGATACCAGGCCCATCCCCATCTCCTTGAGATGCCGGTCAACCTGCTGCAACCACGAGGCACGTGGTCGGCCCATTGGTCTCCTGCACTCACGAGACTCCCTCGCTGAGAGAATCTGGTGAGCAGGATCAGCGTCAGGAAAACGAGCCACATGTCCATATAGCCGCAACTGACGCTCACGGACCATGCAGGTAACAAATCTCATCCGAGTCTCTCTCAGCAACCGCTCGTTGGACACAAAATCCGACCAGCGATAGCCAAGGCTTCTCTGAAGAGACCTGGTACCAAAGGAATTAAGTCTCCGTCTCAGATCCTTGGCCAGAGTCCAAGTCTCGCATCCATAGAGCAAGACTGGAAGCACCAAGGACCTGAAGACTCGGACTTTCGTCCTCCAACACAGGTACCAGCAGCGCCACACCCCATAATCCAGTGACTCCATGACTCCCCAGGCCCGACCCAGACATCTACTGACCTCTGACTCACAACCAGCAGAGACATGAATATCACTGCAAAGGTAAGTGAATCTCTCCACGACCTCAACATCGTCACCACAAACAGACACAGACAGGACAGCAGCATCCAAGATGTCATTGAAAGCCTGGATCTTAGTTTTGACCCAAGAAACCCGTAATCCCAGCGGCTCCGACTCCTCATTCAGCATCTCGAGGGCCCCCAAGAGGATGTCTAAAGTCTCCGCAAAGATGGCTGCATCATCTGCGAAATCAAGGTCTGAGACCTTGACATTCCCAAACAATGTACCACAGCTTGATCTCTGCAACATGCTCCTTAGAATCCAGTCCATGCAAGTGCTGAAAAGTGTGAGGGCCAATGCACACCCCTGACGAACTCCAGTAACAACTGAAAATAAGTCAGAGATGGTACCACCACATTTCACAGCACTCTCAGTACCAGAGTAGATTTCAGACATCAGATCGATCAGTTTTGGTGGCACCCCACGAAGACCAAGAATCCTCCAGAGGGCATCCCGATTCATTGAATTGAACGCTTTACAGAGATCAACATAGGCTGCAAGCAGCCCCTGCCGAAACTCTCTCTGCGTTCGGTGAGGACCTGTAGAGCAAGGATCTGGTCAATCGTTGACCTCTTTGGTGTAAAGCCTGACTGCTCTGGACGCTGGTGCTCAAGCAGATGGTGGCGAACCCTATCAAGAATTATCTGAGCAAAGACCTTGTCCGGCACTGAGAGCAGCATCACCCCTCGGTAGTTGTTGCAGTCTTGGCGATCACCCTTCCCTTTCCAGAGAGGGACAACAAGGCCCCTCTTCCAGTCAGTTGGGATGATGCCTGTGTTCCAGGCAGAGCACAAAACTGCATGCAACGACACGAGTGCAGCATTTCCACCAGCCTTGAGAAGTTCAGCATGGATGCCACAGATCCCTGGAGCTTTACCCCATTTCAACCGGTTCACCGCAGCCCGTGTTTCTACAAGCGAAGGTGGACCACAGTTGATTGGAGGGTCAGCAACAGGGATTGTAACACCCTTGAGGTCCAACTCAACAGCTGGGGGATCAGCCTGGTACAACCGCTCAAAGTAACCGGCCCAGCGGGCCTTCACTTCAGACTCCTCTGTCAAGAGCCTACCACTCTCTGCTCTAACTGCAGTGCTCCGAGGGATGGGCTTGGATGAACGCAATGCGCGAATTCCCCTGTAAGCGGGACGAGAATCACCTGTCCACAGGTGATGCTCTACCCCCTCACAGATTCCTCGCACATAGGCCTCCTTGTCCACCCTTAGTGCACATACAGTTTTACGCCTCAGCTCCCTGAACAGCTCAGCTCTGCCATTCAGCCTGGCCCTGCGAGTCTGTTCAATGCTATCCAGTGTCCCTTGAGAGACAAAATTCTTCTTTGCCCTGTGGTGAGTTCCAAGGCATCCACCGGCAACATCAGGGACGGTGGTCATGAAGGCACTCCACAACTCTTCAGGACGCCCCAAAGCACACAGACACCCCAAGTGTCCACCCAGCCTGTTAGCAAACTCCTCAGCTACTCTCTCATCCTTGAGCTTGCCAACATCCAGCCTAGGCTGGGATGGTACGATTCTCCCGCATTTAAGGTGCAGCTTTAGAGTTGCTACTAAAAGCCTGTGGTCAGTATTGAGGAACTGAGCACTCCGGTAGACCCTGCAGTTCTGGATCATCCTCCAGCGACCATCAATGAGCACGTGGTCATTCTCCTTTGTCACACCGCCAGCGTTGGAATACCAAGTCCAGCGATGAGCTTGTGGGCAATGAAACCATGAACCAGCCACCCTCAGTCCATGACTTCTTGCAAAGTCAAGGAACATAGTGCTATTCTAGTTCATAGTTCCTGACCCATGGGGACCAACACATGTCTCATAACCATCCCTATCATTTCCAGTCGATGTATTGAAATCCCCCAAGACGAGAAGCGTATCTCGTCTGGGGCACTGATCAACCACAGACTCGAGCGTGGGGTAGAATGTGTCCTTCACATTGAGATCACTCGCCTCAGTCGGAGCATAGAGAGAGACCAGGGAAATGACACCTAAGGAGTGACGAATCCCTCGTCTCATAATACGCTCGTTGACCGGTGTTACCTCAATTATCATTGGGGTCAGCTTATTGGACACAGCTACAGCAACTCCTTGGGTATGGTAACCATCAGAGTGACCAGACCAATAGTAGGTGTAACCACCCGCCATGATCTCACCGCAATCCGGTCTCCGAACCTCAGAGAATGCTGCAATACCGATGTCCAAACGCTTGAGCTCTGATGATAACAGAGACAGGTGATCATCCTCTCTTAGGGATAGGACATTCCAGGCACCCACCTGAAGGGACCGCCTCAGCTTAACCCAAGGAGACCGCCGTCTGGTGGACGACACCTCAGCACCACTCAGACACACTCTCCCGCAATCTGACCGGGAATTCTACCCCGTGGTTTCCCTCCTTTCATCAAAGATTGGGGGTCCCGAAGGCTTTGCCCCAATTCCGTCATCTGGTGAGCTGCCCTGCGAAGGGAAGCTGCACAGGAGGTACTCCCACGGAGGGGGTTTTCAGATTTTTTTGCGTTTTGCGGAATGAAGGGTTTTACGGTGGCCGGAGTGCAAATCCTGCCACCAACCTCCTAAAAAAAGTAACTCAACTGCAGGAGGACATCCACAGACACAGTTGGGCACTGGGTACGTCCGTGTCATTAGCCTTAATGATAATGGACTTGCTCCCATCCGTTGTTGCATCCCTGGCGTGTACAAATATTCGAGTGTCAGCTTCTTCATGACAACATGGAGACACTGCATCCAGTGACTTACTTGTGTTGCGAATGGCACCTTCTCCTTTTGTGACAATGACTGTGCTTGTCGTCCGTGCTTCACATATCTTTTCCGCAAGGAAGTGAAACAGCTCAGTCTTGTTGCTGTCATCTCTAAGAAAGCTTCTCCAGTTACTTGGGATTTACTGGTTCCTGTCACTCTTCTTCTGATTCCTTGCCCCCTTTTCGACCTTGCCTCAGACTTCAGACTTGACTTCTTGTTCACATCAAACACTACGTCCACCTTCTCGTACCTGGCACCATAGGATTCCACCTTTGGGATGATGTCTTCTTTACCACAGTCATCAAATATCTTTGAAGTGCGTGAAGGTAGGGCATTGATAAGTGCTGAGCCATCAATGATGATGCATCTCCCCTTGGTTCTCTGTCTGGGATGTTCACTTGCGCTTCAAGAATTTCAGACAGCTGTGACTTCAAATTTTTTTGAAGTTTTTTTTTTTTTTTTAAATTTTTCAAAATTTGGATTTTCAAATGGCCAATCGGACAGATTTGATCAGAAAGCCCTGCAGAACAGAAATGCCAAATTTGATGCTTGTGTCATAATTTGCACGATTTTTCTACTGTCTACTTACACTATAACCTGAGGGCATCGATGCTCATGACAACGGCATGCACAACACTGAGTCACTGCCACATCATCATCATCATCATCATCATCTCAATCAGGGCTGGCCCTCAAGCAACATGGCTTCCTGCTTGATTCGCTGTTTGCATGGAAATGTTGTTCCTTTTCTTCTCATTCATCTGTTTATTAAAAAAAAAAAAATGGACCGCCAACTTATCAGTCGTTTCATCAAATGACCATAGTTTTTCAGACTTGTGTGAAGAGGGCAACAAGATTACTCAATTGGAAGTGTGCTTGCTTGTGAACTGGCTGGCCATGAAGGAGTTGAATTTGACTTAATGAGAGAAGAGTTCTGCCCTTTTTGACCACCTGCTTGTTCACCTGGATTTGCTCATGATCTGGTCAATCATCCAGAACATAACAACGGGAGTACCTCCAGACTCGGTGGTGTAATGATTAGAGCGTCCACTCTGAGCCTGGGAAGGTCGGAGGTTCAAACCTGTCTGAGTCGTACCAAACACTTTCGAAAATTGCTTGTGATGCTTCGTCACTTGTTGTACAGCATTTAAAAGGATGAGCATGGACAATCCCCATAGGTTGGCATTCATTCCTCCTTTGGAAATGACAAAGCAGCACCATTGTTATGACTTCGCTGGTAGCCAGGGAAGTGACGGCACTCCCCCCAAGCTCAGAGAGAGGCTGTGTGGGTATAGTCTAACATTCTTGCTTTGTGTCGCATATGGCCATCGGTGTGTGTGTGTGTGTGTGTGTGTGTGTGTGTGTGTGTGTGTGTGTGTGTGTGTGTGTGTGTGTAAGAGGAGGGACAGGTCCACTACGATCCATAGGTCACGTAAAGAAAATATAATAATACGAGCTCCTCGCACCTGCTCACTACATTGCCCACCCAATGACCAAGTCCTCCTGAGCATGTGGGTCAGGTGTAGCTTAGTTGTGTTTGCTTCTCACTCTGATAGGACGTTGTTGGATCTCCTCATGATTCTCACATATCCGACAAGTTCTCTTCAAAGTTTGCAACTTTCCACAGCACACAAAGTTTTGGCTTTGGTAGCGGCTCTAGTTCAGAAGTAGCGAGGTCACTTTTTATCTGCCTGGATTGGGTTTGATGTCCGACTTGAGTACAAGCTGTAATCTTGATTCTTCAGAGCCAGAGTATAACATCCTGCAAAGGAAACTAAGTTCCATGTTCCAGCAATGACTTGTGTATGTCAGAGACCCCCCCCCCCACCCCAGTAACCTTTTCAAAGGAGTATGCCATTGTGTGCTGGTATTCCAACCCCCCCAGGTCTACAGAGTACATTGCATTAGCGGCGTATCATCAACTCAGCAATGATGCAACCAGCAGACAGGTGCTGCCTACAGGAGAGGGAGATAATTCAGATTCTCAAGCAAAACGTATTTATACCATATTTAAGTCTTTCACTTGCTTGATACCGCAAAACTGACGGACAATGTAACTTATCAGATGATATTCCCAAAGAATTTATATTAGATGTTATTTTGTTTTACAATGTATTGACAACAGGATGAGGTCTGGAAGAATGATTTGCACAGGTAACCAGTGAAGGCAAACTTTGGACTCAGTGCGAACTTTCGAAGATTAACTCCATTATGATGTCACAGTTGGGTTTGATTCCCTGACTCGGAGGAAACTTGATCCCATTGGATCCCGGGTGTCGAGAGGATCCCAAAAAGGACACATATCAAACAAAAGAAGGTTTTTAACGTTGAACCAAAGTGTGTTTAAATGAAAAACAAAATGGATATTCAGTCTTAAATAATATGTTGTTATATATATATATATATATATGTGTGTGTGTGTAAATAATGGAGAAACAGCCACATTGTTTAAACTAAGAACATAAAAACCGATTATAAATGCAAAGTGTAAAACATGGGGACGTCGTGGAAGAAGATGTAAAGAAGAGTTGATAAGTTCAGACAGAAGACAATACCATGCTGGGGTTCTTACCCAGTGCACTGGGAGGGCTGGGCGGGGCTAATAAGAGCTGGAGTAAAGAAAGAGGGAAGAAACGGAGAGAGTACCGGAGAGTATGGCAGTAGCCACCGAGTTGGCAACCAGGGCAAGATCTCTCGGAAGCTTTCTGTTCGGGGATTGCTTGGACTATGAGACGCCCAAGGCCGTGGTCATCAAGGACAAGGTTGTTGGACTTGTGTACCGACTGCTACAGCTTATCATCATCTCCTATTTCTTGGGGTGAGACTGAGAGAGGGAGAGGTGCGGAGAGGACTTGGAGAGCAAAATGCGGGAGGGCTCAACGCAGCAAGGGGGAGGGGCTATAGGTGAATGATTATGCATGGAAAAGTGGGAGGGATTGGGACGGGATGCATGGAAAAGTGAAACAAAAAGGACACAGCTTTCTATAGGGGGGGAGAGAAAGCTAAATGGGGAGGGGGGTGGAACATTGTTATTGAATGAAATAAAATTTGCAGCTTTGGAGGAAATTTGACGAATATAAATCGAATAGACGGCGATATTGAGATGATGTTTCGATACTGTTCAGAATATTGAGCTGAGCAGCTCAACGGAGTACGTGAGGCCATATTTTTTTTGAGTACAATTCACCTTCCACTTCCAATCCTCATTCTGGAATGTACAACAAGGTTGGAATTAATATAAAATACGAGTACAATGTAAAAATGGCATCTAAAAATGCGCAAACATTACAAAACGACACAATGAAGTTTTAGGTGCCCCCATGTTATGATGCAAGTGATATTTTTTAGGGTAATAGGTACAGACCACTGCTTACAAATATGCCCAGTGTGCGTATTTCAAAAGAAAAGTCAACAAAAAAAATCCAAAATGTGAAATACACTAATATTCCCACATTCTTTATAAATGCTCAACAAGTGCTTCGAGCTCCTCCTGTTCTGGTCCTCCGACTGTTGTGGTCCCACAAAGCTCGGTAATCATTCCGGATTGGTCTGTGCTACCATAGGTTTTGTGTTCTCGATTGTTTTTCGTACTGAGTGCTCACTCCTGTGCGTTTTTTTTCGTGCTAATTCGATTCGTTTTGATCTTGCAGTTCAGGGTCGGATAGTTGAGTCCACCCATCTGTTTCTGACCTCCACCAGCTAAGGTTGTTGGAGGTTATGTTTTCACTCCAGTCTGTTGGGTCGCCGAAATAGGTGACCCTTATTGTCAGTAATTCTGTCTGTTTGTTTGATTGTTTGGATGTTTGTTCGTTTGTCATCAGCATAATTGGTAGTAAACGTGGGCAGATTTTGACCAAACTCGGGTGGTAGGTACATCTTATGACCTCGTGCTTTGGAAATTGTGATGGTTGCTCGGGACGCTTTGGTTCCCTAGCAACAACTGAAAAACCTTCAAAATCGGTACCGTTCACGCGAAATCAATTCCGAAAGCCATTATCCCACGTAGGGCTATGAAATTTGACACAAATGATCTACAGGTGATGCTCTGTCAAAGATATTCCGGTTTTTGTGATATATGGAATACTTTACCTACAGCGCCCCCTACAACTAGGGTATGCACGAAAATTGAAGCCCCCCTAGCGACCAGGTGAGTGCATCGATACAAATGAAACTTTGCAGGTTCATGGTACTCAATGAGTACTACAACTTTGCCTCAGGACATATTGACCAATTTCGCTTAGGTCAGGGGTCAAAGGTCAATTAGTGCAAAAATCGATAATATGCGAGAGCTGGAGGTGCCTTCGCACCAAATGCTACTCCTCCTCGGGTTATGGTCGGATGGTCATGAAAATTCACACTAATCGTCTGGAATACATTTGGCACAAACGATCGAGCCGGATTTTCGATTTAGATCTTTGTTCACCAACAGCACCCCCTCAAACTTTGGGGATTTCGGATTGCAAACCGCATTTTCGGTACTTTTCATTCAAATGGATACATTCAGTAGATGGAATTGGATGAGATTTGATATGCATAATCTTAAGGTGATTCCCTATCCGCTATATGACATCCATTTTGCTCTATATCTTATAGTTTCCATGCTCGACGACCCATCACCGCCTACCGGCTTGTCTGTCTGTGAACACGATATCTCAAAATAATATGCACAGATTTGGACAAAATTTGGTGGACAGATTGGGTGTGTGACAAGGGCAAATTGAATCGATTTTGGTGAAGATCCGAATCCAGATCCGGATATGAGAAATATTTAAGTGATTCTTCACCATTGAGAGATCAGGCCAAAAATTTATATATTGCAGGATATCTCAAAAAGTTGTGGACGGATTCAGACAAAACTTGGTGGACACGTTGGGTGTGTTACAAGGAAGAAATTATTCGATTTTGGTGAAGATCCGAATCCGAGTACTCGAATTTTTAAAGTGATTCTTCACCATTGAGAGAGGGACCAAAAACTATATGGAACACGATATCTCACAAAGTTGTGGATGACTTCCGGCAAAACTAGGGGAATGAGTTGGGTAGGTAACATGAACGAGCCAATTCGATTTTGGTTCAGTTCCGGATCCATACCTCACCAACAGGAGGACACAAAACGTAAACTACTCAGCCTGGTGGAGGTATGTGCTCCACCCACTGCTGTTCCAGGTACACTGTTTCCCATACCCATTCGCCATGTCTCTATCCTCTCTGTCCCATTATTCAGCACCCACGCTTAAACTTCTTGATTATACCTTCTGTCTGATTATGTGCTGCAGCATGGTCTTGAAAATGCACTTTTTACTTTTTGTCGTTTTTTTTGTGAGAAATTTGATTGATCACGTGACTCCATAATCATAAGATAAAGGAAGATGATGTGTAATATCGGATACCACCAAAGGTGTCGCTATTTCCACCTAATGTCAATTTTGGAATTTCGATGACATCCACATTTGCTCCACTACAGTAAGATTCATCATCATTTATCACTCATTAATTCATTGTCATGAACTTTTAATCCTCTTTAAACATTCTTCTTCTCCTTCTTCCTCCTCACCTCTCACACCATCAGTTTAAACCTTTTAAAACAGAATTTCAAAATGTTCAATCTTCCCACATACTTGCTTCCAAACACCTTTCTCCCATTCCACTTTACAATCTCCCCTTCTCTCCTTTCCTGGAAGACTAGTAAACTCATACCTCAACTACCATAACATTCATTTATCACTGTCTTTCTTGACTATTTTTTGTGTTTCACCAGTTTGTGATTTTGTCCAGGTCTGAAGCGAGGGAAGAGGCTACTGCCTGTGTGTCTGAAGGATTTTGGATGTCACAGAAGAGAGTGGAGTAATCAGCAAAGATATAAAGAGGATTTTCCAGAGAGTGATTGAGATCACTGATGAAAATTAGAAAGAGGATGGGGTCTAGAACACTGCTTTGTGGTACTCGAGCCTTGACATGGAGAGGAGATTAAAGGGTTCCGTTGAGAACCACACATTGTCCCCGAGAGTGGAGGAAGTCAGGAATCCACATGTAGAGTTTGCCTTGGATTCCATAGGCAGACAGTTTGGAGAGCAAGGCAGCATGCCAGCCTGTAGCAAAAGCTTGAGATATGTCCAGGAAGATGGCCCTGATCTCAAGTCTGATATTAAGGGCCTCCGCCATTGTTGGAAGAGTAGAAGCAGCGTGTCTTAGGTAGAGTGATCAGGTCTGAATCCGAATTGATGATCTGAGATGAGGCTGTTGGAGAAAAGGAATGATTTTATGTGAACTGAGATGCAGGATTCCATGACCTTGTTGATGATTGGAAGTAAGTTCAAAGGTGTGTAGATAAGTGGATCTGTTTTTGCACCTTTTTATGTACTGCTGTGATGTTGGCTGATTTCCAAGCAGAGGGAAGTTGACCACGTGTAGAGTTAGCCTTGACAGGGTGAAATGACAGGGTGTAAACGCCAAAGAAAGGAAGCTCAAGAGCAGCATAACAGATGTTTCGGACACAAGAGCTGGTCCCATCTGGTCCAGTTGCAGAGTCAGAGTCGATGGTTGCCAGAAACTTTTCCCCATTTTCAGATGCAAATGACACAGAATTCAGGAACAGTTGGGTATGGCTGGATACAGTGGGGGGAGAGAGAGAGGCAGAGAGAGAGAGAGAGAGAGAGAGAGAGAGAGAGAGAGAGAGAGAGAGAGAGAAGAGCAGAGCAGAGAGAGGCAGAGAGAGAGGCAGAGAGAGAGGCAGAGAGAGAGAGAGGAAGACACACACAGAGAGAGAGAGAGAGAGAGAGAGAGAGAGAGAGAGAGAGAGAGAGAGAGAGAGAGAGAGAGAGAGAGAGAGAGAGAGAGAGAGAGAGAGAGAGAGAAGAGCAGAGCAGAGCAGAGAGAGAGAGAGAGAGGGAGAGAGAGGGAGAGAGAGGGAGACAGAGGGAGAGAGGGGGAGAGAGAGAGGGAGAGAGGGGGAGAGAGAGGGAGAGAGAGGGAGAGAGAGCAGAGAGAGAGGGAGAGAGCAGAGAGAAAGCAGAGAGAGAGAGAGAGAGAGAGAGAGAGAGAGAGAGAGAAAGAGGCAGAGACAGAGAGAGGTGTGGTGTATTGGCATAGAGCGTTGAGGGGGCGTGGAGGAGTTGTGATAATAGTCATGTGTCTGCAATGCATATAGCTGTTCGTGCCCGCTAGAGGCTCGTAGTCGTGTGCATCCGGGAACGCAATAAACAGAGTTACAACAACCCTCGCGACTCTCCGTGTCTCACTGCTCCCCGGACATTACATTGGTGACGAGGATGGGATTCGAACCCACGCGTGCAAAGCACAATGGATTCCTCGGCATTGACTTTGAGTCGTTGCCGGAGCAATTGGATTGTCGGGCGCACAGAGCACCGGGAGAATCAGCGCAGCTCGCGCGGTACGAGTTCGATCACCTGGCAAGGAGCCCAGGGGAGCGCATCGTGAGTTTCGCCGAGCGGGTGAGGCATCTCGCCGTCGCCTGCAAATTCACGTCGAGTGAACGGCAGGCCAGGCTCGGAGATCGTTTTATTTCTGGTTTGCAAGAGTCGGAAATTGTTTCAGCAATTCCACGGCTAGAGGACGAAGACATTACATTCAACTCGGTAGTCGAAACGGCGTCGGCCGTCGCACAGGCTCTGAGGGATATCAGAGCCCTCGCTGGCCAGAGCATGACAGGTGATCCGGAGGTCCGCGCGATGTACCAGGTGCCCACGACCGCACGCACAGTCTTCGGTGCGGGCCGTGGCCAGACGTTGCAACGCGGCCAGTCGGATGACGATCTGAATACTCAGGGACGTCTGCGGCGTGTGTGCCAAGTGTCATTGGCCACCATAACGGTCATGGATGGCGATGTGCGAGACAACCCCAGCGACGCGGGGCGAGACCTACACCCGGTACGAAGCGACCCCAGCGACGCGGGGCGAGACCTACACCCGGTACGAGGCGATCCCAGTGACACGGGGCGAGACTTGCAGCCGGTACGATGTTTTGTGCATGACGTACGCTTTTACGTCCCGGGTCGAGACCCTCAACCTGTGCGAGGTTTTGTGGATGGAACACGAATCATTTTTCAAGTTGATACCGGGGCCGCGGTGTCGATCATAAGCGAGCGCACCGCTCGTGCACTCCCCAGTCTATGCCTTTTCAGGTCTACCCTCGCGTTGCACACGTATACCGGTGAAGCGCTACCAGCGGTTGGCAGGGCACACGTCTCGGTGACCTACCAAGGTCAAAGCGCCCTGCTCTCGCTGTTTGTGGTACAAGGGGAGGGGCCAGCACTTTTGGGCTGAGACTGGCTGACTTGCCTCAGGCTAGACTGGACGGCGCCAGCCATTCACTTTGGGCGGCCCGTGCCGAGCCGATTAGAGAGTGGGTGGGAGGAGGTTCCTCTTTCGAAGTTCATACCTCCAGGTGCGCCAGTGTCTCCTTCGGGCCCCGTACCTCCGTTTGGGCCCGGGCCTCCCTCGAGACCCGAGGGCAAGGTCCCGGTGGCAGTGGCCGCGGCGATACAACATTGGTGTCCGTTCATTGCTTCCTGAAACTGCGATATACGGTTTCCGGAGCAACGGGGAGCATGCCAGCTGAGACGGGCTCTCACGCTTGCGTTGCACGGAGGGTCCACCTTCGTCTGGATCAACCAACCGGGTTGATGTGTTGGCATTGTGCCAAGTCCAAAGCGAACCGGTCGCATCCAAGAAGTTCGCGGTGCGCGACCATCGACGGTGTCCTCTTCGACGTTCAGATGAGGACCTGCACGCAAGTCGCCTCGACGTCGTGACAACCAAGAGGCTTGCTCGCAGCGTGGTTCATTATTTGTTAATTGTTGTACGTTTGATTCTCGCAGCACGAGTGATTAAGCATGGCGTTATAAAAGCAAATGCCGACGGTCCGCGTGTGAGCAAAATGTGTTTGATTGGGATCAATGCTTTCTTTGATGTGAAGAACTTGCGGACGATCGTTGCGAATAAAGAGGTCTTCCAGATCCCGGTCTTCGATGACAGTCCACAGTTCGCTGCAGCCTCATGTGTTAACATTATACTGTGGGAACGCGCTGGACGTAAAGAGAAGTTTGCATCTGCGCAAACGATGTTTCTGCTGCTGTATGACGTTGCTATTCGTCCAGCCAACGCTGATCGTCCGTGTGGACGTGAATTGGGATCTCGGCTTGTTTTGCTGCTACCTGAGGGGTCCGTGGCAGGGGCGGTGTTGCGCCTGGTGCTGGTGCGTGGTTTTGGGGTGGGACAAGGCGGCTAATTGCCTGGTTCGGGTTGATGGCGGGGAGCCAGGGCAGGTTCGCTGTTCAGCGTCACCCCCACCCCTGATATCGCCAAGGTCAGACGTGCCAGGCGCCATGGAGGGCAGACCTCTGTTCTCGCCAAGGTCAGCAGCGCTGCCGCCCGCGGGACTTGCAGGCTCGGGGTGCTTACCTGATTTGGTCCTGTCTGAGGGAGACGAGCCAACTTGTCGACTGGGGGCATTTGATGGTGCCAGGGGAGGTTTGCCTGGGGTGTCACCTCAACCTCGCCGGAGGGCCTGTAAGCATGGGCCATCTGGGGGCGCTATCTGCCCGGGGCGGATCGAGAAACCTGGAGCTTTTGGATGATTAGTGTTCTTCTTTTTCGCCAGTTGCTTGTTGGGTCGTGGTGCCAATGCTTTTGCTAAGTGCCGTTTTGGCACTAGTTGCTTTTTGTGTTGTAGTGCCAATGATTTTTGATTATTGTCATTGTCATTTTATAATCATGCTTTTCGGAGGGAGGAGTGTGGTGTATTGGCATAGAGCGTTGAGGGGGCGTGGAGGAGTTGTGATAATAGTCACGTGTCTGCAAGCTGTTAGCTTGCAGACAGGTGTGCCAAGTAAGGTGTAGCTCAGGTGTGCCAAGTAAGGACTTTGTATGACAGAGGATACCAAGTCGGCGGCTGGCTTCGGAGGCCAATTTTGAAATGTGGTTTACCCAAGAAAGATTATGGCTGATAGTGACACCCAGGAGTTTGAATGACTGAACTTTCTCAAGAGGATTATTGAGAAAGTCGATAGGAGAGTTTGCCAGATGATCCTTTCAGAGAGAGAGAGAGAGAGAGAGAGAGAGAGAGAGAGAGAGAGAGAGAGAGAGAGAGAGAGAGAGAGAGAGAGAGAGAGAGAGAGAGAGAGAGAGAGAGAGAGAGAGAGAGAGAGAGAGAGAGAGAGAGAGAGAGAGAGAGAGAGAGAGAGAGAGAGAGAGAGAGAGAGAGAGAGAGAGAGAGAGAGAGAGAGAGAGAGAGAGAGAGAGAGAGAGAGAGAGAGAGAGAGAGAGAGAGAGAGAGAGAGAGAGAGAGAGAGAGAGAGAGAGAGAGAGAGAGAGAGAGAGAGAGAGACAGAGACAGAGACAGAGACAGAGACAGAGACAGAGACAGAGACAGAGACAGAGACAGAGACAGAGACAGAGACAGAGACAGAGACAGAGACAGAGACAGAGACAGAGACAGAGACAGAGACAGAGAGAGAGAGACAGAGAGAGAGAGAGAGAGAGAGAGAGAGAGAGAGAGAGGGAGAGAGAGAGAGAGAGAGAGAGAGAGAGAGAGAGAGAGAGAGAGAGAGAGAGAGAGGTTCGGGACACAAGATTTTGAAGCAAACACAGAATTTAAGCATTCGGTCTTCTCACAAGCAGAGTCGCCTGTGGTGCCATTTGAAGTGAGGGAATGCATAAAAGGGGAGCATACACCAGAGACTGACTTGACAAGGTACCACAGGTTTTAGAGACAGACTTGACAAGGCATCACCACACAGACAAACATGAGGTGGGAGCGGAGGGAAGTCACAGTGAGAGGTACCCTGGGCTTTGGGAGGTGTAAGAGCAGTGAGAAATGGAGTTTTTGATGTAAAACACAACTCCACCACCAGGATGGGGTTCAATTCAATCAAACTAGAGGAGACAATAGCCAGGGAGACACCAAGGAGTCAGGGATGCCCTATGGGAGGAAGGATTGTGTAAAGCAAATAATGTCCGGTTTATCATCATCGGCCTGGATTAAGAGATCTGTCAGGTTGGCACAGAGGCCCCGGATGTTTGAAGGTTCACACAGTTAGGGACAGGGGTGAAGCTGGTAGGGGGAGGAGCGGTGGGGAAGCTGAGAGGGGGCAGTACGAGGGGTGAGCATATGGGTCGGGGTCCTGACATGGTCCTGACATGAAGAGGTTTAACACCATAAATGGATGTTAAAGGGAAATTATTGTCATGTGCACACAGCCTCTGCAAAATTGATGCCTCAGGATTCCCAGACTGGATATCCTGCGCCAGACTTCTTGGGTGGGGTGGTGATGAGAATGTTTTTGGTTGAAGGCATGGAGGAAAATTCAGCTGTAAGTGAAGGAGAAGGCTGGATGAACTAAACGTTTCGGAGTGAGGAGGTTTTGGGGAATAAACCTTGTCAAAGAGAAAAGGATGAGATTTTGATGAAGAAGATGAATGAATGGGTTATTCCTGATTGAGTAAAAAAGAGAACAAGGCATTTAAAAAACTTTTATTTTTTTTAGTTGTTGTGAGGAGGTTTTAAGGAAGAGAAACGTTTTATTCAGTGAAGATTCGGTTTTGGGATATTGCAAAGAAGAAAGGGTAGGGAAATGAGTAACTGAGCACTGAGATAAGAGTTTGGATTTTTTTCTCGATGTTGTTGTTGGTTGTTGGGTTGTTGTTTTTGTGAGTGAAGAACAGGAGATATGTTGTTTGTAATTTTGATAGAGAAGGGGAAAGAAATTGAGCTGAGGGATCAGAAGTAACAATACCTGGGATAAAAGGAGCGAAAACAAGACACAAAAAAAAAAAAAAACGGGGAGGACGCATTCTCGACTATCACCAGTAGGCCCAACTTAATTCGGGATACAGATTAAACGGCTCAACACAGCAGGATACGGTCTGGAACAGAAAAATTGACAAAAATCACGAACAACAAAACAGGAATAACTCGGGCACTTGGGAGAGCGCATACCTCCACCACGCAATGCCTGATCCACGAGAACATATCGGGCCATGTTTGAGATATCATGCTATATATCATTTTAGCCCCATCTCTCAATGGTGAAGAATCACTTTATAAAATAAAAAAGTTTCTTATCCAGATCCACATTCGGATCTTCACCAAAATTGAATCAATTTGTCCTTGTCACACACCCATCCAGTCCACCAAGTTTAGTCCGACTCCGTCTTAACTTTTTTGGAGATATTGTGCGAAATATTGGTTTCGCCCGATCTCTCAATGATGAAGAATCACTTAAAAAAATTCTAGTAGCCGGATTCGGATCCGGATCTTCACCAAAATCTAATCAGTTCATCCTTGTCACACACCCAACCTTCCCACCAAATTTCATCCGGATCTGTCCACAACTTTTTGAGATATCCTGCACACAAACAAGCAAACAAACCAATGTCACCCGCAGGGTGACCCGTATCTTTCCAGAAGGTGACCACGTGTGACTTCTTTAAGGTCACACTGAGGTGAACAGAGCTGCTATCCACCAGGAGCGACTCCTTGAGGAATATCTGCCTACGAGAGATTCCGATGAGAATCGTTCTACAGAGTAACCATGAAAAATATGCGTTTTCCTCATAACGTCACCAAATGACGTCATAATGTCTCAAGCTTGACATATCTAGAAAGCACTCATCGAGGTGTTCAATTTGAGGTATAACACGATATGGTAGCTAAGATTTCAAAATTTGACCTTGGGGTCAAAAACTTTCGACCTCCAGCGCTAACCATGAAGGTCATGGCCGATCGCCACCAAAAATTAATCAGCTGAGCGCCAGACCATGAACTATATTCCCATGAAGTTTGAAGACGATCCGATCAAAATTACTCAAAAAATAAGGGTTTAGTCGACTCCCCTGATTTGCGACAAAGTGACCTTGACCTTTGACCTTGACCTTGAAAATTTTATGCGCTGAAAGGGACCTCTATAGGACTCTGATATGCGAAGTTACAAAAATTTCCAATGATAACTGTGCTCTGCAGAGTGATCGATACATGATTTCAGACAAACAAAAATAAAAAATTAAAAAAAAAACATACAAGCTGACTAACATATCTTTCAAAAACTTCGTTTTGGCAAGATAATAAACAGACAAAAAGGGGTGAAAAACAACCTTTTTCCACCTTCGGTGGCGGAGGTAAAAATAAAACAGTAAAACACAATATAACTGGACCGGGGAACTTCGAGCTTAGATGGACTGGTAGGAGCGGGAGCCGATCAGTCGTCCACATGCGCCGAACCCAAACCGGAGGTCAAACCTTTCTCAGCTTGACTCGTAGTTTTGCCACAAGGAGTTCATGATCTGTCCCTCTGGCAGATTGCACAGCACTTTTCCATCTTCTATTAATTAGCATGTACTCAATCTGATTTCTGCATTGCTCTTCAGGAAAGGTCCATATGTGTAGTCTGCACATGGGTAGTTCGAACCACGTGCTCATTTCTCCAAAGATAATTCCAGCATTCGCTCCCTTGGCTCATTTCAGATGCCATGTCCATGCTTTCCTGCAATCCCTGGTGCTCCTGCTTCCCAAATGTTGATATTGCAGTCTCCCACAATAATTAAAACATCTCCTTTCGGCACTTGTTATTGGTGAAGTGTTCCAGCACAAGGTATTACATTAATAAAACAATGGATTATTTCAAAATTAAAACTGAACTTAGGATAAGACATAATGCTTAAAAAAAATAAAATAAATGTTAAATAAATGTAATAACTCGTCCACAATATTTTGAGATATCATACGATCATTAAGGTGAAGGGCATGGAAGCATTTTATCCATCTGAGAAAGTACGATAAAAGTTAACAACCACAAAAATACACCAAATTCATTTGGATGCTGGATAGTTGTTTCAAGCGGATGCAGTTCCTTACGTTTGCTTTCAAACATGTTCCTTACTCACAACTTTTTACATCATGAAAATTTAATAATTTTCACAAAGTCAAGTTTCCAACCTGACTATCAACTGCTCTCACCAGGTATTAATACAGGTCTTCGAAAAGAAGACATCATCGGTTTATTTAAACTTCAAAATGAATTAAATGATTACAATAATGAAGATTATAATACAGCTATTCTATCATACTCAAAGATGTAAAAAATAACTCAAAACACATTACTTGTATTCATCACTATAATAGGAAAGATATCCCTAAACCCCAAAATTTGGATACATCAGAGAAGAACCTTATTTATTATCTTTGATGATTATGTTACTCCATGGGTTGTGTGGTGAGGTTTTATCAGTTTAACTGTGCGGCGGTTTCAAGGGGAATTTGATTATGCTCGAGGGACGATACCACGGGTCAAAATACACAGCAACTCACTTTAAGAGCAACATGTTTCATAAATAATGGCCATGGGGAACAGGAAGTGAGAAGGACAATTTTAAAATTCCAGAAAACCCAAACAACGCATTAAAACTGGACGGTACCAGTTTCTCATGCCCATGTTGGATACCTTCGGTCCTACATGGCAGCTTGCATGCACGGCCGAAGGAATCCAATCAATTACCGACAGAATTAAATATGAGGCACAAATCGTTTTTAATTTATATTTTTTCATATCATAGTGTTTATAGTGACAGGATTATAAACACTATAGTTTCTTTTTGAAATTATGGAGAACACAATGCTTCATAAATAATTATGTTTTGCTTTTCCCCGAGACTCGAGTCTTCCTCGTATGTGAGTAACGAGGGAATGTGTTCGAGTTGAGGGTCATTCGCCGTGTCGATCGATACGTATCGCTGTGTTGGACTTCTTGTATTATCACATGGTACCATGTGGCTTAAACTTTCCCCGTGTAGTTTTGCCACCTGTGTAGTTAGTGCAACGTGTCACTTGTCACAATTACCTAGCCCTGGAATGTTCATGGTTGGAGTCGTCAAATTTAATATTTAAATCAATGGAACATAAATATAATTGTATTTTGATGTTACCTTTGCCGTTGTGCAGTGTTTGAAATGTGAACTTTCTGTTTGCTGTGAAATTGCAATCTTCAGAAACTTTAGCCGTTTTGTTTTTACCAACTGTAATAGGTTATGATGGATTTTGTTCTTGTGAATAAAGTTAAAGTATGACATTGTAAGTTGATTTGATTGCAAAGACAATGTAATTATAATTTGTAAATATTAAGTGAATGCATTTAGCCTTAACCATGTAATCGTAAGTTAGTAATCAACGACATTTACAAACAAATAGTCCTGAAGGCTGATGACCTATAAGGTTCTACACTCAGTGAGATTTCCACCAGACAAGATTACTGTTTAAGAAAAGTTTGCCTCGAGTCAAAGCTAATTGAAGAATGTGAGCACGAGGATAATGGAGTGGTGAAAGTAAAAGATGTGCGAGTCAAGTAAGAATGGGTGGTGATGAATGAAAAATGGAATCTGCGGCATTGATGCCTGGTCATGTGCTGGCAGTTGGGTGTTCCTCACGCAGAAGGCATACCAGTCCTTTGAGAAGGTCACTGAGAGCTCGGTGATCAGCAAGGTGAAGGGCGTCGAAGCAGCGGCAAGCAAGAGTGGTCAGATGAGGGTGTGGGATGTCGCGGAATACGTAACACCTCCACAAGTACGTCACACAAACTCCTTGCTCCAAACACTACGAGATGCATCCCATTAATTATTTGCTTCTTTATCATCAGCAACTCCAGTATATTTACTCTTATACCTTGTAGAATCCGATTTCAAGAAATAATTCCAAAAAGAAAAGTGTATTGCTGCACTTTTATAACACGTAAAGCACATAAAACCGATGAGATATAATGAGAATGTCATTTGATCACGGGGGATTTTTGTTTGGGAAATCACCACTGTTCAACCAAATGCAGGCAGGCATTGTTGTCTTTTATTATAAAGAGTTTAATTAAACGATATGTAGGACACTCGATTACCTCCTTGTGGAAGAAAATTCTGATCACGAGCTGGAGGACTGAGCCTGAAAACAAGGGCACATGGGATCAGGAGATTGCATTGCTCATGTGAGCAATTTTCCCCCCACCCCACTGTCATTCATCCTAAGTGACTCAAAATACTTTATCGTATGAGAAAAGGAGATCCATATTAAGGAAGAAAATTGTGTTTGCAATCTGACCTGAAGAATTTGCTTATTCCGTTGATAACAGCAAATCGGTGAACAAGACATTTCCATCAAAACACCTCACAAGCCAAATAAAAAAGTCAGTGAATGTCAAATTCTTAGAAGTAAAGGAAATTATTGTTTCCTGTACTTCTCGGAATTTGTACAGGACTTAGTGTGAAAAATTCAAGGCCACAATTATTTTCAATCTTTGGCACAAATATAAAGCTGAAAACAATGTTGAACTACAATCTGCCTCTGGACCTTAACAAAATTTTAATGGGCTTGTTCTTGTCACCTCCCAAACTCATCCACCTAGTTTTGTAATAACTTGTCCACAATATTTTGAGATATCATCGTTTTTTTGGCACCATATGTCAATGGTGACGAATCACTTTAAAAATTAAAAATTATTGTATCCTGATCCAGATCTGGATCTTCACCAGAATCGAATCAATTTGTCCTTGTCACAGCCCAACCTGTCTGCAAAGTTTCATCTGAATCCGTCCATAACCTTTTGAGGTATCCTGCTCACACACAGACAAACAGACAGACAGACAAACCGGGGTGAAAACATAAACTGTCCACCTTCAGTGGCGGAGGTAAGGATGTAGAGTTTCTCTGAAATGATGATGTTGTGAGGTCATCTGCAGTCATTCATTAAACCTATAGGAGTTAAACTGGTATACATTTCCATTGTATAAACTAGAGGGGGAGCAGTCGGTAGAGTGCAAAACCTCCGCCGCCAATACTGCTGGGTCACTTAAGTGAACCTGATATCCTATTCATTGTAGGTCAAAACAGACCAGACTCTACTGAACCACGATTGAATAAACTAAACTAGATTGACGCGCATGTAGAAATGCCCAAAAAATAAAATCGAAATATTTTTGAAAAAAAAGTTGCAAAATTTGTTTTTTTTTTCTCGAACAAATTTTTTTCGGGGGGGGGTTGGAAATCACTGAAAACATGTAGAAATGCAAAAAAAAAATTCAAATATTTTTCAAATAAAATCGAATTTTTTTTTGAAAAAAGTTGCAAAATGTTCTTTTTTTTTTCTCTAACAAAATTTTTTTTTGTTTGGAAATCACTTAAAACATGTAGAAATGCAAAAACAAAAATTCAAATATTTTTTCAAAATGACCGCCGTAGTGGCCATATTGGACTTTGGACCAAGTCCAAAATCTAATGGCATGATCCTTGGACCATACCTAATCCCCCCACCAAGTTTCGTCGAAATCCGTCCAGGAGTTTTTCCGTAATACTGTTCACAAACAAACAAACAAACAGACAAACAGACAAACGGACAGCGGTGAAAACAGTAACCTCCGTCCATCTTCGATGGCAGAGGTTAATAAAGACTCTTGTGAATGGAGTTATTAGCCTCACCCATTCCTGAACAGATAAGAAAGGCTATTGTAATGAGCCTGTGTGTGAGTGTGCAAGTCCAGATGCAGATTCACTCTAATTTAGATCGTTCACTACCAGATCAAACGTACTCTTACATACCGTGGTGACACTGCAGTTAAAGGCTCTTTGTATTTATTTATTTTTGCAAGGCACCTTACACCACGCACTCATCTCATGCACCGGAGTGGGATATTCGAGTTTCAACAAAGTTTGTCCAATTTCACCAGAACATTATCATGTGTCATTTCATCACAAGTTGATTTTAGATTTTGAATGTGGATTATTAAGTCTGGGTTAACTTTTGTGATTAGTCAAGTCTGTATATACTGTACGTTGAGTTATCAAAAATTGCTTTCAATACAATCTAAATGTTTAATCGAAAAACAAAAAAAACCAAAATGTTACACTGAATGGCTCATTGCATGAAAGAGATTGCCAAGCCAAAAAAACGAGGACCACCTTCCCAACAGGTTGTCCATTGGTTTCCTGTGAGCCTCACCATCCCACAAGTATTAGTAATCGGAATGTTTCAGTATAAACACGACTAAAACTTCAACTAAATTACACCCGTGGTGCTTTACGTCAGTGAGTCTGCACGGGTTCTCATATCTACTACAATCTCTATACCCCAGCGAGGCTCTGCATCGTTAGTGGTTACGAGTGTTCTGCCACACTATGATAAAAAAACACATTCTGAACGTGAGTATTACATTTAACAATAATGAAAAAGCATTGGAATTTCTGGCATTGCGGTGTTTTGTGTGCAGGGAGGAAACAGTTTTTGCATTGTCACAAACGTGTTGGAAACACCCAGGCAGATGCTGGGTACTTGTGCCGAGGTAAAAACTTAGCATTTCTGTTTGTCTGCCTGTCAGTCAATCAATCAATCCAGAACCTCTCTTTACTGCTCTTCTATGTCTATAAACAGGTGCATGGAATTAAATGCTCATAACATTCCATTGATTTTTGTTATGGAGATAAAAAGACTAAAAAAGAAAAAGAAAAAAAAAGTGAAAAAAAACAGATTTACCAAAAAATTGCAATATTATTCAAATTGTTTGAAAAAAAAAATCAGCCTTCATTAACCAAACTTCCTCAAAACGGGTTTACTCAAAAAATTAAATTACCTTCATGCTTTGCAATATCGAAAGCTCCAATGTCTTTCTGACGAACAAGTAAAAATAAATATTGGTGATTTTTTTTTTTTTTCAACAAAAACACATGGATTTAAAAAATTAATAAAACAATCAAACAAACGGGTAAATGTACGTATGAAAATTGCTCAAACCCAAAATTCAACGTGGTTTCAAATCTAGCTTTTCTGCCAAAACGTCCCGAACAATCCAAGATGAATAACCTTCGACAATGGTGGTCATGTACCAAGCTTCACAACAAGTCGGAATTTTAAGGATTTCCATTTGAAGTTGTTGAATTAATACCAGGTGGGATTTAAACTGCCTGTCATCCTTCCGATGTCGGCAAAATGAGTGGCAGCTTGCTGGTATCCTGCGTCGGGTTGGCGACCAGTCCAGGATTGTGCTCAATAGCCAAGGAGACTGCTTAGGCAGCACCAACGCTTTGCACAGAGTGTGGTCCCAATGGATGGATGGATGAATTTGAAGGTTTTGGATAATCTGTGGACTGCAGCCCGACACCAGCCTCTCAAGTTTACCTTAATGGTTTTTAAAATCACAAAAAGAGAGTGATCAATAAAGCATCTTGTATTTTCTATAGATGTGACACATTTACTCTTAGCCGAAGATTCTTAAAATTTATTGGAAGAAAAATATAAGTTTCAAGAGAAACAAGTTTAAAAAAAAAAAAACAGAGAAACCTTCAATAACTGCAAACTGTACAATTAAAAACGAGCATGAATTGCATTTGGATAACGAACATGCCCAAAGGGTTTGAATTAGTCGTCGTGTATCACACGTGAGTCATGCATGATGCACCACCAAGACTGAACCGCTTCCACCACACGCAACGCTGACTTGAAATTCCGTTTTGGGCTTGTCCTCATACTTGTTGATAAAACTTGTCACAAAGGGACATGGTTGATTAATGGTTTAGATTACTGTTAAGGTGATGTAATGCATGCAATGGACGGAGACACAAAGTATTTCCAAATGCAGCTCTTCTTGGGACAGCCATTATTGGAGGGAATGTGAAGCCTGTAGTTTCACTACGAAATGCAGAG
>NC_140963.1:5966399-6006399 GCF_056783735.1 Eptatretus burgeri
TCACGGAAGTCCAACTTTCAGCATGACAATGACCCGAAACACACAGCTAAAGCTCCACTGGAGTAGCTGAGGAACAAAAAGATAAATGTCCTTGAGTGGCCCAGTCAGAGCCATGACCGAAATCCAATCGAAAATCTTTGGTATGACTTGAAGATCGCTGTCCATCAACGCTGCCCATGCAACTTGACTGAACTTGAACAGTTTTGTGCAGAAGAATGGGAAAATATTGCGCAATCAAGGTGTGCAAGGTTGGTCAAGACCTATCCCAACAGACTCGCTGCTGTTATTGCTGTCAACGGTGCTTCCACCAAGTATTAACTCAGGGGGGTGGACACTTATCCAACCAAAATGTTCTAGTTTTGTATTTCTAATTAATTTTCTGAAATTTTTAGAATTTGTAATTTTCATTTGGAAGTTGTGGGTTACAATGTGGAAATAAAGATGGAAAAGTCTGATTTAATGCAATTCAATTCCAGGATATTAGGCAACAAAAGGTGAAAATTTTGAAAGGGGGGTGTAGACTTTCTATAGGCACTGTATTTACATCATAGATGCGTTCCTGGAAAACAACGTTTAAATGGATCTTCAAAATCCCATTGATTTTTAAGATGTATTAAAGGGGAAATGCATTCCTGACAAAAAAAAAGAAATTGAGTGGAAATTTTTCAAAGTTGCTTTACTCACCCTAATCCGTTGCCTCACTCACCATAATCCTGTTATGTTCTTTCTTTTAATTTGATCTTTAATTTAATTAATTTTGCCTTCCGAACTCTGAAGATTCCCCACAGAGAACCCAGGCATGGCTGCCTTCGCATCGATACTGCTGATTGATTAGTCTCGTTGCAAGGAATTAAGTTATTTCCATTGCACTCAGTGAAGGGAACCAGCTCAATGAAGGTGGTTAATTTTGGCACATTCCTAAATCTTTTGTTCACCCAATATAGTTCTCCAAACAGGAGAAAAAGTTAAGTTTGAAAAAAAGTTGAAAAATTTCACACTCTCACGATGTCTCTCCGAAAGGATCGTCTAGAACCCCCCCCCCCCCCCCGGCAATGTACTTTCTCAACAATCCTCTTGAAGAAGTCCTTTCATTTAAGCTTCTGGGTCTCACTATCTGCCATGATCTCTCCTGGAAAAACCACATTTCCAAGCTGGCCTCCAAAGCCAGTCGCCGACTGGAGATCCTCCATGGTGCAAAGTCCTTCCTTGATACACCTGAGCTCCTGACCACAAACAAATCTTTCGTCTGCAGCCTGATGGAGGACTGCTCTCCCCTCTGGGCTGGTGCTCCCGCCTCTCACCTTTCTCGGCTTCAAGCTGTGGAAACCAAAAGCATTTAGGATCATTGGTATCTCACACGATGAGGCTGAGTCTTTGGGTCTCTCACTCTCTTAACGCAGGCAGGTCAGTGGTCTTTCTGTCTTCTGTCTGGCCTCTCCCCCCCCCCCCCACTCTGTCTGTGTCCTCTCTCTCCCTCTCTCCCACCCCTCCGATATTTCCGCCAGGTGTTCAAGGTCCGCCACCCACCCCCTTCTGGTAAAACTACCAAAATCAAGAATCACTGCTCACCTTAACTCTTTCATTCCTCTTTTTCCCCACCGTTGGAACAAACTCCCACACTCTCTTCAATCCTATTCTTCCCTCCAGCTCTTCAAAACAGCTGTTCACCACCATCTACTATCTCTCCCCATCCAAGCAAAACCTCGATCTTTTCTCCCCCCGTTAATCCACCCCAAACCCACCTCCTTAAAATTCCCTGCTTTTCTTCCTGAAAGTCCCCGTAGTGTCCATCTTTTTTACCCTATGGACTGCACCCTATCCCTCTCCCTTCCACAGAGTTCCTCATGTCTCTATTCCCCACTGTTTTGTCCTTCCCTCTCCCACTCCTCTTGCCTCTTGTTCCCCTTGTTGTCCATTTTGTGTGTTCACTCTCATATGAGCCTCGACATTGTAAACAAAAAATAAAAATAAAGAAATAAATAATTTTCACTCTTGCACTTGCTTGGAGCTATGCATGCAAAGTTTCAGGCTGATAGGTTTCATGGTTTTGGAGTTATGGAGGGCGCGCGCGCGCGCACACACACACACACACACACACACACACACACACACACACACACACACACACACACACACACACACACACACAATTATATAATATAACGAGAACGACAACCTTCGATTTCCCACATTATTACATCATTATACATACTTGTACCAAGTTTGATTTAAATCCCAGAAACCAGATTCAAAATATTAAATAATTCTGTCTGCCTGACCATACATGTGACCAGGTTTAAATGTAAAACATATATTCCACATGTCTACTTGATCATAACTGCGATGTTTCACATCGATTGATGAAGTGGTTCAAGAGAACGATTTAAAAAAAAATAATTTCGTTCCAACCAATATGGCTGCCAGACAATATGTTTTATTTATTTATTCATGGGATTGGGATTCAGAATATTCAGACAATATTTCATGGGATTCAGACAATATTTATTCATGGGAACCCTATTATCCCCAAGGCTTGGGGAACATGTAAATGAAGTTTCCCCTCGATCTGTCAAGTAAACGCTTGCATATCTGACAGAGAGTCTTCGAGTCGGGTGACTGTCACGGCCATTGTGACATGCTCGGTAGACAGCAGCTGTCCACTGATAAATTTCTACTGCTAAATTGGAAATTAGTAGGCACTGGTCTAATAAATGGGACGTGCCCTTCAATCTTGGAAAATTTGTCACACCCTATGATGGAAGATGCACCAAATGAATGCACCGATCTATTTCTTTGATCACCCACTGGAAGACGTTCCATCTCTTGAACTTCTAGGCCTGACCATGAGCCATGACATTTATCGGACCAATCACATAGCAAAGCTGCCCCCCATAGCCAGCTTCAGACTGGGCATCCTCCATCGATCCAAGTCTTTCCTTAGAAAATCAGAGCTCCTGGCAGTCTGCAAGGCCTTTATCCGCTCTTCAATGGCATATTCCACGATGGGCAGGTACCCATGCATCACATCTATCTCCCCTGGATTCTGTGGAATCTAAAGCTCTCAACATTTTTGGAATATCCCTGGTGAGGCCGAAGAACAGGGTCTGTTGCTCTCACATCATAAGAAAGTCGGTGGTCTGTGTTTTCTACCACCTATCCTCTGATAATGCTCCCTCTACTCTGTCCTCCGATCCTCCCCAGCAACTGTAGGATGCACACATTCTTCCAGTAACTCCCTCCTGGTTAAACTTCCAAAATCCAAGCTGTGTGCACACCTCAACTCTTTTATTCCTCACTTCTCCTGTCTATGGAACCACCTTCCAGAGCCAGCGATGTCTCTTCTTCCCTCCAGTGCTTCAAGCATGTTGTGCAACCACCTTCTCTTGTCATCACATCCCTAATTCTGACCCATGATCGCTATTACGCCCATTATTCTTTCTAACCCAATGACTTTACTTGCTAGTTTGAGTGTCTCCTCCTCTCCTTCATCTCCTCTTTTCCTGTTCATTCATTCCCTTGATGTTTATCCAACTATCAGTTACACCACCTTGCTCTTCGATGACCTCGATCCTGCAAAGAAAAAAAGAAGAAGAAAAAAAAAAGATGTCGATTGGAAATCAAGGAGAGAGCCATTGGTGAAGTTGCTGTGATCACTTCACTGTTTAAATTGGGGGCAATTTGCCCCTTCAAAACGACAACCTTCACTAGAAAGTGGGCTCGGCGTTCATGAGACCCTCAGCTTCAGTCAGGCCAAATTCCAAGTCTGACATCTCCTTGGTTTGCACTCACATGCCTTCCACTTGGTTTACTCACTTGGTTTCCACTCACTTGCCTTCCAGTCAAGTTATTCACTATGCACGCACTGCTGGCAAAACACAGCAAGGCCAGTGTGATTCTCCACAGCAGCACAAGCATCATACATCTAAACCAGTAAACTTCCCAAAGAAATAACCTCACAAGGAACGTCAATGCAGGAAGAGGAAATGAAGCCCATGAAGTCTGTGTAATGGTTGCCAGCCGATGGTTGTTTTTCCATGCTGTATCCTTTTTTAAATGCTGAGCGTCCAGCAAGAAAGCAGCATGTACCATTTTTAAGTGTTCGGAATACTTTGGCAGGGGTTGGGTTTGAACCGACAACCACACAAGCTCAGAGCGGACGCTCTAACCATGGTGCACCGAGTCTGGTTGCTTCACAAAGCATTTGACCAGACTCGGTGCATCATCAATGCACTGCACAAAACCTATGTCTACTTCTGCCCCTGCAATGTTATCTGGTTTCACAATCGCCTTCATTCCAAATGCTTGACAACTGCCAATACTGCTCACTCCACCATCAAGTGTTCCATATAGCACGTCAGCATGCTCCTACACTGTTGACTCCTGCCTTGTTTTCAGAATTCAGAGATTGTCCTGACACCTTTCGGTGAACTGTTGCTTCTGCAGTGGCTTAGTTAAGGATACATTTCAGGTAATCTGGGAAATTTAGTCAAATTGTATTTAAGTGTAAATAAAGTGTAAGATTTCCATGACAAACAATGTTGCAATGTACGTAATAAATTAATAATTTAAACAGTGAAGTGATCACATGAGTTCTGCTTCGCCAGTATTTGGTTAAACGGAATATTTACCCCAACCAGTTGGAATCCAGGCTGCAACTGGTTCCATGACTTGGGGTGTGATGACTGTCATTTCGGGTGTGGTCATCCGACTGCATTCCTCATGAGGTGGGGTGTTCGTGCTCCCAGCTTCCACATATCTTATAACTGCGATATAATTGAGATGCTCAGAGATGAAGCACATATACTGTACCAAACATGTTAAGCATTTAAACAGTTGTAAAAGACTGGAGTCCATAATAGACTGGAGTCTAACAGCTCCATAATACTTGGCTGGTCAACTCCACAGGAATGTGGGATTCATTGGAGCCATTAAAGTAGTTTATACACTCTATAATACCTCACTCTCCCTTCCCGAGCTTGTTGCAGTTATTAACATGTCTCAGGATATTTCAAATGCATTATTGTTTCTTTTAGCATCATCATCCAGGACCTTTTACGTTTTGATAACAATTAAATACACTTTCACTTCCGGTTCACGAGATCATTGGGATCTCCCACGATGAAGCCGAGTCTTTGGATCTCTCACTCTATCACTGGAGGCAGGTCGGTGGTCTTTCTGTCTTCTACTGTCTCCTCTCCGGCCCTGCCTCTTCCCCCCCCCCCCTTTCCTCTGTCTGTGATTTGTTCCTCCTATATCTTATCAGGGTGCTCATGGTCCACTAAAAACCCTCTTCTGGTGAAACTGCCAAAATAAAGAGCCACTGCTCACCTTCACTCTTTCATTCCTCTTTTTTCCTGTCTCTGAAACAAACTTCCACACTCTCGTCAATCCTCCTCCTCTCTCTAGTTCTTCAAAACAGCCATTCACCACCATCTCATATATTCCCCCATCCAAAACCATGATATTTTCTACCCCCATTAATCCACCCCAAACCCACCTCCTTCATAGTCCCTGTTTTCCTTCCTAAAAGTCCCTGGAGTACCATCTTGTTCACCCCGTGTACCATCTTGTTCACACTTCACTCCCAGGCCCCATTGCATAAGAGCGCTCCCTCGTGTTCAGGGCAAGTACCAACATCTTACAACTATGAGACTGACCAAAAACTTTGAAATAAACTACTGCATTTGACATTTTATCGTATAATCTTTGATCTAAAGTTCCAATTTTGCCACATACAGTGCTGACCAAACTGGCACAATAGAAAGTTTTATTCTGCAATAACACAACAGATTTTGAAAAAATATAAAATAAAAATGAAGAATAAAAATAAAGAACTGGAACGGACACTCAGTCGGGCGGATACCTCAGCCAGGAAGAACAGTTTACGTTTTGTATCCCACTGATAGTCCGGACCTGCATCCGAATGTGCACCAAAATCTAATGAGCTTGTTTTTGTCACCAACCCAACTCATCCACCAAGTTTTGTCTGAATTCATCCACAACTTTTTGAGATATCCTGCACAGACAAACAGACAGAGAGGGGTGAAAACACAACCTCCTTCACCTTCGGTGGCGGAGGTAATAATCAGAATCACAACAATTTAACACAGGTGGAGGCAGATTAACTTGGTGTGTGATTTTGAAGGTGATTGGTTACACCTGAGCTAATTTACAATTGTTATTAAAAGGCGGGTGGACACTCATCCAACCAAGATATTCTAGTTTTATACTCTTAAATAATTTTCTGAAATTTGTAGAATTTGTTTTTCACTTGGAAGTTGTGAGTTATGATGTGTAAATAAAGGTGAAAAAAAAGTATGATTTAATGTAATTTAATTCCAGGATACAGGGCAACAAAAGGTGAAAATTTTGAAAGGCAGCATACATATATATATATATATATATATATATATATATATATATATATATATATATATATATATATATATATATATATATATACACATTATGCCAATCATTTATAATGAGTGTTTCTCAAAACAGGACTTTCTTGTTCCTGCTACTAACACATTTTAAGGCATGTAAGATGCTCCAGAGATGTCTGTGTTTGCTGCAGAAAACCAATGCTTGCTGGAGCTGAAAACTTCACCATCCTGATCAAGAACAGCGTCACCTTTGGGCGATTTAAAGTGGAAAGGTAAACAACCAAGATTCCCAGAAAAGGACGAGGTTGATATACGTATACCAAAAGTTTACCTTCACTTGTTGGTAATGTAGAAGAGAACACTCCTTGTACATTTTGCGATGAACAAGGAGAAATTCGATGTTATTAAGTGACCGTATGAGAAGTAAATCGTGAACACAAAATAGTTGGGATAATATTTGAAGGAAATCTGTTAAGTTCCATAAGTTGAATATATGAGGACTGTGTGAAGGATTACAAGCATGCCATAGGAGTACCAAAATAAAATAATAATGGTGATTGATTGGTTTCAAAGTTAAAATATATATATTGTTGCGGATTCGCGCCCGCCGGCGTGCTGACGGCCACGTAACTCGAATCGCGGCACGTCGCCCACCGGACGGACAATCCAGTCGTGACCCTCTCGGACTAACGCCGGGAACCAGTCACGGGTGGACCTTTCGGTCTCACCGCGATCGAGCCAATCAGCCCCCACGTGGGACAGGGTTGCTCGCCGAATTCGACCTACCTAAGTACCCACGCGGAGGGTAGACCGGGCGATCGCACCTCGCCGCAGGTCGACTTCGGACACGGGCCACTTAAGCGACCCGTTCCGTACTATCAGAATAACCGAGCGGTGTTATCGTCGACCTCGACGGTTCGATTAATTATCGGGCGTATTCAGCCCACTACCAACCCTTTACGTGAAGCAAGATGGGGATTCAATAGAGGAAAAGACGAAGCGAAGCGGGAGAACAGTTCAATAATAAAGCACATTTATTCGCGATGAACGGAAAGCGCACATATACAATTCCACCAAAAGCACACAGAAAAGACACAATGCAATTTACACAAAAAGCAAATGTAACAATGCAGATCTAATACCGACTACCGAGCACACGGCAACACTTATACAATTTTACTTCACAGACGGCGCCGACAACACATACCCAAAACCAAGGAAAAGAATACCCTCAAGGATGAGGCGGGCCTGAGGCCGAGACCGGGTCGGGCCTACCCGTCTGGTGATGAGACGCGGAGTGGCGATGGTGCCTCAACTCCGCGGGCCTCGCGGGCAGTGTCTGGTAGGGGGTGGGAAAGGGGCCCCCTTGGTCGCACTATCTCAGCGCGGGGGGAAACAGGAGGGGGTTGCTGATGCTCGGGGTATAGAGGATTTTTATTGTCCCGCGACGAGCGTCTCCACCTCGGCCAGGTCGCGCTGTCGGCCTCCCTGGGGTGCAGCTCCCTGCACGACGCGAGCACCCCCTCGTCTGACCTCGCCGCCTCTCCACAGCTCCGTCCCCTCCGTTCCGACTCCAACGCACACGACGACCAGCTCCTTCTTGCCAACTCCACCGCCCGCGAAGTCTTGACTCTCTGTTCCCTCTCGACTCTCCTACTCACTGGACTGACGAACACGGTCGCCTTTATAAGCCCCGTGGCTTCGCCTTCTCATCTTTGACCCTTCACCTCGCTCCCCATTGGCCCGCGAAAAAGTGGGCGTGAATGCTTTTTGATCCATAAATTTGCATATATCGATCGCCCTCCAACGCCCTGGGGGCGGGGCCAATTCGCCCCTCGCTCACCGATTGGACGGCAAAAAGTGGGCGTGTGTCGTTTTTGATCCGTTTTTGAAGCACAAAATCCGTGATTTTGTACACGCTGTTCGGCGCGCGCCCTGCACGAGTCCAACACCGGTACCCACAAGCGGCGCAAGAACGGTGGCGATGCGACGGTTGCGAGGTGTGACGTGAAGGTCGTGGCGGTTGTGGTGAAGCGGCGTTGTGGTTGGTGGTTGATGTTGTGACTGGTGATGGTAACAATGGCGGTTGGTCCAAATTAAAGATAGTAAAAGAAAAACGGCTATCCTGAAGAGTCGCAGCACGCATAAATGACATGTATTCCCACTAGACAACGGGTTTGGGCCTAACTACACATGTACTTACCGAGATACCTCACCTAAGGGACCTGAATGGTGGTTTGCGAATTTGGTAACCACAACACTACCCCCTCCCCTTTTTATAGACTCGTCCCGAGTCGTCAAATTTTCGTGTGCCATCATGTGTAGTTTTCCCCTAGTACATTTTACCTACGGATCCCTGAGTGCGACATTCATGGTATTCGTGTCCCCAAAATAAATAACCTGAGGGCTGCGTAACTACCTAAACAAACTCACTCACACGGACGACTTAAATAAAATTGCCGGCGCTAAGACATACATGCCGGGGGCACACTCATATTTACAGTACATCTTAACCTTAACTTACAAATTTTACACTAAACCATGGCCCAGGATCATTGAACTCTGCAAAAAGAAAGCAGTTAGCAGGGAGCCAGGCTGCCCGCATGCAGTCTCTGGCTCAAAACAATGCAGGTGACAGGGAACGTGGCTGGCTGCTCACACGCAGTCCAAGGCCTTCCCTTTTGAACTGAACGCAGTGAACCACAACGGTGCATGGGCTGCACAACGCAGTCTCCGTGCCAGCTCAAGTGGCACACGCAATGAGCACAACGGATGGATGGATGGACACAAACACGGTGCACGGGCCGCCACTGCAGGCCCGTGTTGTAGCTGCCAACAGGGCAGTTCTTGCAGCTTGCAAACTGTTGCCTTGATCCTGGCGCACATGGAAATGAACAGGGGGGGCAAAGCAAAAATTGAACGGGGCGGTGAACATGGGCAGTGGGCATGGCATGGCAAAGGCAGCAGGCAAACACAGCCCGCAGAAGAAGGCCGCTGCAGGCAAACACAGCCGGCAGATGAACTGGCCGGCACAGGCCTTGAAGTACCACAGCTGTAGATGATCCGGCCGGCACAGGCCTTGCAGCAACACAACAGCTGCCGATGAAGTGGGCTGGCACAGGCCTTGCAGCACACAGCTGCCGATGAAGTTGGCCGGCCTCTGCCTTGAAGCAAAACACGGCCAGCCGATGAAGTTGGCCAGCCTTTGCCGTTCAGTGGAGGTTGGTGGAGGGAGTGCGGTGGTGCTGGCCACTTGGAAGGCGGACTCGGACCTACCTACCTGTCTCCCTCCCAACCTATCGCCTTTGCCTGTCACTGTACATACCCACTCCCTTAATTTGTCAAACCCCAATTTAGCCCCAACTTATTTTTCTATTTATTTATTTATTTTTTTTTTACTTCCCCACTATAAATCGTCCCCTAACCCCCTTTATCGTCCTTGTTCGGCTAACCTATCCTGTCACCTAGCCTACTCCCAACCCCTTCGTTCCCTTCCCGGAGGGGAACAAGGGAGAGCTTGCGTCCTGTGTCGAGGCCCAATTCAAGCCTCAGAATGGCCTCCCCAGAGTTCGGCGATCTAACCCAAAGTGGGTCCAGCGGCCCACAACGAGAGCGAGGGGATGGATGGTGCGGAGGGGTACATCTCCTAATCTACCCTAACCATTTAACTGTTAAACTACCCCGGGGCTTTCAACAAGCGCCTCTCGCTTAAACTATTGGTTCTAACAACCCAGATTCCCGTCGCCTGTGTTGGTGTCCTCACAATTTCGGGCCTCGCCCCCCAATTTTCTCTCCGTGCCCTCACACGGTCTCCTGGCTGGGACACGTGGCTCCCTTTGGCAGGCACGACCCTCTGCCGAATCTCCCGCTATGGCACCCCCGGGCACTACACTGCCTCCGAGCCTACCCGCTCCCTAACACCGGGGAGTGCCCCCCATGGCACCTCCCCTGAAACGCACACGTGGCAGGCTGGCTTCCCAGGCCCCTTTCCGAGGGTCACCCTTGCCCACAACACTGCCCACGCGGCTAATGGCGCCCCGGGCCCCCGCACCAAGCAGGCGCACCCGTGCCCACTACTCTATCCCGGCCCCCATGGGCCCATGGCTTACCGCGGCCGACTAGCCTGGTGCCCGGGGTACCCACTCAGCGATACTCACCTTTCGCAGCCACGCTCCCAAGCCCGTCAACAGGGCCCCTGCACCCCTCCAAATGGGTCTCGAGCCTACTTTCCCACCAACAACAAAACGACCTCCATATTTGTTAATTTGACTAACCCAGCTAACTCACTCTACACTGACCCCGGGGGTCCCTTGGGCGGGAGTCACTCCTCCCCCCAATCACTCATCGCACCATGCATTCCCCATTCACTCCACTCACACAGACCCGCTGGCCTCACTCACTCACCAAGCACATGCCTCACAACTCACCAACTCTTCAACACACTCACCGCTGAACTCTGCCATCCTCCTAACTACATCCCCTAACTAACTCGTGCTCCCACGTCGTCCCTTAAACTAGTAGCACGTTCCTTTTAACACTACGTAGCTAAACTACGTCAACTCTACACACTCATAAGTCTGTCCATGTCCTCAAATCATCAAAAATCATTTCCCTGGGGGGGATTTCCTCCCTTCCTAAAACTCACTAAATCCCTCTACCTAATCCATTCCACGGACTCCATGAGGACTTACCCCTGCCCCATGAAGTCGGTCTAACTAAGCTAACCCTTCCCCCTAACTTGTTTCCATCCTGTGCCCAGGTCAAGGGGGTCTCCCACCCCTTGCCCAGGAATCCTGTGCACCCGAAAGTGAGGCTTGTTTTTTTTTTCATGCGCAGCACCTGCGCGGCAACTCAGAGCTCGCGCACTTTGCACCTGCCCGTGACGTCATGCAGCTGCACGTGTTCCTCGTCCCTCCTTGGACGGTACCATCCGGCCGGGATACCCCTCCTGCCGGATTCCAACCACACGTGCAGCCATGACGTCACCGTGCGCATAAAAAAAAAAACACAAGCCCCACGTCTCGAGGGGTTCCCCACGCGAACACATGTGCTTTGCCCGTTGGAGCTGAACACACACGATCGCGTGGAGAACCCGTCCGGTCCAAATCCATTTACCTGCCTAAACTTTGTCCGTCCGCGGGATCGGCAAATCCACCGCTGGCGTTTCCGGACCGGGACGTCACTCTCGCAAGCGAGCACGTGGCGGTCTCGTGCGTTGCACAGCACGAACCGCGTGCTCACTGCTGGGTGAACCCGGCACGGTCCCCGAAACAACTACAGCCGCTACTCGGCTTTCTTTCCTCCCATGTCTCTGTCTCCATTCAACCCACGTACACCTGCGTGTTACGACGCACACAGTCCACTCCATCACATTCACACCGGGAGACGCGGCTGCGTGCTCCCGCATGCCAACCGACATCTCCCTCACATACCGCTCTCTCACACACACGGTCTCCCTTGCATAACCCATACCACTCACGCGTGCCTCACTACTCACACAAACCATACTACTCACACACGCGGGGGCACTCAACCGCTGTGCCTCATCCACACACCGTGCCTCACTCATACACGCGGTGCCTCATCCACACACGCGGGGGAACTCACCCGCGGTGCCTCACCCACACTCCGTGCCTCATCCACACACGGCGTGCTGGGAAGCACGTATTCCGGCACCATCGCCACCACACCACTCACACACGGGGTCGCTTCCACACACGGGGACGCACTCACACCTTGCACCACACACACAGGGACAACCACAATGGGGATTCGTGTCCCCACAAGGGTCTCCGGGGCCTCTATACCCCCCAAGCTCTCCGTGCACCTGTCCACAGCACCCGTCCCCTTAACCTCGCAAAGCACGACCGAACTCACCTGGTCGTGACTCACCTCAAGGGGGCATACACCCTCCCCTCGTTCCTGGAGGAGGCCATCCAGGTGCTCGCACTGGGTCCCCACACGCTCCGCGAGCTCACCCCCATTATCCTCCACTACCTCCGTGTGTGTGTGCGCGTCACTTACCCCGTCTTCATCGTGTTGTCTCTCCTCTATTTTTTCTGTCTCCCGTGTCTCTATACATTTATAAGTTTCTGTTGTCGTCACCTCGTGTCTCGTCTCACACGTTTTAGTCTCCCCATTTAATTTTTCCCTTTTGGTCACCGTCGATTCTTCTGTCACGACCCTCGCCCAACACGCCCCCCGAATTATTTTTTTACCCGCCTCCACCGCGGGCCTGTCAGCCGTTGCACCCCCTTCCAGCTCGTTTGCTCCCACACGTGGAGTCGCCATTCCCAGCTCCCTGGTCACGGCCTTCATGCCCGCCTGCAGGCATCGGCCCATGTTCTGCGTCTCACCCCGGAGCTTTTTCGTTTCTTCCTTCATATTTGTTTCCATTCCGTTCATTTGTTGTGTATTCGCATCCAATTTTTGTGTATTCGCATCCAATTTTTGTGTATTCGCATCCAATTTTTGTGTATTCGCATCCATCTTCGTTTTTACTTCGTCCATTTGCTTGTTCATGTTCGCATTCATCTTCGCTGTCATTTCCGCATTCATTTGTGCCAGCATGGTGATTAGCTGGGCCATGTCGGGTACGCTTGGGTGAGCCGTTTCGGCAGGGGTTGGGGAAGGGTTTTGGTGGAGAGGGGGAGGGGAGGTGTCATACACCGCGGCCGCTGCCGCACCCATTTCGGGCTCTGGGTTCAGTTGGGCGAGTCCGTGTTCCTGCACAATCAACATTTCCTGCACGGGGATTTCATCCTGAGCCATGGATTCTACACATTCTACATCCATTTCTAATACCCCCGGCTCCCGCTCGCCTTGAGACGCCATCTTGCTTCTCTTAAAGGGTTAATTTGAATCGCTCGTAATTTGGAGGGAATCGGGGGTCGCTTCTCTCACCCCTGGACCGATTCCCGTGAATTTAGCCGGAGACAGGAGAGCCCGTTTTCCTGTTCTCCGATACCAGTGCCGCGAGGAGGGCGATGAATTTGTATCGCACGACCTGACACCAGTGTTGCGGATTCGCGCCCGCCGGCGTGCTGACGGCCACGTAACTCGAATCGCGGCACGTCGCCCACCGGACGGACAATCCAGTCGTGACCCTCTCGGACTAACGCCGGGAACCAGTCACGGGTGGACCTTTCGGTCTCACCGCGATCGAGCCAATCAGCCCCCGCGTGGGATAGGGTTGCTCGCCGGGTCGACCTACCTAAGTACCCACGCGGAGGGTAGACCGGGCGATCGCACCTCGCCGCAGGTCGACTTCGGACACGGGCCACTTAAGCGACCCGTTCCGTACTATCAGAATAACCGAGCGGTGTTATCGTCGACCTCGACGGTTCGATTAATTATCGGGCGTATTCAGCCCACTACCAACCCTTTACGTGAAGCAAGATGGGGATTCAATAGAGGAAAAGACGAAGCGAAGCGGGAGAACAGTTCAATAATAAAGCACATTTATTCGCGATGAACGGAAAGCGCACATATACAATTCCACCAAAAGCACACAGAAAAGACACAATGCAATTTACACAAAAAGCAAATGTAACAATGCAGATCTAATACCGACTACCGAGCACACGGCAACACTTATACAATTTTACTTCACAGATGGCGCCGACAACACATACCCAAAACCAAGGAAAAGAATACCCTCAAGGATGAGGCGGGCCTGAGGCCGAGACCGGGTCGGGCCTACCCGTCTGGTGATGAGACGCGGAGCGGCGATGGTGCCTCAACTCCGCGGGCCTCGCGGGCAGTGTCTGGTAGGGGGTGGGAAAGGGGCCCCCTTGGTCGCACTATCTCAGCGCGGGGGGAAACAGGAGGGGGTTGCTGATGCTCGGGGTATAGAGGATTTTTATTGTCCCGCGACGAGCGTCTCCACCTCGGCCAGGTCGCGCTGTGCAGCTCCCTGGGGTGCAGCTCCCTGCACGACGCGAGCACCCCCTCGTCTGACCTCGCCGCCTCTCCACAGCTCCGTCCCCTCCGTTCCGACTCCAACGCACACGACGACCGGCTCCTTCTTGCCAACTCCACCGCCCGCGAAGTCTTGACTCTCTGTTCCCTCTCGACTCTCCTACTCACTGGACTGACGAACACGGTCGCCTTTATAAGCCCCGTGGCTTCGCCTTCTCATCTTTGACCCTTCACCTCGCTCCCCATTGGCCCGAGAAAAAGTGGGCGTGAATGCTTTTTGATCCATAAATTTGCATATATCGATCGCCCTCCAACGCCCTGGGGGCGGGGCCAATTCGCCCCTCGCTCACCGATTGGACGGCAAAAAGTGGGCGTGTGTCGTTTTTGATCCGTTTTTGAAGCACAAAATCCGTGATTTTGTACACGCTGTTCGGCGCGCGCCCTGCACGAGTCCAACACCGGTACCCACAAGTGGCGCAAGAACGGTGGCGATGCGACGGTTGCGAGGAGTGACGTGAAGGTCGTGGCGGTTGTGGTGAAGCGGCGTTGTGGTTGGTGGTTGATGTTGTGACTGGTGATGGTAACAATGGCGGTTGGTCCAAATTAAAGATAGTAAAAGAAAAACGGCTATCCTGAAGAGTCGCAGCACGCATAAATGACATGTATTCCCACTAGACAACGGGTTTGGGCCTAACTACACATGTACTTACCGAGATACCTCACCTAAGGGACCTGAATGGTGGTTTGCGAATTTGGTAACCACAACAATATATATATATATATATATATATATATATATATATATATATATATATATATATATATATATATATATATATATATATATATATATATATAGCAAAAGTTCATTTGAAATAATTGCAGAAAAAAAGTTTTTAAAAGTTTTTATTTATTCTGTTCATGTACTTTTACTGCATGTGGCCAGGTGAAGCATAGTCCTGATGATTTTGGGGACACGTGACTTGGGTTGTTGTTGTTGTTGTTGGTATGTGGAGGGGTTGTTTTGCCCTTGGACCAGATGTAATTGTTCACAGCACAGAATGCACGGTTGAGCATGTGTCTGGACTTCCGGTGCAGAGTTTTGGAGAAGAATCCACTTTTGACGATACACCTCCCGTAACCACGTGATCCGTTTCCACCCCCTGCGATTCCCGATCCAAATTCACCATTCACCTCACGATTTTTTCTACAACTTTTCCATTACCTAATCTGATGAAAACTCTCTCTCAAAAGTAATAATAATATTAATAACAATAATCAAAACGATCTCTTATTATGCTAAATCTTCCTCTTTCACACGTGGAGTTCTCTTTAATGTATCATAATTCACGACTCTTCTTCTATTCCAACAGACTGCTCTCAATTCGACCTTTCATTCATACCTTGCCTAAAAAATCCAACTGTGACAGCGTTTCTTCTCTCCATTCTCTTAATTCGCCTTTATTACATCCATCAAGAAATGTCTTCAATCACATTTCTGACCTAAAAAAACATTTTAAAAAAAACCCTAGTTTGCAATGAGTGTTTGCTTTCCATCAACCATCATTTTTTTCCAACTTCAGTGCCAACTCACTCCTCTCACCCCTCCCTGTCAAAGCAACCATCACACTCTTCTCCCTCCAAGCTTCCCTCTCACATTTCTCAAAAACTCCCCCCTCACCTTTCTCCCTCAACTCTCCTCACTCACCCTTCTCCTACCATTCCAACCCCCTCACTCACCCTTCTCAAAGTTACACCCCCCTCACATCCACAAAGCTACCTCCCTCCCCTGCCCTCTCACCCCATCTCACCACTTTACTTCCTGAAATCCTCAACTGCCTTCTGCCTTCTATCCTGCACCCCCTCTCCCCCTCTCCTGCACCCGCTCCCCCCAGCACCACAGAGCCTTTTCTCCGCCTCATCCGGCCCCCTCCCCTAGCTATTCTGCAATCCCCCACACTCTTTCAACAACTCTCCTTACCTCCCCCCTCCTCCCTTGTCCTACCCTCCCCCTCCCTTGCCATCCCCTGCACCCAAAGCCTCCTCCCCTGCCTCTTCATTATCAGTGTGGACCTCAAATATCCAGGGCCTTCGCTCAAACCTCACAGAACTTTCCATACAGGTTGCCACTGACGAACCAGACATAATCTGCCAAACAGAAACTTTCCTCCCTCAAGATGTCCCTGACTTCAAAGTATCTCTCCCTGGTTACTCCCTCCTCCGGTATGAGAGACCTGATCTTCATCCTGGTGGAGGAGTTCCTCTCTTCATCAAAGACTCTATTCCTCACACTCCATGCACTGCCTTCACTCCCCCACACCCCCAGGAATACCTCTGGCTAAGGCTTCCCCTCCAGTCCCACCTCATGGTGCTGTACCGTCCACCAAAAAAGTGATGACTCCATCTTCACCTCACTTTCTGAAAACATGGACCAACTTATATCTTCTCATCCAAACTCTCTCTTCCTCATATGTGGTGACTTCAATTGTCATCTTGCCAGTTGGCTTGGTGTGGGTACCTCTCGCACCTGTCATGGCATTTCAGCAAAAGACATCCTTGACTCATTGAGACTGACTCAATCGGTCAATTTCCCTACGTGGATCTCAACCAACGGTACTTCATCTCTTCTGGATCTGATTTTGACAAATTTCCCTTAAAATATCTGATGTTCTTCCTCCGCTCCATTTGGTTCTTCTGACCACGTGCTTGTCAAAGTGGACATCTCTCTGGCTGTTATCAGAGAACCACCTCACCGCCGTCGAGTCTGGCATTTCACTCAAGCCGACTGGCAGGGTCTCCAAGCAGCCATCAAACTTCTAGACTGGTCTTCCATCGCTACTTTCTCCAACATCAACTCATCCTGGGAATTCTTTCAAAGAAACTTGCTCTCCCTCATGCACACATTTATCCTCTCTCGTCTTCAGTTGTGCTACCCTTCCTCCCGCCCATGGTTCACTGAAGCTTGTGGTGAGGAAGTTGTCCTGAAACAACTTGCCTTTGCCTCATGGAAAGTAAACCCAACTGAGGGAAATCTTAGTTCCTTCCATTAAGCTTGGAACAAGTGTGTATCTACCCTCAGGAAAGATAGAAAACAATATCTTTCTAATCTGAAGTCTGAACTCTCAAACCTCTCTCCCTCCTCCAAATCCTGGTGGCATCAAATAAAATCTGTTTCTGGTGTATGTTCCCCCTCCATCCCCTCCTTTACCTCAAATAGCCGCACTGCTGATACCGCACGTGAAAAGGTTGAATGCCTAAACTTGGTGTGTGCATCGAAATATTGTGTCCGAAACCCATCGCTTTCTCTACCCACCTTACCCAGTCACACCCAACTGTCCCTGGACTCTGTGTCCTTTTCTCCTGACAAGGTGGAGAGCTTGCTCTCAAACCTCGACTCAGATTCTGCAACCGGTCCAGACGGCATTAGCCCACGTGTCCCAAAAACCTGCTCCTCTGCTCTTGCTCACCCTCTCTCTGTTCTATTCGCCCTCTCATTTGCTCAAGGTCATCTGCCATCTGCTTGGAAATTAGCAAACATCACTGCCCTGCATAAAAAGGTACAAAAACAGATCCCTGCAACAACAGACCAAATCAGCCTTCTCCCAATCATCAGCAAGGTCATGGAATCCATCATCGCTTCAGACATGAAATCCTTCCTCTTCTCCAATGGCTTGATTTCCAATCATCAATTTGGTTTCAGACCAGGTCACTACCCTGGATATGCTGCTTCTGGTCTCCCAACAATAGATGGAGGTACTCAATGCCGGACATGAAATCAGAGCCATATCCTTTGACATATCGTGTGCTTTTGACACGGTCTGGCACCCTGCCCTGCTCAACAAACTCTCTTCCTATGGTATCCAAGGCTATCTCCACTCATGGCTCGCAGACTTCCTTTCCTGTCGCAGTCACCGTGTGGCCCGAAATGGAGTTCTCTCATCCCCTCTTCCTGTCCAGGCTGGAGTTCCTCAAGGCAGTGTTCTGGACCCTGGTATTTCTCTCATTTTCATCAATGATCTCTCCGACTCTCTGGAAAATCTTCTTTTTGGCTTTGCTGATGACCCCACCCTCTGCCATACCATCTGTCATCCCTCAGACCGGTAAGCAGCAGCTTCTTCGCTCTCTCCAGATCTGGATAAAATCACAAACTGGTCCAACACGTGGCACGTCTTTCAATCCAGACAAATCTCACACTCTCACTATGTCTCTCTGAAAGGACCGTTTGGAAACACCCCCCCCCCCCATGTACTTTCTCAACAATCCTCTGGAAGAAATCCTTTCTTTCAAGCTTCTGGGACTCACCGTCTGCCACGATCTTTCCTGGGAAAGCCATATTTCCTACCTGGCCTCCAAAGCCAGTCGCCGACTGGGAATCCTCCATCGTGCAAAGTCCTTCCTCGGCCCACCTGAGCTCCTGACCACGTACAAAGCTTTCGTCCACAACCTGATGGAGTACTGCTCTCCCTTCTGGGCTGGTGCTCCTGCCTCTCACCTTTCTCCACTTCACGCAGTGGAAACAAAGGCATTTTGGATCATTGGCATCTCCCGCGATGAGGGTGAGTCTTTGGACCTCTCTCTATCTCATCGTTGGTCTATCTGTCCACTACCGTCTCCTCTCCGGTCTCGCCCCCCCCACCCTGTTTGCGATTTGTCCCCACCATATTTCCACAGGGTGCTCAAGGTCGGCCATCAACCCCCTTCTGGTAAAACTACCAAAATTACGAATCACTGCTCACCTTCACTCTTTCATTCCTCTTTTTTCCCGCCTTTGGAATAAACTCCCTCACTCTATTCAATCCCATTCTTCCCTCCAGGCCTTCAAAACAGCTGTTCATTACCACCTATTATCATCCCCCATCCAAAACCTCGATCTTTTCTACCCCCATTAAACCACCCCAAACCCACATCCTTCAAACTCCCTGCTTTCCTTCCTGAAAGTCCCTGCAATGTCCATCTTGCATTCCCCATGGTCCCCACCCCATCCCTCTCCCTTCCACAGATCTCATGTCTCTGTTCCTCACTGTTTTGGCCTTCTCACGCCCCTTTTGTCTCATGCCCCCTTGCTGTGCATTATGTGTTGGCTCTCATCCGAGCCTTGACAAGGTATACAAAAAAAAAATAAGGAGCCATCTTGTGCGAGTGCTCGTCGTCGAGATTTGCATCGAGTTAGGGACATTGGTGTGGTCTCCAGCAGTTGGACTGTGCTGACTGATGCGACCGCACGGATGACTGATGCGATCTCTCGGGTTTCCTTGTGGTCTCGTCCCATTCTTAGTGGATCTTTTTGGCCTCCCACTTTAAGGGGATTGCCGGTCCTCTGATTTAAGAGGATGCTGACTTAAACAGCCTGATGTGCCATCCAGGTGATACCACTGTCCTCCGTAGATGATTACGCTGTTGTTGAGACTGTATTTGCTCGGTAAACTTGTCGTTACACACGAGGTTGTGCTGGTTAAGCTGTTGCATTTGGATTGTGACCACAACCAGAATAACACGAAGTGTGGTGAACAAGCAACCATAAATGTAATGAACACAATAATCGAATTCATCGTTGTCTGTTTCCCTTAAAGTACAGAGCCCACGTATCTCAGTTACATTCAGGCAAGAAGCTTTTCATGGACTCCTCATATATTCATATCAAGAAAGAAAGTGGGAAACTACATCACAGTGCTCATAACGGGTCTCTTTGATGGAAACACAACGGCACGTCTTGATTTGTCACTCACGTTTCATGGTTTTGACCACAGAATGGTCTTCAACTGGGACAACCTTCAGATATTAGTAGATTTCAACTACTAGCAAGTTGCCCATGCCCACAGTGGATTCCAAACGGGGTCGGGATGGAGATGGCAAAAATGCAAATGGCGTCTTCTGTCATCAATCCAGCAAGCTGGGAGCAAAAATTTCTCATTTATTGCCGCATCTGATGCAATTTAAATGCTCCAATGGCGGCGAGGTGCTCCATTTAAAACTGTTTCTTCGATATATGTCGTTTTTTGATGCCTCTGGTCCGAAAAAAAAACAAAACATTGTATTGCTGTCAAGCAAAGCCAGTGACCAATTGCAAATTAATAGTAGGAAAGATTACAATGGCAAGTTTGTTTGTTTGTTTGTTTTTTGCAAGAAAATATTATTTTTGAAATAACAAAAAAGAAAAACATGAGGAAAGGTTCCTCGCCGCAAGAAACATTTTCTTACGGTTTTCTCGTTTCAAGAAAATTTTTCTCATTTTAAGAAAATTGTTTTTTTTCCTGTGTACTCAGAGTTGAATACCACTCTGTAGTAAGAAGAATGGAGGACAGTCTTGAGAGTTATCAACTGTTTTTTGATCCTTCCAATTTTACTGTTTTGTTCTCAGATGTATCTCAAGTCCAACAGGTATATCCAAATGAATGCACACAAGTGTAGAGTTTGGTAATCTGGAAATGCTGACTTAATATTAAAATCTTAACTTCGTTTACCGACTGTGAGAGGGGATTTGCAATCGGAGGATAGGAGGATGAAGTAGCTGCATGTCACATTGAGTGCATGACTTACGAGTATTTGCTTTATTAGGAGCAACATGAAGGATGATGTGAACAAGTCATATCTGCAAAACTGTCTGCACGACCCAATCCGAGATAACTACTGTCCCATCTTTCGTCTGGGGGATGTGGTGACCAGGGCTGGACAGGACTTTGAGATGTTGGCTGCCAAGGTAAGTCACCTGAGGTAAGCTCACATCTGACCATTCCTTTAAAAAAAAAATTTGTATACCTTGTCGAAGCTCGTATGTGAGCTATCACACAACACACAGCAAAGGGGGCATGAGACAAGAGGGGCGGGAGTGGGAAGGACAAGGGAGTGGGAAGGACAAAACAGTAGGGAACAGAGACATGAGGAGATCTGTGGAAGGGAGAGGGCTGGGGCGGGGAACACGGGGTATACAAGATGGACATTACGGGGACTTTCAGGAAGGAAAGCAGGGAGTTTGAAGAAGGTGGGGTTGGGGTGGATTAGCGGGGGTAGGAAATATCGAGGTTTTGGATGGGGGATGATAAGAGTTGGTGGTGAACAGCTGTTCACCTGGAGGCCTGGAGGGAAGAATGGGATTGAACCGAGTGAAGGAGTTTATTCCAAAGGTGGGAAAAAGAGGAATGAAAGAGTCAAGGAGAGCAGGATTCGTGATTTTGGTAGTTTTACCAGAAGGGGGTTGTTGGTGGACATTGAGCGCCCTGCGGAAATATGGTGGGGACAAATCTCAGACAGAGCAAGGGGGGAGGTTGCGGGGGGCGAGACCAGAGAGGCCCAAAGACTCAGCCTCATCGCGGGAGATACCAATGATCCGAAATGCCTTGGTTTCTACAGCATGAAGCCGAGAAAGGTGAGAGGCAGAAGCACCAGCCCAGAGGGGAGAGCAGTACCCCATCAGGCTGTGGACAAAAGCCTTGTAAGTGGTCAGGAGCTCAGGTGGGCTGAGGAAGGAATTTGCACGATGGAGGATTCCCAGTCGGCGACTGGCTTTGGAGGCCAGGTTGGAAATGTGGCTTTCCTAGGAAAGATCATGGCAGATAGTGAGACCCAGAAGCTTGAAAGAAAGGACTTCTTCCAGCAGATTGTTGAGAAAGTGGATGGGGGTGGGAGGGGGTTCCACACGGTCGTTTTGGAGAGACATAGTGAGAGTGTGAGATTTGTCAGGATTCTAAAGACATGTTGCACGTGTTGGACCAGTTTGTGATTTTATCGAGATCTGCAGAGAGTGAAGAGGCTGCTGTTTGTCGATCTGAGGGATGACAGATGGTACGGCAGAGGGTGGAGTCATCAGCAAAGAGATAAAGAGGATTTTCCAGAGAGTCTGAGAGATCATTGATGAAAACCAGAAAGAGAACAGGGCCCAGAACACTGCCTTGAGGAACTTCAGCCTGGACAAGAAGAGGGGATGAGGGAACTCCATTAATGGCCACGCGTTGGCTGCGACAACAGAGGACGTCTGCGAGCCAAGAGTGGAGATGGCCGTGGATACCATAGGAAGAGAGTTTGGTGAGCATGGCAGGGTGCCAGACCATATCAAAAGCACACGACTGCTGTACGAAGTGTGAGGAAATAGCCCACTTGAAGATAGTTATTACTTGGTTGAAGGTACAGATAGATAATCTGCAGCAAGTAGCAGAATGTGAGAAATTTGTCGATAATAGTTGGTTATGGTTGCGGAGTGAGGTTGCTGAGGATATTGACGTTGGTGGCAGTGCAGCAGGAGCAGGCATTGGTGATGGTGAAACGGGAGCAGGCAGTGGTGACAGTGCAGCGGGAGCAGGCAGTGGTGAAAGTGCAGCGGGAGCAGGCAGTGGTGAAAGTGCAGTGGGAACAGGCAGTGGTGACAGTGCAGTGGGAGCAGGCAGTGGTGACAGTGCAGTGGGAGCAGGCAGTGGTGACAGTGCAGTGGGAGCAGGCAGTGGTGACAGTGACAAATGGAGAATCTTTAATTTCGTATATACGGAGGAAGAACATTCAATGATTTACTGAAACATTCGAATGGACTTCACTGAAACAGAAGCCTGAAGCAATTCCTCTTATACACAATTTGACATTCCAAAGAATGGGAGGGTGATAAGCATTAGGGAAAAGAACTCAAAACTGCAATAAGTGTCCACTTTGGGTGGGAGAGAGAGAATGACACAATCATGGCAAAAGTTACAGTGTTATCAACCAGGTCACCTTGCTTCTATGCAGTGAGCAAGACCTTTTTCATAGGAAGATATTCCTTATATCAATATGCAGGTCAAAAGACTATTGGGAAAAGGGAAACATTACTGAAAGCAAATTTGACTATAGCACAAAATTTAAATTTATAAAGTACCAGCAACAATTCTAATTGAGAATATATGAATATAATTATTTTTCTTCCACACTCTGCATCTCTGAAACTGCACCAAGGAAAAAATTGAAACTTGGCACATGGAAAATACTCCTCATGGGAAATGTGATATTTTACATCATAGGTGCCTTCGTTATGACGTCATAATTGCAGATGTAGAATGTTACATCCGATCAGTATAAAAATTTGAAGGTCATCCCGGGATAAAATGGTCCACAAATTTTTTTTTTATGACATCATCAGTCACGTGATTTGACAGCCATATTGTTTTTCTTTTTATTATTTTTTTTTCAAAAATCTCTGAAATGGCTGAACCGGTCATCACTACCAGCAGTTATAAAGTGGCAGTTCTAATTATGTTCCTTATTAATTACGTAACACACCAGTACACAAATGCCATGCAAAATACACCACACAAAACAAGTCCTGGTGAGGGTCTGCAATCTCTGATTCCTCTTTTTCTTGTTTGTTATCATTTTCTGTTCAGCACAAGTTTGACCCTGCATTATGCAGATGTAGAAAGCAGGTGTGTGTGTGTGTGTGTGTGTGTGTGTGTGTGTGTGTGTACAGATGTAGAAAGCAGGTGTGTGTGTGTGTGTGTGTGTGTGTGTACAGATGTAGAAAGGAGGTGTGTGTGTGTGTGTGTGTACAGATGTAGAAAGCAGGTGTGTGTGTGTGTGTGTGTGTGTACAGATGTAGAAAGCAGGTGTGTGTGTGTGTGTGTGTGTGTACAGATGTAGAAAGCAGGTGTGTGTGTGTGTGTGTGTGTGTGTGTGTGTGTGTACAGATGTAGAAAGCAGGTGTGTGTGTGTATAGATGTAGAAAGCAGGTGTGTGTGTGTGTGTGTGTGTGTGTACAGATGTAGAAAGCAGGTGTGTGTGCGTGTGTGTGTGTGTACAGATGTAGAAAGCAGGTGTGTGTGCGTGTGTGTGTGTGTGTGTACAGATGTAGAAAGCAGGTGTGTGTGTGTGTGTGTGTGTGTACAGATGTAGAAAGCAGGTGTGTGTGTGTGTGTGTGTGTGTGTGTGTGTGTGTGTGTGTGTGTGTGTGTGTGTGTGTGTGTGTGTGTGCACGCTTCAACACCCCCATCTTCCTTATCTTTACCTCATTCTCCACGATTCCTTGTATACCCTAAACCTCATTAAACCCCCGGGACAGGGAGGAGTGCTGGGAATTTTGATCCAATGGATATGTGACCTGGACCATGGTGCTGCCGCCTGCCATCCCAAGTATTCCTTTGAGAGGCTGGACAAGGTGCCACCATTGAGCGATCTCAGTTCTGGCTACAACTTCAGGTTTGAGCACCTTTTCCTCATCCCACTAGCTCACCTGTGCTTTATCTCGCCAACTCAAGTGCTACCTCTATTAATTCCAACTCGTTCATTGTCTGTTATCATTTTCAATTATATTATAATTTGAACATGATGCTAACATTATCTCTTTACCCAAGTTCAAGGTTTAATTGGTTGATGTCTAACTAACTTTATATCATACAGTGCTCACCATTTCTTCTCTTGTACTGCAGTTTATTTCACCATCTGCCAACGCAAAAAAGAAATAACTCTAAATACAAGTCTGAAGACGACAATGGTTCACGAGCGGTATTTGACGATGTAGATTGTCAGAGCACAACTTCGTGGGATGTGATCCGATTTGGATGAAACTTGAATATGATGTTGATATCACTGCCTCGTTTTGTCTTCCTAGTGATGGGCATCCCACACCCATTGTGGGTGGAGCCACGCTCACTTGCAATTTTCTCAATCTTCGCTGCTACCCTACTATCTGTCACCGCCCATTTCTTCAAAACCTATCTTCTCCCTCAAAATTGACCGAATAAAACTGATTTTTAAAAATATGTTGTACATATGGCCAATGCGCACAATTTCTCGAGCAGGAATTTCGATTAAAAAAAGAGAAAAATATGAAAAAAAAATTACAAGTGGGCGTGGCTCCGCCCACAATGGGCATGGGATGCCCATCACAAGGAAGACAAAACTAGGCATTGATATCAACATCATATTCAAGTTTCATCCAAATCGGATCACGTCCCACGAAGTTGTGCTCTGGACAGACAGACAGACATACATACATACAGACACACAGACATAACGAATATAGTGGTCACTCTGGCTGGCGCTCGTGAACCAACAAAAGTGCTCCAACCAGGGAACCCCCCCCCAAAAATACAGCATCCAAAGGAAAAGCAAGGACATATTAGCCAGTACCCCCAAAGAGCTCGTCTGTGGCCTTCCTCAACCCAAAGATGCTCTCAAGGCACCAATCTGACGACGCTGAGCCTACAAGGCAACAAATTCAAACAGGTTGTAATCCATACACTACCTGATATGGAATCGTCCTTTGAAATTTTTCCCCACCTCCCCCTTCTCCCCCCACATCCTTAACACACACTCTTTGCCTCCTGAGGAAACTCCTAACAATAGAGGGGGGGGGGGGTAAGTGCACAAATACTACTTTTTCACTCAGAATTCAGGTGTGTCGTCCCATTCCATCAGTAACAGGCATTCAAACGAGATTTTTCTTTGTCCAAATCAAATTACTTTGTGACGTAATGGGTAGAGTATCTGCTATGAGTCTGGGATGTCAGCAATTTGAACCCTGGCCAAGTCATACCAAATAGGACTGGGCCAGGAAGGCAGGTCGTGTTCTCGACCCAGTCCGATTCCTGGCCTTCATCAATGATCTCACTGACTCTCTAGAAAATCCCCTTCATCTATTTGCTGATGACTCCACCCTTTGCTGCAACATTCCTCATCCTTCAGACAGGCAGGTTAAAGCCTCTTCCCTCTCCTCAGGCCTTGATAAAATCACAAGATGGTCAAACACTTGGAATATGTCTTTTAATCCTGAGAACTCTCTCTCTGTCCCTCTGTCTCTGTCCCTCTGTCCCTCTGTCTCTCTCTCTCTCTCTCTCTCTCTCTGAAAGGATCATCTGGCAAACTCTCCTATCTACTTTCTCAATAATCCTCTTGAGAAAGTTCAGCCATTCAAACTCCTGGGTGTCATTATCAGCCATGATCTTTCTTGAGAAACCACATTTCAAAATTGGCCTCCTAAGCCAGCCGCCGACTTGGTATCCTCTGTCATACAAAGTCCTTACTTGGCACACCTGAGCTCCTGTCCACCTACAATGCTTTCATCTGCAGCTTGATGGAGTACTGCTCTCCCCTTTGGGCTTTCCCCTGTCTTACATCTTGGTTAGCTTGACGGTGTGGAAACCAAGGCCATTAAGATCATTGGAATTTCCCGCAATGAAACCGAGTCAATGGGTTTATCACAACGCCACCGCAGACAAGTCGGCGGTCTCTCTGTCTTCTACCCCTCCTTTCTGGTCTTGCACCCTCTGCTTTTGCCATGCATCTCCCCCCCCCACAACCCTCCTGCCTCAGAAAACTGCATGGTCCACCATCAACCCCCTCCCCTGCCTAAGGAAACTGCCAAAATCCAGAACTACTGCTCACCTCCACTTATTTGTTATTTTCTTCCCCACCTGTGGAACTAACTTCCACATCCTCTTCAATGTTATCCTTCTCTCCAGGTCTTCAAGACAGCTATTCACCACTATCTCAGATCATCTATCATCCAAAACTGTTATCTTTTCTATCCCCGTTCAACCTCCTCCCCCACCCACCTCCTTCCAAATTTCTAATTTTGTCCTTCCTGACAGTTTGCTGCCATATCCATCTTGTCCACCCCTTGCATCCTCCCTACCCCTCATTCCTACCCACACCCATTGTTTGCCCCAGTCTCCCTCTATTTTGTACTGGAACCCTGCTGTTGTTGTCCCCCCAACCTCTCTCCACTGTTACTCTCGTTCTGTTGCCTTCTGCTCCGTTCAATATTTCAGCTGTTCCACAGGCCTTCACTTTGTCTACAAAAGAAGACATAAAAATGGTAAGTGGACCTTCCTTGCTTAACACTCAGAATTAAAAAACAGAGAGAACAGACACAAACAACCATATGCTGGCAACCAATTCGAAGGCTTGATGGGCCAAATGGCCTCCCCTGCATTTAAGTTTCCTGTAAAATAACTCATCAATGGAAATATGTTATTGCAAACAATAACAATGGCTTTCCATTTAAAACTTCAAATCTGACTCTCTGCAAAAGGTTTTGATGATATCCAAGGTGCATCAGCATGTTGAAAGGTAAGAAGAGGGCCACTATTAGGTCAGAAGTCAGACAGCACCACACATACATCAGAATTAATGACCTTGTTTCCAAAAAGATTTGCATGAAAGCCAAGGTCGTGAGCATGTTAAAAGTACAGACATAGGGCAAAATAGGTCAAATTTAGCAAATATGTCACAATGACCAAACAAAATGTAAAATGTAAGATCAGGCCATAAATATGGCAGCATGGCCGAGTAAGCAAGAAGGCTTCTTCGACCCCCCAGGTGCATATGTGAACAAATAAACCCTTGGTAAATGAAGAAATTAAGTCATAGTGACCCAATTATAAATAACTTGGAACATGTCTTTCATTTTTACCCAGTTTCCAAATTCCACATCGAATGGACGCAATATTTTCACTGAAACACGTTAAGGTTAAAAAGGGTCCATTAAAGGTCATGAACTATCACCAAAATAAATAGCAAACGAGTCTTTCATCTTCAGCAGCCTTAAGGAAATCTTGAGAATCTTCTGGCCTGAGGTGGCTCGTAAGAGAGGTTGAAAAGTTAACAGGAAGGAAAAAAACTTTACAGAAGAGATCTGAATTAGGAGGTGGAGATGGATTAGTCAGGTGTTGTGCATGGAGGATAAAGATATACTGAGAAGAGCAATATGCTGCGAACCTGGCGGGAAGAGAAGAATTGGACGGCCAAGACAGACGTGGCAACGTACCGTCAAGAAGGAAATGAAAGGAATGAAGGTCACCCGGGATAAAATCGGAACGTGGGCTCAAGACCGATGAGAGTGGTGAATGTTCACATCTGCCAGGTGGCATGATTGCATAATAAGCAAGTAAGTAAAGGTCGTGGTCAAAATGGACATGCAAGGACAAGGAATCTGCGTAGTTGCTAATTGCAGCACAAAACGAGCAGTCTGCATTTGCAGCAGAAGAGAATCGACTTATAATAAATAAACTATTAATAAGTAGACCATAATAAATATATTTTTTATTCCTCACTCTCCCTGCACTGCTCTCACTCCCCCACACCCCCAGGAATACCTCTGGCTTCGGCTTCCCCTCCACTCCCACCTCATGTTTATATGTGTACTGTACCGTCCACCGAACAGTGATGACTCCATCTACACCTCACTCTCCGAAAACATGGACCATCTTCTATCTTCTCATCCAAACTCTCTCTTCCTCTTATGTGGCGACTTCAATTGTCATCACGACAATTGGCTAGGTGTGGGTACCTCTCTCACCTGCCATGGGACATCAGCAAAAGCTTTCTGTGACTCATTGGGACTGACTCAATCGGTCAACTTCCCGACCCGGATCTCAACCAATGGTACTCCATCTCTTCTGGATCTGATTTTGACAAATTTCCCTGACAATATCTGCTGCTCTTCCTTCGCTCCAATTGGTTCTTCTGACCACGTCCTTGTTAAAGTGGACATCTCTCTGGCTGTTATCAGAGAACCACCTCACCGCCGTCGAGTCTGGCATTTCACTCAAGCCGACTGGCAGGGTCTCCGAGCAGCCATCAAACTTACAGACTGGTCTCCTATCACTACTTTCTCAAACATCAACTCATCCTGGGAATTCTTTCAAAGAAACTTGCTCTCCCTCATGCACAGATTTATCCCCTCTCGTGTTCAGTTGTCTTACCCTTCCTCCCGCCCTTGGTTTACTGAAGCTTGTGGCGAGGCAGTTGTCCTGAAACAACTTGCCTTTGCCTCATGGAAAGCAAACCCAACTGAGGGCAATCTCAGTTCTTTCCACAAAGCTCGGAACAAGTGTGTATCTACCCTCAGGAGAGCCAGAAAACAACATCTTTCTCATCTCAAGTCTGAACTCTCAAACCTCTCTCCCTCCTCAAAATCCTGGTGGCGTTTAATCAAATCCGTTTCTGGTGTATGTTCCCCCTCCATCCCCTCCCTTACCTAAAATGGCCGCACTGCTGATTCCACACGTGATAAAGCTGAATGTCTAAACTCGGTGTTTGCAGCTAAATCTTGTGTCCCAAACCCATCACTATCTCTACCCACTTTACCCAGTCGCACCCAACTGTCCCTGGACTCTGTATCCTTTTCTCCTGACAAGGTGGAGAGCTTGCTTTCAAACCTCGAGTCAGATTCTGCAACCGGTCCAGACGGCATCAGCCCACGTGTCCTCAAAGCCTGCTCTTCTGCTCTTGCTCACCCTCTCTCTGTTCTATTCACCCTCTCATTTTCTCAAGGTCATCTGCCATCTGCTTGGAAATCTGCTAACATCACTGCCCTGCATAAAAAAGGTGCAAAAACAGATCCCTGTAACTACAGACCAATCAGCCTTCTCCCAATCATCAGCAAGGTGATGGAATCCATCATCGCCTCAGACATGAAATCCTTCCTCTTCTCCAATGGCTTGATTTCCAATCATCAATTTGGTTTCAGACCAGGTCACTCTACCCTGGATATGCTGCTACTGCTCTCCCATCAATGGATGGAGGTCCTCAATGCCAGACAGGAAATCCGAGCCGTATCCCTGGACATATCACGTGCTTTTGACACAGTCTGGCACCCTGCACTACTCACCAAACTCTCTTCCCATGGTATTCAAGGCCATCTCCACTCATGGCTCGCAGACTTCCTCTCCTGTCGCAGTCAACGTGTGGCCCTAAATGGAGTTCTTTCATCCCCTCTTCCTGTGCAGGCTGGAGTTCCTCAAGGTAGCGTTCTGGGCCCTGTTCTTTTTCTGGTTTTCATCAATGATCTCTCGGACTCTCTGGAAAATCCTCTATTTCTCTTTGCCGATGACTCCACCCTCTGCCGTACCATCTGTCATCCCTCAGACCGGCAAGCAGCAGCTTCTTCGCTCACTGCAGATCTGGATAAAATCACAAACTGGTCCAACACGTGGAACATGTCTTTCAATCCAGACAAATCTCACACTCTCACTATGTCTCTTCGAAAGGACCGTTTACAAAACCCCCCATCCACTTTCTCAACAATCCTCTGGAAGAAGTCTTTTCTTTCAAGCTTCTGGGTCTCACTATCTGCCATGACCTTTCCTGGGAAAGTCACATTTCCAACCTTGCCTCAAAAGCCAGTCGCCGACTGGGAATCCTCCGTCGTGCAAAGTCCTTCCTCGGCCCTCTTGAGCTCCTGACCACTTACAAAGCTTTTGTCCGTAGCCTGATGGAGTACTGCTCTCCCCTCTGGGCTGGTGCTCCTGCCTCCCACCTTTCTCGACTTCACGCTGTCGAAACCAGGGCTTTTAAGATCATTGGCATCTCCCGCAATGAAGCTGAGTCTTTGGGCCTCTCACTCAATCACCGCAGGTTGGTCGGTGGTCTTTCTGTCTTCTACCGACTCCTCTCCAGCCTTGCCCCCCTGCTCTCTCTGCGATTTGTCCCAACCACATTTCCACGGGACGCTCAACGTCCGCCCACAACCCACTTCTGCTAAAACTAACAAAATCACGAATCACTGCTCATCTTCACTCTTTCATTCCTCTTTTTTCCCGCCTTTGGAATAAACTTCCTCACTCTATTCTTTCCCATTCTTCCCTCCAGGCTTTCAAAACAGCTGTTCACCACCACCTCTTATCTTCCCCCATCCAAATCCTCGATGTTTTCTACCCCCGATAATCCACCCAAGCCCACTTCCTTCAATTCTCCTGCTTTCCTTCCTGAAAGTCCCTGTAATGTCCATCTTCTCCTCACCATGTTCCCCGTCCCATCCCCATCCCTCTCCCTTCCACAGTTCACCTGTGTCTGTTCCCCAATGTTTTGTCCCTTCCACTCCCGCCCCTCTTGTCTCATGCCTCCTTGCTGTGAGTTGTGTGTTAGCTCTCATACGAGCCTCGACCAAGGTATACAAAAAAAAAAAAAATATATATATATATATATATAGATTGTGCGGCTGTAGCTATGTCAGCAATATTCACTCGTTCATCAGGTGTGGCACTGACCAATTGGGAATGCCCGTTTTTCCCTTCACTCGTTGATAGGTAGCGGCATTGAGGTGATTACAATGTTTGGGATTAAGGTGCGGTATCTTTATCACGTGCTTTCCTCATCTCGTGCTACCTCACCTGTCACAGGGGTGATGACAATATTGGTGATTACAGTGCGGTCTCTTTATCACACACTTTTTTTTCCTCACCTCGTGACTCATCCTGGTGATTACTATATTGATTGTGCTGCTGTCCTTGACACTTTCACATTTCTTTGACTCCCCAGACACGAAGTGACCATCCGTGTTTGGTAGGTCGACACAGGTACTCCTGCCTGGAGGCCGGGGGTGCCTGCAAGTAAAATATAAAAAAATAAAATGATTAGAGTTATATTCGGTGAAGGATCACAAGGTGCTGACGTTTCCGGCTTTACCATTTGTCAGAGCAAAAAAGATAGGAAACAGGAAATAGTTAATATAGCGTGTATGATAAGGAATTTGTGCAGTTTGTATACCCAGGTGTACATTGCATTCAGACCAGTATCTATCTTCGTTCACATTTTGGCATTTGTAACCAAAACCTTTTAGATACCATTGGACCAACAAAAAACAGGCAATAATAATAATAATATTTCGAACAGCACTCCGTTGAGCGTGCGTACCTCCGCCAGGTTGAACAGCTTAGGTTTTGTGTCCCACTGATAGGCCGGATCTGGAACTGGACCTGAACGAAAATCTAATTGGCTTGTTCTTCTCACTTACCCACCCAACTCATCCACCAAGTTTTGTCATAATCTATCCAAAACTTTGAGATATTGTGCTATACATCGTTTTAACCAAATCTTTCACTCGTGAAGAATCACTTTTAAAAATAAAAGAAAATAAAAAAGGACCACAGGACCCGTAGCTCATCTGGGCTCTGGCCTAATGTTGTAACACAATTGGTTGCATTCTGACTGGTGGGTCTGGAGAAGAAGATTTTTGAAGGAATTTACGTGATTTTCCAAAACATTTACTGAGTTGGCCATTTTGACACACTTCCAGTCACGTGATCAGCATGACCTCTGCAATTTAACATCAAGACCATGGCCTAATGCTGTAACCCAAATTTGGGAGCATTCTGACTGGTGGGTCTGGAGAAGAATAGTTTTGAAGAGATTTACTAAGTCAGCCATTTTGACCTACCTAAAGTCATGTGACCAGAACGAGCTTTGGAATTCGTCCTTGCAAAATGCAATCCATTCATTCTTGTCACACACCCAACCTCTCCGCAAAAATTCTTCCAAATCCGTCTATAAGTTTTTGAGATATCTTGCTCGCAAACAAACAAACAAGAAAGATGTCATGCAAGCACAATACTTGCAAAATACAAATAAACGATAGTTGCCATGGAAACAGCAATTTGGTGATTTGGAAAATTTGACATATCAAGTGTTTTACATGATGGAATGTTGTTCGCAACAAATCTGGCTGACACATTTTCTAATTGCCGCCTCAGAGGTGTTTTACATGTTTTGGATGGTAATGACCTTCACCTTTCACATTTGACCACATTTTATTCACGTATACTACACGTGTGCAAATAATCTGTGTAAGTTTCAATCTGATATCGTGAAATATTCCTGAGGTTTGGCAATAATAAAATCACAAAAATATCCCATTTCATTACAATGGGGTGAAATTGTTGTCGTGGACACTTTCTTCACTTTGCCTCGTGGGCTTTTTCAACGCCATGTGGGACTTTTCCCTTTGTTACAAACCAAGACGACCAGAACCTGAAAAATAAAGATACATTAATTCAGCATCAAGCACTCAACCTGTCCCATCACTTCGCTGACAGCAGTTGAATATCATAACCCATATTGTATCTGACTATCTATCAGACTCGATCTGTCGGACTCTATCTATCCGATGTCCGTAGGCGACATGGCAAACACTAGGTGTTAGGATGACAGATTTAGTAAGATGGCAGTGGAGTCAGACGGCGTTACGTCTTACATGAGGCTATGAAATACATTTTTTGAGAAAAACATTTTTTGAGAAAAACATTTTTCTCAAAAATGTATTTCTCAATGAGAAATACATTTTTCAACTTGGGAAAAAAAAAAACACATACAGTGGCCTGTAAAAGTATTTCACCCCCTACGAAAAATGCCACATTTCGATGAATTACGAATTATGTGGAAACAATTTTTCCAAATGAACTTTTTTATTCATAACGAAAGAGATTAAACTAAACACTGTTATCAGTGAAGGAGGTCACATGTCAGGAATACCTGCAAATAACATGTACAAATGAAAATTCACTGGTTGTAAAAGTATTCAGCCCTTTCTTTCATTCAGTACTTGGTGGAAGTACCTTTTACAGCAACGACTGCTCTGAGTCTTTGGCGGTAGGTCTCCACCAGCTTTTCACAGTGTGATGGTGAAATATTAGTGCATTCTTCATGTGAAAATTGATCTAGTTCTGCCAAGGTTGATGGGAATTGTTGATGAACTGTATTCTTCAAGTCTCAACATAAATGTTCAATTTGGTTCAAGTCAGGACTTTGACGGGGCCACTCAAGAACATTTATTACTTTCTTATTCAGACACTCCAGTGTGGCTTTAGCTTTGTGCTTTGGATCATTTTCCTGCTGAAATGTGAATTTCTGACCCAGTTTCAGATTCATGACCGACTCGAGCAGGTTTTCAAGGATTCTCCTGTACTTTACACCGTCCATTGTCCCTTCTATCCTGACAAGCTTGCCTGTCCCTGCTGATGGAAAAGCAGACCCAGAACATGATGCTATCACCACCATGCTTGACAGTATAAGGTCAAGTCTGGCGATAAAAAGATGATAATGTCTGGGTGATGTGAAGTGTTCAGCTTGTGCCAGATATAACGCATTGAATTTATACCAAAATGATCAATCTTTGTCTTGTCTGATCACAAAATGTTTCTCCCCATGCCTGCAGTATCATTAAAGATGCTTTTTCCAAAACTCTTTACAAGCTTTGAGATGCATCATTTTCAGTCATGGCTTCTTTCTTTCCACCTGTCCATAGAGACCAGCTTTGTGAGGGTATGAGATATTGTATATTGATGCACACTGACCCCCATCTTAGACATGGAGCAGATCTTTCAAAGTCATTGTTGGATTTACAGTGACATCTTGTTCCAGTTTCCTGTTTGTCCGGCTGATGAGTTTGGATGGGCGACCTGATCTGGGTCGAGTCTGAGTGGTATGATACATCTTCCACTTCTTAATGATGGATCTCATCATACTCAAAGGGAGAAGGAGTGACTTTAAGATGTTCTGATAACCCTCTCCTGAACAGTGATTCTCCAATACTTTATGTCTGACTTCATGGGAAAGATCATTGGTCTTCATGTTTGCCTTGTTGGTTGACCAAGTGAGTTGCACCTTAAAACTCCTTAAATAAGTGGAGGAGATTAATATTTAAGTTAAACCACTGATTACATACAGGTGAAACATATTTCACTTATTTTGTGACATTTCAAACAAATAATTTGCTCCTGAAGTGATTTTGGGTTAATTAGGGAAAGGGTTTGAATACTGATGCAACTGAGAATCATCTGATTTTCTCTGTTAATCAAACTTATTCACATTTTATCTGTATTTTTTAGTTTTATCACTTTAGAGTAGATATTATGTTTGATTTGTGGCATCAAAATGTGAAAACTTTGGAGGGGGCTGAATACTTTTGCAGGCCTTGGGAACTGCAACGTTTGATCCTTCGGAACATAAAACAAATTCATATTGTTTTTAGGAGAATGAGTGTGCATATCACTAAAATGAATGCTGGGTTCTTAGCAGTAAACAAACTGTTTCTGGAAATAATTAACTGCATATATTGACTGTCAATAAATTGTATTACTGTATTGTAACATGTATAAATTGTGCTGTTGAACGACCATCAGCGAAGCGATGGGTTCAATGCTGCAATAATAATGATAACCAGAAGAATAATGATAGGTCACCTATTTGGAAATGCAAGGCACCAAACAGTACTTGGGCTCGGTTGCTCAAAACTCGGATAAGTTAACCACCGGATAAAAGCTATCCTGTGGTTAAAATTCGTATCCGATGATTAACTAACCGACCATTTATCATCAAGTGAGGAAGCAGGTTACCATTTTTAAAGTATTTCGTATGACTTCACCAGGGTAGGAATTTTAAGGCTATCCTCTATGGAAAACTTTGTAAATTTTATCTGCCGGATAAGTAATTTATCCACAGGATAGCGCTTATCCGAGCTTTGAGCAACCAGGTGCAGACTTATTAATATTGAATTGGATCCAAAGATCGGATTCCATTGGAGATCAAATGAGATACCCCGGAAAAATTTGGATGAATGTCGTGTTATTGTAATTTTAAGTTTCCTCATACAGTATAATAATACTCCTTTCTATGAGTCTAAGACGATGGAGAAGATAAAACGGGATCAGCATTGGGAATGCAACAGAACGGGATTGAGGAGCTGATACACATGGCATAGCAAGGTATATCAACAAGTGTTAAGACACTGAAAATGATCACAAAAATGAACAAAAGCTGCAAATGGCCTGTTGGTGTTTCAATCTGAACTCCGAGTTCATGATGCAGGAGACCCCTCGTTCAAATCCCATATCTCATATGTATTTGCATGCTGTCTACATATGTCTTTGTACTGAAGGAGATGCATGTCCAAGGTTCTCCATAAGCCTTAGATCAATGTAAAGAGCAAAATAAATAAATGAGGGTGGGAGAGGGGTGAGTTGAAGTTGTTGTCTGGAGTCATTTTGAAAATAAGGACAAATTTTATGGAATAATCAAGGCAGCTATGGTCGACTATATACTATTAAAATAAACAATAAATGATCATTCCTTAATTTTTAATCAATTTGTTAAGTTTTTGTTGAGCGTATTTAAACACTTTCTATACGCAGGTATGCAGAGAAGCACGTTTTCCCCAATGGCACGGAATTCCGCTACCTCTACAAAATCTACGGCATTAGGATCGATGTGCTCGTATCTGGAGAGGTTGGTCTTTCTTTTATTCTTCGTGGGTCACTAAGACTTCTACCAATTGATACGTACCGATGGTACTGGCCATGCATTTCTTTCGAGTTTATTTCTTTTTAAGTGTATTTGAACCGAGCTGGTGACCCTTTTGAAAATGCTGAAGGGGGTTTGAGAAGGGGAAGGATGGTGAGTGCCTGATGTAAAGGGTACCACGGAGATTACTTTTAAGTCACTCTGATAGAATCTGTTATCGTGATCAACGGATAAGACTCAGTTGGACTGATCAAATATGGATGTTATTATCGTATCAAGTAAGGATGTTGTTCAACTTGGAAATTCAACATTGGAGACAGCAGAGTTTTTTTTGCAAACAAAGCCGAGGCTCCTGTAAGATCGAGAACACAGAGAATAGAACACAACAGAAAAGAAAGAACAAAGTGGAAATTAAAGAAACACACCAACAGCAAGGGTAGATGGTCACAACAGAGGAACACTTGTAATGGTGACACAGGCAAATTGGGAAAGGGGAGGGTAGGACACAGTCAGCGAATAAGCTGGATACAAGCTCAAACACAGAAAGGGGGTTGAAATAAGAGAAAGGGAAACTTGGGGATGAAACAGCAATGGAACAAAAAAATGGAAAGGTGGATGGGGGAGAGTGGAAAAAATACAAGAGTGGAGAAAAAAGACAGGGTAGACAGAGTGAGGTTGTGAAATGTCTGACCTTCTGTCATGCGAGGCTGGGGATGAATTTGGAAGTTTCAAGACACATTGAAGGAGCTTGGTAGAGCCATCATGATCTGTCTGGCCAATGTGTGAAAGCCATGACATCGAAATAGGCTGTGGAGCCCAGAAGACTGTTTTTTTTTAAATTGTGGCCACCCTGTAGGCGGGAAGGCCCAGAGTATCGACCTCCCACAATGATCGAGAAACCAATGATAGGGCCCGCGGCAGAAAAAGGTGGTCCCGAAGTATGGAGGGTGTCCCACAGGACCGGGGTGGTGGAGGGAGTTCAGCAAAGGATCAAGGGGACTGAAGCTGGATGCCCACGGAAAGATGGAGGTTGGAGCTGAACTTTGAACAATTAATTATCTCTTGCGTTACCTCTGTTTGGCCCCCATCTTTTCTCCCCTTGTCTTGTGTCAATTTTGGCTCATATTGAATGATCCTTGGAGAATGGTAACCTCAAGTTAAAATAACTGAATGCAGTGCAGCAAGAGACCATTTGGCTATTTCCAGGGAGGAAAGGTCCGGGTGTTGAGGCGTACTGTGTTAACGGAACCTCAAACGTGACAGAACTATGTTGGGTCACTCCAGCCTCAACAGGGAGAGGAGACAGGAGGATCCCATTGAGTGCCATGTGCTGACTGCGAAAGCATGGGTGACGTCAGTAAGCCATGAGAGGAGGTAGCCGTTAATGTCATTGGTTTTGAGTTTGGAGAGCAAGGTAGAGTTCCAGAATGCGTTACATACTCGAGATACGTCCAAACGAACAGCCATGATCTCTTGACTGAAATGCAGGGCTGAGACCATCTTGACTGAGATTCTTGACTTAGACCATCCAATTTTGGGAGAGTAAAGGCAGAATTTCCAGGGTGGATTGACGAGGTTGGAAACCGAACCGATGGTCTGAGATCAGGCCGTGGGAGAAAAAGAAGGGTTTGTTGACAACTACGATGATGGATTCTATAACTTTGCTTTTCATTGGAAGTGAATAGGCCTGTAGGCAAGACGATCTGTTTTTGTGCCCTTTTTCTGTAAGGCCTTGATGTTTGCTGACTTCCAAGTAAACAGGTGACTTAGGATAAATGATAAGGTGAACAGAGCTGAAAGGGGATAACAGAGCTGAAAGGGGATATAAAAAAGCAGCAGAGCAGGTTTTTAAGACATGGACACTGGAGCCATCTGGGCCCATCACAGAATCAAGAGTCGAGGGTTGCCAGAAACTTCCCCTCCTTCTTTGGTGAGAAAGATAGTGTCCAGGAGCAGTTGGGTGCAAGTGGCTTAGATCGGTACTGGGAGCAAGGGGTTGTGTACACAAGATTTGAAGCAAATATAGAATAAATATTCGGCCTTCTCATGAGCAGGGTCGACTGTGGTACCAAATGCAGTGAGGGACGGGATGGAGGGGGAGTATACACGAGAAATAGACTTGACAGGTACCACCACGTTTTTAAGGTAGGAGACAGGTTCGAGAGTTTATTTTGTATACATGGTCAGGGCTGATGGAACAGCTAGATCCGAATGGAATATAATGGAAAGGGGGAAACACCACAAACAGAGTAGATGTGAGAGTGAGATCAAGGGAAGGAGGAGAAAGATGGCCTGAGAGGACTATTCCTTCAAGGTTGGAGGAATGGGGGGGGAGTGGACTTTTCACTTCATGTCAGAGAATGTGCTGTACACAACTAAATGGCATTTCCAGGGCCAGATTAAGACAGCCTAAGACCCTGGGTACTAAGCCCCCCTCCCCCCTGGTATTGACCAAAAAAAATCCTAATTTCAAACAAAAGCCAAATTTATTGATTGGCAGATGTGCATGCATGATTGGCAGCTCCTCACTCCTTGTACAGAGTTACAATGCTAACCTGCAAAAAGTTACAATGCTTACCTTACCAAAACAGATCAGCAGGTAGTGTTGTAGCTCTGTAGTTATTGGCAGATATGCAGAATTAATTTTTTATTTTGGTACTTTTTCATATAATTCCGACACATGAAGGTATTTCCAGGAAATATTGTTGGCTTGGAGTTGCTATAACGTGCTTCCAGCATGGCAGGTAGCTGATAAATGATGAATAAAAGTAAAGAGAAGTAAAGGGAAAGAAGCGCAAAGTTTGAGGGCCTCCCCAAGATGAAGGGCCCCTGGCCTGTGCTCCAAAGCAACATTGTTAATCTGGGTCTGATCATTTTAACAATGTTTCATGTCAATCTCATTGCCAATTCAAGCACAAGATAAAAGCACTGTATCAATCAATATTCCTTTGTTGTGTTGGTGTGCAGGCTGGAAGGTTTGATGTTGTTCCAACGCTGATCAACATTGCTTCAGCATTGACTTCGATAGGCGTGGTGGGTAACAAAGGCCTTTTTGTTTACCACCAGCAGTCAAATATCCAAATTCAAACATGGATTACTTTATGACTGATTCTGCATTCGGTAAATGTAACTTCTTCTCCTGTACTTTCATAATGTGAATACCTCGAAGCATACTTGCAGCAATTATGGTATTACATAATGAGGAAATGAACAAGAGACGTGCAGGGAGATGGTGTCCACCGCACAAGGCATACGACTGGTTGTAAGCCTGGCTTAGTGGTTAGGGTGGCTGGCTTAGGATCCTGAGTTTCAGCCCCGTTGGCTAATGAATTAACACCAGGTGGGGTCGACTCAGCCTGTCAACCTCTCAAGGTTGGCAAAATGAGTACCGGTGTACTGGTAGAAGGGAACAGCATCAGTGGCACAAGATCAGTGAAGGGAACCACATTTCCAAGAAATGATAGCTACCTGACAGCCAAACTGCTATATGCAAGAAGAATACTGAGGGTTGGTTGAGTGGTTGGTAGAGTAGCGAACTGGTTTGAAAACGGGCTTAAGGATTATATTAGAAACGAAGAGTGACTGTGATTGGGAGAATATCGAGCTGGGAGTTTAAAATAGGTTATAAATCGATATTGTTGAGAATCTTTCCTTTCAGACACCGAAAACTATATGTTTCCAAGTTTTCTCAATGAAAATAATAAAGTTTACAAAAGCTACATGGA
>NC_140963.1:6036399-6153899 GCF_056783735.1 Eptatretus burgeri
CAGAATTACAGGCCATCGCACACGGATAACCCCGTGATCCGGTGGGTCGCTAATTGACCGTGAACGCCAATAACTCAACTACGTGACTTAGGGTCTTCCGTCTACTGGATAACGGTTTCCTAATGGTCACATGATCTAATTACCGAGGGACACACCCTTGGTACGCCTTGTTCAAACCGGATCAGATGCAGCCGAGCGCAACTGCCAAGAATGTACCGGCGAGAAAACAGATCGTTGGGGGATAACATCTCGGCTAAGCTCGGATATGGACCATGCTGGAGCAATGAAGGAAAAGACAAAAACGAGCTGGGAACATTTCTAAACAAAGCATTTATTTATAATCAAGTGAGGACAGTTATGTGGCACAGCAAGTGGGGTTTATTATGCACAGCAGAGATGGTAAGGAATTTGTGGGGTACGACAAAAGGGAAGCAATTTACAAAAGCAGACACAGAGCAGACTTATCCCGTTATATCTTCGATCTTGATTTAGGCTATGACAGGCGCCAACACACACACACACACACACACACACACACACACACACACACACACACACACACACACACACACACACACACACACACACACACACACACACACACACACACACACACACACACCCGATGAAGATGAGATAGTCAGAAGGAAGCAGAGCTGATGAGGGCTAATAGCCTCGCAATACCTGGCATGGTCGTCCGACCACGCAACCCAATTCGCTTTGGGGGATGCTCCGCTTGAGCGATTCCACCTTAAGAGTCGGCACATTATCTCCTGCTTAATCACTTTACCGGGACCCGTGGAAAGGGGTGCTCTGCACTGGTCCAGAAGAACGTGTCTTACACTGACTCCATGTGTAGAAGCAGCGACAGCAGACAAGGTGCAGTGAAGAGAAGGCAGAACAGAGAGGCGCAGGAGGGGGCGAGGCAAACAGGTGGATAGGTGGGTGAGGAGGCAGGCGGATAAGTGGGCGAGGCAGGCAGGCGGATAAGTGGGCGAGGCAGGCAGGCGGATAAGTGGGCGAGGCAGGCAGGCGGAGAAGGGCAGAGAGATAGGGTGGATGGTTTCCTAATTTTCCTTGTAAATCCTTGATGTGTTTTATAGTCAATGGAGTGCAAATCCTGCCACCAACCTCTAAGAAAAGGTCAACCAAATTGCAGGAGGACATCCGCAGACACAGTTTGGCACCAAATATGGATGGCCATTGGCTTATAAGGAGCTCCTCTGCCCTTTGACAGGTTTTGTTTTTAATCCTGATGGGTGTCCATATCCATACACCCTCACCAGGAAACCTGGTGGGGGAGGCGGTTTAGTCACCGACCACCAGACCATGAAACAGTTTAGTACAAGTTTACGTGGTAACTGAGGCAAGTCACAGATCTTATCTGGCCTGACCTGACAATAATTTTGGAAGGAAGGATATGTAATTTAAGTGTGGAGTAGAAAATAGTCAAAAAACAAAAGGGGTTCAACATGGAAAGAGGGACGATGGATGGGTTGTTTACACTGCAACAGTTGGTAAATAAAATGTTGGAGAGGCAAGGGAGAATGGCACCTTCAGAAGCTTTACGACACTAAACCCAAGAGAGATGGTGATAGTGACGCTGAGATGGATAGGAGTGCCAGCAGCAGAAGTTATGATGATGGAAGGCATGAATGAGTGAACAAAGGGAAGAGTTTTGGTTGGACCAGGAATGTCACAGAAGTTCTGCATTAACATTGGTTTGAGGTACGCAAGTACACTCAGCCCATTTATAGTCGATTAAAATCCGTTGCTTATGAAGTCTTAAAAACTGTTTAGTTAATGTTTGGGTTATAAAATCGTGAAGGTAAAGTGATTACTTGCATTATATCTTTTGGTTAACTTGTTTTTCTTTTTCAGAATGAGAAACAAAAAGGTCTTGCTCATGGATATGGAACGTCATTGTGCAAAGGCAATGCCCTGAGCAGCCAATTCTCCGATAGAGCCCCATTTGCTCTTTCCAAGTGACAGTGAGGAGACTGCCTGATATGCGGTTATGAGTAAAAGTTTTAAAATCCATTTAAGGACATATCTGGGTAAGGAAAAGGTTTGGGTGCAAGTTAAGTGAAAAATATGGTACTCATTGAAGTAAATGCACAATGATTCAATAAATAAATAAAAATCAGAACCAGGCTTTAAGCCAGACTTTGAGCCCAGGGCTGTGGACCTGGTCCCTCCCTCTCTACGAGGTCCTCTTTCCTCATGTTCTGTCGATATACTCATATATTATTTGGAATAACTCGAGTGTACATTGAAGTGCATTCACATGGAAAACAAACATTCCAGTAAATGTTGAGCGCAACCTCAAACTGAAGAAGAAAACAAGATGTATTAAAAGTGACCGTTTTTTAAAAAACATTTGTATTACGACGTTTACTCCTCTAATTTTTGTTACAGATTATACCGTATTGTTTATCATTCATTTGCAGCACTTTATGAATTATAAGATTGGAACGTCACATGATGTTAGGTCTTTCATCACCCTTCCCCGATTTTTAATATTCAATGGTTCGTTATTATTGTTCAGTTTTGCAGCAATGCACCATTATTAACGAAATAGGTGCAAGTAGGGAGAGGCATTGATGTGTGCGCCGTCCCTTGGATGGACATTAAACTGAGCGTTCCATCTGCCGGAATTACTTGGTGGTCGTTGAGTATCTCATCAGGTCCTCCAGTAAGAGAAGACGCACCATCACCGGTACCCTGACCAAATTCCTACTGTAACCAACAGAGAGCACTGCATCAGTGACACAGCGACGCCCCTCCCCCTCCCCCCCCTCCCTCAGGAAATCATGCAAACCGAAATGAAATTAACTAAATAGGTGAACACATTTAAACTACCTGGTTCATATTGTGTCTTTACTCCAAGAGGCAGGAATCAGGTACTCTTCTATCATAAACACAGGCATGAGAGTGCTTCGCTTTGAAAAACATAAAACTGGAAAATACTGTAAAAGAGATTTTTCACAGGAAGAACCTTTCATCATAATCACAGAAGCGAGAAACGCATGAACAGAACAAACCTGCACAAACAAGTTTTATATCTAAACGTAATGCACAATATGTGTCCATGAAAATATGCTCTCAATTTGGACTGGAATTTGAACTCCATGAAATGTACAGAATCGAAATGATTGTGAGAGTGAGGATCCCTCATTCACTGTACCAAGGCCTCATTCGATGGGAAATTTTGGTTCCACATAATTTAACTCTGGACCAAAGTACAGGAAAGTACCTTAAATATCGAAATGACAAAATAGTTTTGAGTGCACGTTGTAACAATTTATTTTTGTACCAAAAGTCATTTGTACAATATAAGGTAATCAATAGTTTTGCAGAGTTTACTTTCAAACTTTTTTGTTTAGCATGGAATGGTAAACATCGTATTAGGGATCATGTACATACATATTACATTTTGGCCTATTAGGGATCACATTTGAAGCCACAGTTTCTCTGATGGTGTGGGGAATCAGAAGGAAACATTTTTGGAACCAACTAATGTATCAATACAAACAGATCAGAAGTGATCCACAAATTTGTTTTGACATCAATGGAGCATATGTTTATCTCTCTCTGAAAAAACACTTCTCACTGCACTCATCCGTATGGAAGGAGAGCGTAGAAGTACACACACTCACCTCTGAGCAGTCCACCCTGGGTTTGAATCTGGGCCCAGCTATAAACAGTCGTCATGGTGTTTTAACAGCAGGGCGATGCGTTGGTGTGTGGCTCCATCCTTTGAATGAACGTTAAAGCTGGGCATCCCGTCTCCAGGCATTAGATGGTGGATGTCAAAGATGCCACGTCTTTCATGAAGACGAGGCAAGTTGTCACCGGTCCCCTGGCAAAATTCCAAATTCCTTCCTGAATTCATAGCACCAGCGCATCATCAGCACAGCCATGCCTTAGCCGTGATGCACCGAGTGGGCTGAAGTCTCTGTAGATTCCCAGTCCAATATGCATTTGTTAACATCAACGACTCCACCTATCCATCCAAAACTAGGTTTATTAGCATGTTTTTAACTTGGGAAGAACGTGGAAAATAGTTAAAACATCACCCTCACTCTTTATTCTATTACAGACCCAATTCTTCACTAACTCTACCTCATCCTGATGACAATTTTCATGATGTCCACCACCCAAGGTGGACATTGGTTATGTTTTCACCCCTGTCTGTTTGTCTGTCTATCTCTCTCTGTCTATCTGTGAGTAGGATATCTTAAAATAGGCCAGAGGCCAGTGGGACCTACCTTGCACCCCCCTGTGACAATTTTTCACTGATACCACAGTGTTCATATATATCCCAAGTATCAGAAAAAAGATGGTCCGAGAAAAATAACTCATTTGCTCTATGCTTTATTAAGCTGTTTCCATTTTTGCATGTAATTAAGCTATCCAAACATTATTCTACATCTCTGACAACAAAGGAAATATATTCACTCTATTCCTTGACCCTCCAAACATATGTGTAGATTCCTCATTTACAAATTTCCATGTACCAGAAGTTGAGATATTTACGAAAATGATAATTTCCATAATGGCGGATCCTCATTAGCATATCAATGCATTTAAAATTATTTCCACTACTTTTACTCAAACAGAAAATAGTTATGTTTCCCTTAAACACCAACGGGCATCATGTCACAGTTATGTATTATATGAGGCCCAGGTAATTAATTATATTGATTAATCTGATTTCGCATCATTTTTGAACGATTCATTGTGCTTTGTATTTTATGCTAATTAGCCTACTTTAAAAAATTCAAAAATGTTAATATATTTTTTGCCAACCTGGCTTGTATCTGGCAATACTTAAGTAATGTTATTTTGACAAAAAACTGACATGTGTGGTAATTACAAGGAAAGAAAATGGAAATTCTTGCATTTTTGTGGGAATTATTGTCTTTAAGTCAAATTTAATTAATATTTAAATGAGATAATTAGCATAAACAAAAATATTTTAATACGTAAATGTATAAGCTTTAATTTGACACCAATTTTGTGATTTTATGTTTATATTTGACAGAGATATTGACATTTTGCCGATCTTTGTGAGAGTCGTATATTTTTGATTGGTTGCCATGGAAACAGCTTAATAAAGCATAGTGCAAATGAGTTATTTTTCTGGGAACATCTTTTTTCTGATACTCGGAATATATATGAACACTGCGGTATCAGTGAAAAATTGTCGCGGGGGGGGGGGGGTGCAAGGTAGGTCCCACTGGCCCCCGGCCTACGATGTTGTGGATGAATTCTGACAATTTTTTGGAAAGGTTGGGTGTGTGACAAGGACAAATTGATTAGATTTTGGTGAAGATATGGATCCGACGACTAGAATTTTCTGAGGGATTCGTCACCATTGAGAGATAGGGCGAATATATATACATATATACATACATATACATATATACATACATATACATATAAATATATATACATACATATATACATATACATATATATAAAATATATAAATATATATATAGAAACAGATACAAATGCTTAAATATATAAAAAAAACAATATATTTTTTATTTTTTGAAGAAGAAGGCGCATAAAAACCAAAAGTGAAAAACTCAATCTACTCCGCTAATTTGAACAAAAAAGCAAGAGCAGATCCAGTCTCGGGCAATGTTTCACCACCTTCACAGACGGCTTCATCAGGCACAAAGGACCCCGGGCCTGGTCTGCAACAGACGTGCTGGTGCTCGAGGTCAAATGGAGGAGTACTTTGTATTTTGCAAAAGCAAAAACAACATCAAATCACATCATTGGTGGGGTGCTCTGTTCTTTTTTTTGTTTTTACTTACACATGATTGGGTGTTGTATGTATGTGGGTGAACATGTGTGCCCTTGTTGTTTTTGTGTTTCTGGGCCACAAACAGCTAGTTTTGTGTCCAGGTTTGGCATGATGAGGTGTTCGCCATGTGAGTGTTGGATTTCTCGTTTGGTTTTGTTCACATGTAGATGTGGTGTTTGAGATTGAGCGTTGTTTGTTGCTCACCTTATCCAGCTGTTTGAACCATCCATTTTTTGCCATTTGCCTGTGTTGTGTGGATGCATGACATGTAGGCAGTAGATGAACAGTGTTGTGTGGATATATGACATGTAGTGAGTAGATGAACTGTGTTGTGTGGATACATGACATGTCGGGAGTAGATTAACTGTGTTGTGTGGATCCATGACATGTAGGGAGTAGATGCGTTGTGTTGTGTTGATCCATAACATGTAGGGAGTAGATGAACTGTGTTGTGTGGATACATGACAGGTAATGAGTAGATGAACTGTGTTGAGTAAATACATGACATGTAGGGAGTATATGAACTGTGTTGTGTGGAGACATGACATGTAGGGAGTAGATGAACTGTGTTGTGTGGATACATTACATGTAGGGAGGAGATGAACTGTGATGTGTGGATACATGGCATGTGGGGAGTAGCTGAGCTGTGTTATGTGGATGCATGACACGTAGGGAGTAGATGAACTGTGTTGTGTGGATACATTACATGTTGGGAGTAGATGAACTGTGATGTGTGGATACATTACATGTAGGGAGTATATGAACTGTTTTGTGTGGATACATTACATGTAGGGAGGAGATGAACTGTGATGTGTGGATACATTACATGTAGGGCGTAGATGAACTGTGTTGTGTGGATACATGACATGTAGGGAGTAGATGAACTGTGATGTGTGGATGCATTACATGTTGGGAGTAGATGAACTGTGATGTGTGGATGCATGACATGTTGGGAGTAGATGAGCTGTGATGTGTGGATGCATTACATGTGGGGAGTAGATGAACTGTGATGTGTGGATGCATTACATGTTGGGAGTAGATGAACTGTGATGTGTGGATGCATTACATGTTGGGAGTAGATGAACTGTGATGTGTGGATGCATGACATGTTGGGAGTAGATGAGCTGTGATGTGTGGATGCATTACATGTTGGGAGTAGATGAACTGTGATGTGTGGATACACGACATGTAGGGAGGAGATGAACTGTGATGTGTGGATGCATGACATGTTGGGAGTAGATGAACTGTGATGTGTGGATGCATGACATGTTGGGAGTAGATGAACTGTGATGTGTGGATACATTACATGTCAGGAGGAGATGAACTGTGATGTGTGGATACATGACATGTGGGGAGTAGCTGAGCTGTGTTATGTGGATGCATGACACATAGGGAGTAGATGAACTGTGTTGTGTGGAGCAGTGTTGTCGTGTAGGCATTGTGGTTTTTCTGCGAGGTGGATCCTTTGTTGGAAGTTTTGGAGAGATGAGTGATGACCACAGCACATGCCCTTTGACAAATATTCTGATTAAAAAACAAACAAATGATCTCGTCCTCTCCTGACTATGAGACGCAACATCATGAGTAATACGTCAACACCCAAAACATGGTGCATATGAATAAATAATCACATTCACAATTTTCGTTTTTGCCATTTCAGTTCCTTATTCGTATCACCTTAGGAAAAAATATAAAAAATTTAAAAATTAAAAAAAAAATCAATACGTTGGGGCAAAAATATGTGTTTCAATTCAATGGTTGAGCAAATAAATATGAATGGTAATTTATCAATGCTAATACTGAGAGGGGGGACGCGGGGTGGGGAAGATGGATACACAAGGGGGCGGATTTCTGCCCTGAAGGCCCAGCAGAAAATACCCCAAAATCTGCGCCTGAATACCACAGATGTTTAAAAATGAGATTAAATCTCTGCAGAGGATGGAAGGTGCACAAACTGTTCCTTCTTTAAATGGGCTTGTGTGTTCATAACACGTCCTTGTTATTTTTATGTAAAAGCAAACTGATATTTCCAACAACATGAAACTGCGTGTAATTATACACAAGCTACTCCACGAGTGTTAGATACATGTTCAAAAACAGTCCAAACTCTATTTTGGCTGTTCGGTGACAAAAGCAATCTCTTTCCACACCGGGAGTTTTGGCTTTTCACCGCCTCTGCTTTTGCACAAAGAATGTCTGGCAGGACACGCCGTAGCGGAACCCAGGAACAGGTGTGCTTTCGCCACAGTGAGCGAAATGTGCAAAGAACATTTTCAAGGGGAAAACACCTGAGAACAAGGAAAGGAAGATTAATTGAAGTACGAGAGAAAAGTTCACACAAATACATGCATTTAGAATGCAAATGGTCCATATTTCCCTCTTCACCACGGAGGAAGAGAACGGAAATCAAACGCAGAACTCACCACAGCAAATAGGACACGTGGCTTGCGAGAGACATCCGCGTGCGTTCTGGGACACTTTCTCCACGAGTTTCAAACTGTCGTCCTGGTTAGGGCCAGATGCCCTGTGGCAAACAAACACCAGGAAGTTCCATTGCAGAGCATGCCAACAGAAAGAAGCAAGTGAATACTGTTAGCTGAAGTAACTTGTGAAAAAGAAAAATGACCACAATGGGACTATGATGCAAGCTGTATTGGTAAAGCATCAGAGTTATTTGATCAGTTTTCATCAGCTCATGACAAAAAAATAAAACTGAGTGCCAATGTGTGGTTCGAGTGTCTGGTCTAAGTCTGGTTGGTCGGGGGTTGAATTCCGACATTGACTGAGTCATAACAAAGACTAAAGATGCTGTGTGGTGCTTCCTCACTTGAGGACAGAGGATGGACAAAACTCCTGGGGAGAGAGATTTTCACCTAAAAGTGCCACACTGACTGCAGAGAGAAAAGGTTCCACGAGGTGGCGAAATTTCCCATAATCTCACGAGCCATGTTTGTCCAACGTCATCTTGCATTAGCCAATGCACCAGACAATATTTGACGACCAAACGGAGGGGGGAAATGCCAGAATGATTATCATTGAGCCAAACGTCTAAACTGTATGGAATCATGTGATGGACGTTCCACATTCCCAGCTAAACACCATTTTGGTGACCAACTTTAAAAAGGGCCATTGTTTCACCTCATTTGATATATCTCAGAAACTGTGTTCCATCCCAGAATTGGTTGGCCCTAGGCATGTGCATTCTAATCACTGTTGTTCAGTGTAAAAATCTGCATATGGCAATGTGCATTTTGCAGGGTTTTGTTCCATTTATTTTGAGAGGTTTTGGGAAATTGACCAACAATGTGTTTTTTTTGTGTTTTGTTTGTTTTTTTACATTTTCCGATTTTTAAAAAACATTTTCCGAAGAACTTTCCATTATGGTTCACAATAATTAAATGACGCATTTTCTTGCTTAATTTTGGCTTACATGTATTTCTTTGCATCAATGCCTGTCGTGTAAGGTCCTGAAAGTCCCTGTGGTGTCCATTTTGTATCCCCCGTGTATCCCGCCCCATCACTCTCCCTTCCTCAGATCTCATGATGTCTCTTTTCCCCACTGTTTTATCCTTCCCTCTCCCACCCCTCTTGTCTCCTGCCCCCCTTGGTGTGCATTCTGTGTGTTAGCCCTCATATGAGCCTCCACAATGTATACCAAAAAAAATAACATTAATAATAATAATTTATAGGTATGTGTTGCCCAGATTCAATTGATCCACTGTTACACAGTCTAATACACAACAATTGAATATATATATATATATATATATATATATATATATATATATATATATATATATATATATATATATATATATATATATATATATATATATATATATATATATATATATATATATATATATATATATATATACCGGGCGTAGTGGCGTGCGCCTGTAATCCGGCGACTCGGAGGCTTGGGTTGGAGGATCGCTTGAGGACGGAGGCTCTGCACTGGGCAGGGTGTAGAGCAGCCCGGAATCATGGCGAAACCCAAATCCTGATCCCTGTGTCGTAAGAGGCGACCAGGGTTGCGTCAGGAAGGGCATCCGGCGTAAAACCTGTGCCAAATCAGTATGCGGATCATAACGGATGATCCGCTGTGGCGACCCCTAACGGGAGCAGCCGAAAGATGAACAACAACATACATATATATATATATATATATATATATATATATATATATATATATATATATATATATATATATATATATATATATATTTGAGAAAGTGTTTATATATCTGAATGCATGTATGTATGTATGTATGTAAGTTTGTCCACTCTATAACCATGGTGCCACCCACAATTGTAACCTGAATAAATTAAAAAATCATACGTCCACGATTTTGGAAACCTAAACCGAAGATCATAACTTGGCCCAAGACATCTTCGGAAGTGTCAGAGTCACAATTGCCATGCCCTCTAAGTTTTCCCTTCAGTGTAAAACAACCTAAGTGACTGTTGAAAGAATAATCCAATCTCGAAACGTTGGAGCCAAGAGGAATCATGGGCGTTGTGAAGGCAACAGTACTGTCGGCCTCAGGCTTCAGGTCTCTGGTATCAGATGATGGGCCAGTGCAATTGTAATTATCCGAGATATACAGTGCATATGGAAAGTCTACACCCCCTTTCAAAATTTACACCTTTTGATACCTTACAGCTTGGAATTAAATTGCATTAAATCAGACTTTTTACACCTTTATTTACACATTGCAACCCACAACTTCCAAGTGAAAAAACAAATTCTACAAATTTCAGAAAATTAAAAATACAAAACTAGAATATCGTGGTTGGATAAGTGTCCACCCCCCTGAGTTAATACCTGGTGGAAGCACATTTGACAGCAATTACAGGTGTGAGTCTGTTGTGATAGGTCTCCACCCACTTTGCACACCTTGATTGGGAATATTTTCCCATTCTTCTGTATAAAACTGTTCAAGCTCAGTGAAGTTGCATGGGAATGTTGATGGACAGCAATCTTCAAATCATGCCACAGATTTTAATTGGATTTAGGTCAGGGCTCTGACTGGGCCACTCAAGGACATTTATCTCTTTCTTTCTTAGTCACTCCCATGCAGCTTTGGCTGTGTGCTTTGGGTTGTTGTCATGTTGAAAGGTGAACTTCCATCCAAATTTCAGCTTTCTTGCAGAGAGCAACAGGTTTGCTTTGAGGATTTTTGTGTATTGTGCTCCATCCATTTTCCCTTCTATCCTGACAAGCGTCCCAGTGCCTGCTGAGAAACTTCCCCATAACATGATGCTGCCACCAGCATGCTTCACAGTAGGGATGGTGTTCTTTGGGTGATGTGCTGTGTTGGGTTTGCACCAAACGTAACATTTTGCATTTCAGCCAAAAAGCTCCATCTTGGTTTCGTCAGACCAAAAAACTTTTTTTCCACATGGCTTCAAAATCTCCAGAGTGGTTTTTTGCATACCTCAAACGAGACTCAAGGTGGGCTTTTTTGAGTAATGGCTTCCTTCTTGCCACCCTACCGTACAGGCTAGACTTGTGCAGTGCTTGGGATATTGTTGTCACATGCACACAGTGGCCAGTCTTTGCCATAAAAGCATGTAGCTCTTTCAAAGTCGCCATTGGCCTTTTAGTGGCCTCTCTGATCAGTCTCCTCCTTGCATGGACATCCAGTTTGGAGGGACAGCCTGATCTAGGCAGGGTCTTGGTGGTACCATGTTGTGTACATGTTATGAACATGCTCCTTCCACCTCATAATGATTGTCTCGACTGTGCTTCAAGGGCTATTCAAGGCCTTTGAAATATTTTTCAAGGCACGACCCAGCAGAGGAAACCTCGAGGAACAGCTGATTTTATTCTGAAATAATCAGAATCATGACAATTTAACACAGATGAAGACCAATTAACTTGGTGTGTGATTTTGAAGGTGATTGGTTACACCTGAGCTCATTTACAATTGCTATTATAAGGGGGGTGGACACCTAGCCAACCAAGACTTTCGAGTTTTGTATTTTTCATTAATTTTCTAAAATTTCCAGAATTTGTTTTAACTTGGAAGTTGTGGGTTACGATGTGTAAAAAGTCTGATTTAATGCAATTGAATTCCAGGCTATAAAGCAAAAGGTGAATATTTTGAAAGGAGGTGTAGACTTTCTGTAGGCACTGTATATGAAGAAAAGCAGTCGGCATGTGTTTCCTTCATGTACATAACCTGAGTTATTACCCCACGCACATGAAGCGAAAAGCGGGATTAAGCAATTGGTTCAATGTCCTTCTGTCCATCTGTCTTATCAGCTTATGATCGAGGAACAACTCATTTCAATTGAATGTTGTATTTGAACACGAATCAGAAAACAAACTTTCCATTTAACAATACTTTGTCTGAATTTGTCCTGATTGTACAGGCGTAGAGAGGAGTGAGATAGATAGTGAGATAGAGATAGAGTCCTTGCTGTCTGCTTGCTTGGCAGTCAATTCCAATTCCATTGAAAATCATTCCAAAAAGGAAACTTAATGTTTTTAAGGATGTCATAAAGGCCACATACAACAGGCATGAATAACCAATATAGATATGCACACAAGATCTAAAGGATCTTGAAACTGATTTGTTCAATTGTTCTCCAGCAGATCAATGAGGCAACATAGCCTCATCTTTCTGATTGCAAGGCTACTCAAGATCTACATGAGTGAGAGCAAGTGGATGCCTCTCATGCCGCAAGATATTCAGATGAGTAATGAACAAGTCAATAATTTTCTTGCACAAATCATTCTTCAATGCACAGTCGTGTGTTTCAAGCCATATGTTCCGGTGTTGCTCACATACTGTGCAAATAATGTCATTCAGCTTTGGATGATCTTCGTAGTGGTTTGTCTCAAGTCATTCCACACAGCCAGTCCATGCTAATATCAATGCTTCATACGTCAGTTTGTGGAGATGGACTGCTCAACTCCACTGCTTTCCTTTGAGAACCTTGTTGTTTCAGCAAGGACTCCAAACTTGACATCGAGGTTATCTTATTCTTATGTATGGCAGCTTGGCTTGGCTAGCGGGTAGCTATAAATTTTGGTGGAGCGTGGCTGTGCCGCTGATGCTGTGCCCCTATACCAGTACACGGGTACTCATTTTGACGACCTCAGAAGGATGACAGGCTGAGTCAACCCCACCTGGTGTTAATTCAGGGGTCAACGGGGCTCAAACTCATGAGGACCCGAAGATCCCAAGCCAGCCACCCTAACCGCTAAGCCAGCCACCCTAACCGCTAAGCCAGCACCAGGCTTAGCTAGGTCATGAAGCCCAACATCAAACATCTTGCTGGTTCTTTGAAATTTGCACATCATAAGTACAATATTTTCAAACTTGGCTGGGTTTTTCCATGCTATTTTTATTGCCTTTGCAAACAAAGCCTGATTCGAGACAACCGCGATATGTGCCTCTAGACAGTGCATAATTGCAGTCCAAACGAAGCCAAGCAACATACATATATGCCTTGATACAAAGTTTCAGATGGAAGTCAAAATGAAGCAAGGGCAGGACTCATGATTCGGTCGAGGCCAAGCGAAGCAAGGCCAAGTCTGTTTATTCCTGATACGTGAAATACCCTGCAACCCCTGCCTTGAAAAATACAGACCTTTTGGAATGCCTGCCGCATTTTCCGTCCACATCATGTCACTTCATATATATATATATATATATATATATATATATATATATATATATATATATATATATATATATATATATATATATATATATATTCATGGGTAGGTGCTCCTATGTTGAAAATTTCATGTCAATCGCTGAAGCATTTGCAGAGAAAACAAATTTAAAAACAAACGGGAGCCATCAAGGGGGTCATATTATTATATTTATGCCTATTTTACTCCAAGGGGTCCCAGGATTACACACCCAAAAAATGGTTGCAATCGGTTCAGCCGTTTTTGCGGTACCTGGGAACAGACAGGCAGACAAATGGTGAATTATAGTAAGATGAACCATAAAGGAAAGATATTGGGAAAATGTTGAAAAAAAATTTGTTTTGACTTTTGGTCTATTCCAAGAATTATTTCAAAACCAATAGGGCAAAACCCTCCAAAATACAAAATGCCATATTCAGAACGTAATACTGAACAAGATATGCAGAAGGCAAACAAGTTCTGGGGTAGAGCCCAGTTTCGGAGATGTATCAAGTCAGGGGAAAATGCCCATTTTTAAAGATGGCAAACCAAAAAGGTATTTATCTGAAAATGTAAAAGTGTCCATCACATGATTCATTACAGTTAAGACATCAGGCTAACTGAAAATCATAGTGGAATTTTGCCACACCATTTGTTACTAGTTAACTCCAAAATGTCATTGTCTGGCTCATGGGTTATATTGTCTGCAGTTTCTGCTGCATGTGAACAAGTGATTTGTGTGTGACTGCTCTTCCATGAGCCTTTAAAAAAATGCAAGTCTAACATTTGAAATACCTCTGTTTTATGTTGCTTTTCCACAATGCGTCTCCAGATTTGTTGAAACCACAATGCAGTGTTCCTGTGGTGTTGGTTTTAGGCCCTTTGGCTCTTGATGAAGTCATCCTGCTCAGTTTTGGGCCAAAGCACTTTTTGTCTCTTTCTGTATCATTCAACAAAGAAAACCATAATTTAAACACATCAAGAAGGAGACAAAGAATAATTTGAGTAAAAGGTTTCAGCAAAGCAACCCAAACTCTATCTCAAGACACTTCCACATGTAAACAAGGCAAAATCAGAAATAAACAAGTGAGTAACAAGAGACTGACTGGACACGAGCATTCAAAAATAAGGATAAAATAGCATTTCAGGCAGAATGGGCCAAAACAGAATGGTGCATTCAATGAAATGGATAATTATTTCCTTTGTGGCAACATGCCATAACCCCGTTCCCCCGGAAGATGCAATGCCCAGTTTAACATCCCTCCGAGGCCCAGCTTAACATTCCTCTGAGGGATGGCACACACATCGATGGATTAACCTGCCTATGAAACACCGGGATAACAGTTTATAACTGGACCAACATTAAAACCCAGGTTAGACAACTTAGATATGAGTGTGCGTACCTCTAATCCATCCTGCCAGCCCACCAATAGCTGTGAACCAGTAACTCTTCACTAAACAAACTAGGTTTGGTGTGATATCCCAGGCTTGTAACAAGCAAACAAAATTTAAGCAATAAACTCTCCAAGAAGAGAGGCTTGAAAACTAGTGATAACATAACACACATGAACATAAAGGCACTTAGCAAAAAGAGAAAGACAATGTGTGTTTTGCTTGATTATACAAGGCAGCAGAGCTTTGCTCATTTTAATTGGATCTTAACAAAATGAACAAACCAGAGGCCAAAGTGCTCCTTTGCAAAGTCCATAACTTAGTCAATCTTCCGATTTGTTCATGTGACTTGAGAAAAGAGCTCGAGGAATAGATATTAGAGTAAGTAGCAATGGATGGTTTTCTGGCCTCCTGAGTTTTTTGAGCAGTTTTGTCAATCTCATTGGTCCTTGAGGTGGTTTCCAAAATTTCTCGAGTCCTTGGGGGGGTTTCCTCAATCTCTTGACGTCTTAAGGTGGTTTCCTCGATCTCCTGAGCCTTTTGGGTAGCTTCCTCAATCTTCCCAGGCTCTTTAGCAGTTCTCTTTGCAAGTTTGGCAAGTCTTACTTTACGTTTCTCCACCGGCATCGGCCTGCAGAAACAAAGCATTTCATGGCAAGGCAAGTACATGGAAACATAGATCAGTCATGGTGTATTTTGTGCGCATTTTTTGTTGACAGTTAGTTACAGCAGCATCCGATTCACCTCTCAAAGCTGTGTCGCATTGTGCACCCAGGCAGGCTGAGTTGTAACTCTTCCTTTTCGACTTGGGTTTTAGCTTCAAACAAGATTTGTGGCTGAGATGATTGGTGTGGGTAAAAAAAAAAACAACAAATGTTGGAGGTCAACAAAGGCAGTGTGTGTATTTTCAATAACTCAAGAAAGACATCATGTGCAGGTCTTTGGTGGACAACTATGACTGTTTACTCACAAAATTTTCATTGATTTATTACGCAAGCAGTATGGAAGTTGGAGCTAAAAATGAGGTAGGGGAGAGAAGGGAGAATGATTGGAGAGAGAAAGTAGGGCGTGAGAGTATGGGAAGAAGGAGAATAGATGGAAATTAGCGAGGACAAGAATAAGTTATCAGGGCACTCGGTAGGGCACATACCTCCGCCACACAATGCCTGATGCACGAGAACATATCTGGCCCAATACATTTTTGAGATATCGTGCTATATATCGTTTTTGGCTCAATCTCTCAATGGTGAAGAATCGCTTTAAAAAATTCTAGTCGTCGGATCCGGATCCGGATCTTCACCAAAATCTAATCAGTTCATCCTTGTCATACACGCAATGTGTCCACAAAATTTCATCCGAATCCGTCAACAACTTTTTGAGATATCCTGTACACAAAGAAACAAACAGACAAAGGGGTGAAAACAACCTCCTTTACCTTCGGTGGTGGAGGTAAAGAGGGAGGGAGGCAAAGAGCAAATGGGTGAGGATTTGGGGTGGGGTGGGGTGCAGTTGTGGGCAGAGAAATCCCACTGTATTTATCTACACAATATGTGTAGATGGGTGAATCCTCAGGTTTTTCGACTGTGAGGAAATGTTGAAAGGTAAATGCCTCTTCTTTTTCTCTGAAACGGGTAAAGACATTCAAATAAAACAAAGACAGACACTAACATCAATCTAAATTCTACCACGGTGCATATCTATTTATCAACATAATCACCACTGCGGTAAGCCTGGTGTTTGCTTCATGGTTAGGATGGCTGGCTTGGGATCTTAGGGTCCCGAGTTCGAACCCCGTTGGCCGCTGAATTAACACCAGGTGGGATTGACTCAGCCTCTCATCCTTCCGACGTCAGCAAAATGAGTAGAGTGTATTGGTATAGGGGCACAGCATCAGCGGGAAGAAGTAAAAAAGAAAGAAAAGAAAAAGAAAAAGAAAAAGAAAAAGAAAAAGAAAGAAAAGAAAGAAAAGAAAGAAAAGAAAGAAAAGAAAAAGAAAAAGAAAGAAAAGAAAGAAAAGAAAAAGAAAAAGAAAGAAAAGAAAGAAAAGAAAAGAAAGAAAAGAAAGAAAAGAAAGAAAAGAAAAGAAAGAAAAGAAAGAAAAGAAAGAAAAGAAAGAAAAGAAAAAAAAGAAAGAAAAGAAAGAAAAGAAAGAAACGAAAAGAAAGAAAAGAAAGAAAAGAAAGAAAAGAAAGAAAAGAAAGAAAAGAAAGAAAAGAAAGAAAAGAAAGAAAAGAAAGAAAAGAAAGAGGAAAAGAAAGAAGAGAAAAAAGAAGAAAAGAAAGAAGAGAAAGAAAAAAGAAAGAAAAGAAGAAAGAAAAGAAAGAAAAGAAAGAAAAAAAAGAAAAAAAAGAAAAAAAGAAGAAAAAGAAAAGAAAGAAAAGAAAGAAAAGAAAGAAAAGAAAGAAAAGAAAGAAAAAAAAAGAAAAAAGAAGAAAAAAGAAGAAAAAAAAAGGAAAAAAAAAGGAAAAAAAAGGAAAAAAAGGAAAAAAAGGAAAAAAAAGAAGAAGAAGAAGAAGAAGAAGAAGAAGAAGAAGAAGAAGAAGAAGACCACTGTGGTCCACACATTTCTGCTAACGTTCAAGTCGGTTTGTGATTGTCACAATAGAACTGTCCATCTTGCTCACTTAACCAGCACTTCACAGCAACCTTGACATCATCATTGGAAGAAAATTGTTCTCCACAAAAGTGTTCCTCAAGTTTGGGGAAGAGATGAAAATCTTATGGAGTCAAGTCGGAGCTGGTGATCCTTTGCGGAGGTACTCCATTGATCGTCTCATACTATCAGGATCGTAATTGGTGCACCCAACTCTCATCTCCAATCAGTCATCACAGCTCTCATATTCAGTGGTTCATGCTTCACAGCACTGACAACATGATAATGCCCTCTACCATCCTTATTAGTGCAGCACTGAGATGTCCAATGTCAGAATCACAAAACATTGCACCCAGTTGCAGGAAGAACTCATGTGCGGACTGTACTTTGTTTCATGCAAATATCTTTCCCTATTTTGGAGAAAATAATAGGAGGCATTACTTTTCAACACATCCTCGTAAAGGCCACAAAATAAAATTTTTATTTCAGAATAAAAACATTTAAAGGTTTAACTATTCCCTCTGACCATGGGTGAGGATTTGGCTCCGGCTTTGGTCGTTCTCTCTTGTTTTTGCCCTGGTGTGAAAAGGTAGAGGAATGACGCCCCAAACTGGAAGCCTTTGTGGAATGGCTGTGACAACACAAGCATCAATCTGTCCCACCGGTCTGTACGTGCTGTCTGGATAAAGCAGTCTGCAAGAGAACAATCAGGAACGCAACATGTTCAAGTGTAACACAACAAATTTGAAAGTTGAGAGACATTTATGTGATCATAATCGCATTTTTACATCCCTATGTGGGGTGGGGTGGGGTGGGGTGGAGGAGGGGCTGCACAACTTGGCAGCAAACACAACTTCAGTGAATTATCAATAAATTTATGTCCAGGCAGCCATGTCTCAAGATTGCTTATTGTTTAACTGCTACCATAGGACGTGCGTCTTGACCATTCATGGACAAGATATGGCTGTCTCCACATAAAGCTAAAATACAAGGAAATTCAGCAAATGTGCAAAAGGAGATACTCGGGAGGTAAAAAAGATAAAAATGAAATTTTCGTAATAATCAGATATAGCGAGTCTCAGTTTTTTTTAATTTGTTGTTTGTTTCACTTGAGATCACATGATCAATGTTGTTTCATTGCTTTTGTTAAACATATGACATCAACAGCAGTGGCTGCCACTAAAGACATTGCAACACAGGTGGGTGTGGGTTGGGAAGATAAGAAAACGGAAAACCACAGCTCCCGTAAATCGAAACAAACTCTCGCCTGAGGTTTCCTTCAACAAAGTTGGCAGATTTTAACTGGCTGTTAATATCCAGATCTTAAATACCTCTCAAACTACATAAACCTGAAAAATATGAAAATAAATCAATTTATACAACATAATAGAAAATGAATGCATAATTCGAGTTTGGGACGTGCAGTATCAATGTTATCGAAAACATAAAACCGAAAATCTGAAGCCTCAGTCAGTATATCTATTGATTATGTAGGCTACTGTTTGAACATGAGCAACTTCAGGAAGAAGCAGGTTACGTACTTTTTTCAGCAAATAATACACAAACTCCACCCACCAGGAGGTAAACTGCGAGCTTACTACAATTACAAAAATAAATGGGGCAGTATGGCATGCCCTTTTCAAACTTGAAATAAACTCTCCACACCTGAATGTGCACACAAATGGGACATGCTTGCAGTCTGCAAGTAGATATTGGGAAGCATCCTCCTTGCACACAAAATGAACATTCCAAGCTCCAGCCCTCTCAAGGCTGAGGAAGTGACATCATAGACAGCATCACGCTGCCCTTGCCCTCCCATCATGCTGCCTTCCCTTTCCGCACCCCTCTTCACTCCCCCCAGCTCTCCTCGCTCCCCCCGCTTTCCTCACTCCCCCACCCTGCCTCAATCTCCCTCCCTCCCTTCTCACCCCCCCTTCTTCCTCTCCTCTATCCCTCCCCTCCTTCTTACCCCCCGCCCCTTTAAATATTCCCGTCAGAGAAGCAATGCGGTGCATTTGCTAGTATCTAATTACATGAAGAAGAAAGTTTGTTTGTGTGTTTGTTTGTTCATTCAATTATGAGTTTGGCCCTTGCAGGAACCAATGCAACCAAACTTTGCAAGGCCTCGCCTTTCACACAGAAGAAGGTCAAGGGCTATGTTGGGATTTTAAAAAAATTAAAAATGGAAACATATATTAAAATCATATCATTGCCTTCAAGGCTTCATCAGGTCTTTTATTTTTTTTGTATGATATTACGAGTCTCGTATAACACACATAACATATAACAAAGGGAGCAAGAGACAAGAGAAGAGCGAATCACAACAGTAGGGAACAGAGACATCAGGAGATCTGTGAAAAAAAAAAAAGAGAGAGAAAGAGAGAAAGAGAGAAAGAGAGAAAGAGAGAAAGAGAGAAAGAGAGAAAGAGAGAAAGAGAGAAAGAGAGAAAGAGAGAAAGAGAGAAAGAGAGAAAGAGAGAAAGAGAGAAAGAGAGAAAGAGAGAAAGAGAGAAAGAGAGAAAGAGAGAAAGAGAGAAAGAAAGAAAGAGAGAAATATATATATATATATATATATATATATATATATATATATATATATATATATATATATATATATATATATATATATATATATATATATATATATACACACAGGATAAACAAGATGGACATTACAGATACTTTCAGGAAGGAAAACAGAGAATTTTAAGGAGGTGGGTTTGGGGTGGATTGACGGGGGAGAAAAGATTATGTTTTTGGATGGGGGAAGATACGAGATGGTGGTGAACAGCTGTTTAAATGACCTGGAGGAAAGAGTAGAAGTGAAAGGAGTGTGGGAGTTTGTTCCAGAGGCAGGACAAAAAAGCAGAGTGAAAGAGTGATGGTGATAATTAATTCCATATTTTTGGTAGTTTCACCAGAAGAGGGTTGCTGGCAGACCTTGAGCACGCTACAGAAATATTAGGGGGACAGAGCACATGCAGCACATAAGGTGCAAGGCCAGAGAGCCATCTGTATAAAACAGAAAGACCACCGACCTGCCTGTGGTGATAGGGTGAAAGACCCAAAGTTTCAGCTTCATCGTTGGAGATACCAAAGATCCAAAAGCCTTTGTTTCCACAACATGAAGCCGAGCTTGGTGTGAGGCAGGAGCACCAGCACAGTGGTTAGAGATGCAGTCCATGAACCTGCGGATGAAAGTTTTGTTTGTGGTTAAGAGCTCAGGTGTGCCAAGGAAGGACTTTTCAGAACCGAAGATGCCCAGTCTGCAACTGGCTTTGGAGGCCAGCTTGGAAATGGGGCTTTCCAAGGAAAGATCATGGCAGACAATGAGACCCAAAAGCTTGAGTGACAGAACTTCTTGAAGAGGATTGCTGAGAAAGTAGATGAGGCATGGGGGGGGGGGGACTAGACGGCCCTTTCGGAGGGACAGTGAGAGTGGGAGTTTTGTCATGATGGAAAGACATGTTCCAAGTGTTTGACCAGTTTGTGATTTCATCCAGGTCTGCAGAGAGTGAAGAGACTGCTGCCTGCCATCTGAGGGATGAGAGATCATACGGCAGAGGGTGGAGTCATCAGCAAAAAGATAACTATGATTTTCCAGAGTCAGAGAGATCATTGATGAAAACCAGCAAAAGAACAGAGCCCAGAACACTGCTTTGAGGAACCCCAGCCTGGACAGGAAGACAATATGAGAGAAGTCCATTAAGAGCCAAGTGTTGACAACGACAAGAGAGGAAGTCCATGAGCCATGAGTGCAGATTGCCTTGGATACCGTAAGAAGAGTTTTATGAGCAGTGTGGGGTGCCAGACTTATTGAAAGCTCGCGATATGTCTCGGAAGATGGCACTGATCTCATGTTTGTCATCGAGGACCTCTTTCCATTGTTGGGAAAGCAGAAGCAGCATGCCCAGTGTAAAGTGATCTGGTCTGAATCCAAATTGATGACCTGAGATGAAGCCATCGGAGAATAGGAAGGATTTGATGTCAGAAGCGATGATACGATGGATTCCATGACTTTGCTGATGATGGGGAGCAGGCTGATTGGTCTGCAATTGCAGGGATGTGTTTTTGCACTTTTATTATGTACAGCAGGGCAGTGATGTTTGCTGATTTCCAAGCAGATGGCAGATGACCTGGAGAAAATGAGAGGGTGAATAGAATAGACAGCGTGTGCAAGAGCAGCAGAGCAGGTTTTTACTACAAGTGGCCTGATACAGTCTGGTCCGGTTGCAGAATCGGAGTCGAGGTTTGACAGCAAAATCTCCACCTTGTGAGGAGAAAAGGACACAGAGTCCAGGAACAGCTGGGTATGACAGGGTAAGGTGGGGGCAGAAAATGATGGGTTTGGGACACAAGATTTCGAAGAAAACTGAGTTTAGGCATTCAGCCTTTTCATTGGCAGTCAGATGTGCAGCCATTTGACGTAAGGGAGAGGATGGAGGGGGGACATACACCAGAAACGGATTGAACTCGACACCACCAGGATTTGGAGGAGAGAGGCAAGTTTGAAAGTTCAGTCTTGAGATTAGAAAGTTGTTGTTTACTGGCTCTCCTGAGGGTAGACACACACTTGTTCCGATCTTTGTGGAAGAAACTGAGATTGCCTTCCATGAGGCGAAAGCAAGTTGTTTCAGGACAACTGCTTCACTACAGGCTTCGTTGTACCATGGGCGGAAGGAAGGGTGTGACAACTAAAGACGAGATGGGAAAATCTATGAATGAGAGAGAAAATTTATTTGAAGAAACTCTCAGGATGAGTTGATGTCAGAAACAGTGGAAATGTGAGACAAGTCTAAAAGTTTGATCACTGCTTAGAGTCTGCCCTAGTGAAATGAGAAGCCAGTCGGCCTGAGTAAAATGCCAGACTCGTCAACGCTGAGGTAGCTCTCTAAGAACGGCCAGCGAGATGTCCACTTTAACAAGCATATGGTCAGATGAACCAATTGGAGGAGGAGAAGAACAGCAGACGTTTTCAGGGAAATTGGTTAAAATCAAATCCAGAAGAGATGATGTACGATTGACTGAGGTCTGGGTCACGACGTTGACAGATTGTGTCAGTCCCATTGAGTCGCAGAATTCCTTTGCTGAAATACCATGGCAGGTGACAGAGGTACCCACACCCAGCAAACTGGCATGATGACAAATTAAATCACCACAAATGAGGAAGAGAGATTCGAGATGAGTGGAATGAAGTTGGTCCATGTGGTCGGCAAGCAAGATGTAAACAGTCATCACAGTGAAGCTGGTCTCAGCAGTGATAAAGCCAGCATATCATTAACATGGCTCAACAGAACATATGAAGAAATTGAAAACTACTAATCTCCTGATTCATCATCCCTGAAAATCTTGTATATTCAGATATTAAACCCTTTCCAGGTGACAAAAATCCTAGATTACACCCTTTGGAGGCATCCATGAAGTATATACCAGTGCTCTTCAAAGTAATAAACTTGAACCTGCCCCTCACCCCTAACTAATGCACTTTAAATGAAATCTGCATAATCCAGCAACAGAGAAATTGTTTTTCACCTACCCCCCCCCAACAGATATACCCCTCCCTCCTATCTCCCCCTTTCTCCCCTTCCAAACTTCCCCCCTCCCCTTTTCCTCCTCCCTCCTGCCCTCCTCTCTCCCCTCCCTCCTTTTCCCCTCCCTCCTCCTTTTCCCCTCCCTCCTCCTTTTCCCCTCACCTCTCAGCTTCCCCTGCTCCCCCACTTCCCCCAACCTTCCTCCCCTGTATTCCTGTCAACGAAGTGACAGGTGGAATTATCTGGCATAAACAAGCCCCTTCCCAACACAGTTCAGTACCGTCTATTGAAGGCACACACGAAACTGCGATAATGATAATTCAGTTTTCAAGAAATTCAGTTTTGCATTTTAAAATATTCATTTACACTTCAGTTTCAATTTTAGACCGATGTTCACAATAAGCTGCTTCTTCTTCTTCTTCTTCACAACTTACCTTTAAGTTGTTGTTTTTTTTTTTTTGGGGGGGGGGGGTAGCCGTTTTTCACCAGACATAAGTATGTCAAATGCAGACCTCATGGGTCTGACATCTTGTGTGTCTTGGTGATCACATCGGCACTTTAAACAAAAAAAAAAACTAACCAAATGTGTGCATGGCAGCCATGACTTCTGTCAAAGTCAGGAATGTCTATCCAGCGTTCATTTTCCAACTTTCAACAAGACACCATCGATGTGTCCCAGGTGGGTTGTGCAATGTTTTTAAAATGTCGATGAAACTTTCTGACCCCTTAACTGAAATAAAGAGCTGCTGATTTCTCTGTTGAGACCACAGAGTAATGCCATGCACAGCAGACACCCAGAAGTCGACACCCATAGTCACCACGACACAGCAGACACCCATAGCCACCCAGAAGTCGACCTTGCAAAAATAATAATAATAAGAATAATAATAATTAAAACTGGTAAACCAGTCATCCCGGACTTCAATGCGTACATCCGACGTCAAAGGACTTTAATTTGCACCGAGTCTGCAATGGGGTCTCGCTACGGTGTTCCTAATGTTATATCAATGAAGGATTGTAAAGCCGATAGCAATACATGATAAAGAAAGAAATTTGAAATTGGACAAATGGAAGCTGATCAAATTTTCAAGTCCCGAAAAAAGTTCAATAACTACACATTTGCTTCTTAATGTAAATGGCGAACTTGTAGGATGTTAAAATATCTTCCGCAATGTGCGGTCACTATAGCTCTATCTTCTTTAGGTTTCATTTTACATGTCAAAAATGGGTGATTTTAAACTTTGGGGGGCTCTGGGGCCTCACTTGGGTCAAATACAGACATAGTATAAACATATTGGGAGTCCCCTGTTTATGAACTATCTAAATGTGTCATTAAATTTTTTCAACTCTAATTTGCATATTTTGCATATTTAATGAGGAGAATCGGCATGATTTTAATCATATAAATTATGTAACGATTTCGACCAAATTAACAACTTAACATTTCCATGGAACGTTGTAAATGTGTGCAAAAGTTTCAGGCTGTCGTGTTATCCGTTCTGGATAAGATGATGTTTTTAGGTTTTGGAGAAAATCCAATATGGCCACCATACCACGTGACCTACGTCATCAAATGTTTCATAGTACGACTTATTTTTCATAGTATACTTATAAACTAGTTTCATAGTATACTTATAAACTTCAGGTGGAGAGTTATTACGTTGTTAAGTTTCGTTGAATTTCATCCAACAGTTTTCCCTCCAGATCCGCCACAAAATCGGTCAGTAGAACAAAGAAACACCTATAATAATAATAATAATAATAATAATAATAATAATAATAATAATAATACTAACGAATTCAATAGGGCTTCAGCCATTTGGCTTGAAGCCCTAATAATAATAAATTGGGGGTCAGAAGGAATTACCTTAGACCGATGAAGAAACTCAACATTTAAAAAAAAAAAATTTGGCCTTGGTTATAACGGAAGGAAGCATTAATTTCGGACAGAAGGAATCTTTTTATTTTTTTAAGGTTAGGTAAAAGAGGGTTTGAGTAAAGGAAAAGGGTTGAAGAAAAGATCGTGAAGGTGTTTGGTGAATACCTTCACAATCAAAGTGGGACTGGAAAGGTGAGAAGAGGAGTAGGAGTAAGAGTGAGAGTTGGAGTAGTAGGAGTAGGATATGTGATGTAAGGTAAGAAGGGAAAGATTTTTTTGTTTTGTTTTGTTTTTAATATTTCAAGACATTAAACAGAGGATATAATTGGGAGGAATTGAAAGAGTGGTAAAGGGATTGTGGTGAAAATAAAAGGCTGAAGGTAAAAAAGACAAAAGAGAGGAAACACAACCGTGCACACAAACAAGGAAAAAGTTAGGCCTCAAAGAATCCGATATGAAAAATCCGACGAAGACTCACAAATTGGCTCAAGTTTTAATACAAAATCGAACTCGAAACACACAGTAAACACAGAGACAACAAAATAACAGTACAAACGTGACAAAAAACGACTGGGAAAACTCGCACACATATATCACACACACACATGCACACACGCACGCACTGATGGTGGACAACCATTATTCAAACAAAGATGTAGGGATGGTTTCACATGAACATTTTCTTGTGACCATCCCTACCTTGTTTCCATACTTTTTGGAGGAACATCCCAACATCCTTTTGCATTTAAAAAAAGTTTTTATTACTTGTGTATGTACAAATTATACCTGGTCCAAACATGTGCACGCCAGTGCCACCACCATACGATCGTGATTCTGTCGCGTTTGACAAGGTCGTCATGGGAAGCAGCGTCACAAGAGGTTGGTCATGACCCCACGATGATCGACCAACCGCCACCTCAAGGAAAGCCGCACCGCAGTTTCCTGATCACAATCAGCATCACCTCATTCAGCATAGAATATACCAACTACATTGTGCCATTTTGTTTGGTTTGAATCAAACCACAGCATTTTTTAGTATGTGGTAAGCAAGCACTAGGACTAATCAAATAAAGCACAGCCACTCTCCTGCCCCCACCCCCAACACCCTCTTTCCCAAAAACAAGCAAGTCAATGAATATTCAAAGAAAAGGAGCAATTACGAAAAACTTGAGAAAGTGGTACCAAAATCCAAAAAGTCAATGACAGAGGCTTTCTCCAACTGCAAAAGCACTCTGAGGTGACCCGAGCGGTCACTCGGTGCAGACAGCCATGGTCGACAGCAAGTTGGAGTTAGCAGATTGTCAGCAGGGAACTGGGGATCCTAGCAAACAAGGGAAACAAAAATGGGCCAGAGTGAACATCATGTACAGGAATCATAAATTATGCACTCACATCAGAAAACCTGGCTCAAGATGCTGAGATCCCAGGTTTAAAACCCCAGATGGCATGAGCATTCCTTCAACATGATGCATAGACAATGGTAATTTGTCAATCATCTCCCAATCTCCTTGCATCTCTTGCAAAACTAAGAGTTTTCATGTAAAGTGCAATGTCCTTGGCCTAGATGTGTTTTCAAAGATTCAAGCAGCAGGTGCACCACTCTCTGCTGATCCAGAATTGATTATATGCTGATCTGACAAATGTAACATCTTTCAATCATGAGACAGCTCAGTCTCGCCCATTTGCTCCAGAAGCATTGCCAAATAACCCAGCTTTTAATTTCCATTGCCAGACACAGGAAAAGATTCAATCTCTTGAGCTTCCAAACCTCAGCATCAGACACAAACTCCCTGGGCAGACTGCATCGCGAACTTGACCTCCAAAACCAGACGAAGACTGGGCATCATCCATCTTTTATTGAACTACTCACAGCCAAAAACACACTAGTCCGAAGCTCAATAGAGTACTGCTCTCCCCAATGAGCTGATGCCTCAATTTAAAGCTCTCTGTGCAATCTAAAGATCTCAACATTAATGGGATCTCCATCGATGAGGTCAGGTCAGGAAAGGGAGCATGTGCCCGAGCAGCGCGTCGTTGCATCCACTTTCCGCTTGTATTCCAGGGGCCTCTGTCTGGCCATCCCCATCTCCTTGAGATGCCGATCAACACGCTGCAACCATGAGGAACGTGGTCCGGCCGTTGGTTTCCACCACCCAAGAGACTCCCTTGCTGAGACAATCTGATGAGCAGGATAAGCATCATGAAAACGAGCCACATGTCCATACAACCACAGTAGCTGCTCACGGACTATACAGGTAACAGATCTCATCTGAGTCTCTCTCAGAAAGCGTACGTTGGACACAAAGTCTGACCAGTGATAGCCAAGGATTCTCCAAAGAGACCTGGTCATGAAGGTTTTAAGTTTCCATCTCAGATCCTTGGTCAGAGTCCAATTCTCACATCCTTAGAGCAAGACTGGAAGCACCAAATACTTCCAGATTCGGACTTTCTTCCTCCTGCATAGGTACCGACATCGCCACACACCCCATAATCAAGTGAATCCATGACTCCCTAGGCCTGAACAAGACGTCTATCGACCTTTCGCTGACAACATGCAGAAACATGAATCTCGATGTGACAACAACATCCTCGCCACAAACAGGAACAAACAAGATGTCATTGAAAGCTTGGATCTTAGTTTTGATCCAGGAAACCCATAATTCCAGCGGCTCTGACTCCTCATTTAGCAGCTCGAGGGCCCCCATAAGGATAACCAAGATCTCTGCAAAGATGATTGCATCATCTGTGAAATCAAGGTCAGCGATCTTGATGCACCGCAGCTTGATCTCTCCAACATACTCTCCAGAATCCAGTCCATACAAGCGCTGCAAGGTGTGGGGCCAGTACACACCCCTTACAAACTCCAGCAACAACTGGAAATAAGTCAGAGATGGAATCACCACAACTAACAGCATTCTCAGTTCCAGCGTATAGTTCAGAAATCAGATTCATCCATTTTGGTGGCACCCCACGAAGACCGAGAATCCTCCAGAGGACATCCTGATTCACTGAATCAAACGATTTGCGGAGATAAACATCGGCTGAAAGCAACCCCTGCCGAAACTTGTATTAATTATTTTTATAAAAATTTTAATACAATGTCGAGGCTTGAATGAGAGCTAACACAGAACGTACAAGGGGAGCAGGAGACAAGAGGGGTGGGAGAGGGAAGGAAAAAAACCGTGGGGAACAGAGACATGAGGAGATCTGTGGAAGGGAGAGGGATGGAGTGGAGTATACAGGGAAAACAAGATGGACACCACAGGGACTTTCAGGAAAGAAAGCAGGGAATTTGAAGGAGTTGGGCTGGGGTGGATTCACAGGGGTAGAAAAGATTGTGGTCTTGAATGGGGGAAGAAAAGAGATGGTGGTGAACAGCTGTTTTGAAGACCTGAAGGGAAGAGTGGGATTGAAGTGAGGGAGTTTGTTTTTTTGTATACCTTGTAGAGGCTCGTATGAGAGCTAACACACAATGCAAAGCAAGGGGGGCATGAGACAAGAGGGGTGGGAGTGGGAAAGACAAAACAGTGGGGAACAGAGACACGAAGAGATCTGTGGAAGGGAGAGGGATTGGAGGGGGAACACGGGCTATACAATATGGACATTACAGGGACTTTCAGGAAGGAAAGCAGGGAATTTGATGGAGGTGAGTTTGGGGTGGATTAACAGGGGTAGCAAAAGGCCCGGTAACACCTTGACGTTTTAGCAGGCGATGGCAACGTATTAAAATGTATCTAAAACGCTGGCTTACGTTGAACTTTTGATGTTTTTTGTTAAAGATTCGGACGTATTCATAGCGACTTGGTCTTATGTATAACGCATTGGTGGTGGACACAGAACGTTTCGTTGTGTTATAGATAACTTATACCAACGAATGCTGAACCTGTTGTCGGCCTACACAACCGATGCCCAACGATAGTCTAACTTAGGCATAGCGCGTTGCACGCATCGCCGACGATGTCGTGACGTAGCCTATTAAAAGGCTGACGCACAACAATTCGAATCATAACTGCCGTAGAAATGGAAGTGTCAACATCGCGGTCACACCTTGGCGATCTTGCCAGTGTATGCCGACCTAAGAAAAATGTGTCTAAAACGTTGGGGCACATCAAATACGGTACGAGTAAGTTTGGTATACGTGAGTAGAACGCTAAAGTACGCTATCATACGTCGTAGTAAGTAGAGTACGTCAAGAAATTTTAAACATGTTCAAAATTTTACGACGTACTCGGCGTACGACACACGTTCCGCATGCGATGGGGATAAGTTTTACACACGATATGTGGACGCTTACACACGTCCACAAAGGCTACTTATAAGCTACTCATAAGTCGAAACACGTCGCGGTAATGTCTTTTTTACGCGAAACTTATTTCTAACTTATGTTTGACGTGCTTTGAACCAATTCTTTACGTAGTCCCAACACACATCGACGTATGTAGACGTATTCCAATGACGTCTTCCGGTCGACAATAAAAAAAATAAATTAACGTGTTTCTAACTTACAACTGCCATATAAAGACGTGTTCCCAGCGGTTTTGGGAATTGGTATATAAAAATGCTGCTCATAAAAGGGGAACCCAACAGTGTTTTCGAGTTCCTTTTTGAATCGATGTCCATGTCAGCAGTAACTAACAGTATCAGTATCAGTATTCGTATTAGTAGTCGTTTGTTCATGTTGGCAGTAGTAGGTGAGTGTGAGGGGGAGGGTGTGGGTTATGATGGATCGTCCTTTCCTTTTAACGATTTAAATGATAAACTTAACGATTTAAATGGCTGCATCTCCACTATTGAAAGTAGACGCTTGCGCTCAACAATTGGATTTTTTTTACACTCAACGACTTTTAAACGGTACCACTCAGCTAGTTTCATTGTTTACAATGAACGATTTAAATTGCTGTCACTCACCTTTGTTTTTTGACGCTGGGGTTTGGAAATTTGAAGAGTTTCTTCTGAACGTGTTAAAACGCTCAAACTCGACTATTTTAAATAGACGCTGCCGATAGACAATTGGAATCATAGCCAAGCTGGACATCGAAGTGTGAACATCCTCGTCATGCCGAAGAAAAGTTTGAATAATGCTGCAAATAAGTGTCCTGGCCGTGGCCGTGGACGCTGACGCAAGGACGATCCATTATACCGACGTCTTTCAGCCTATGAGTAACTTAAAAGTAACGTCTGTCGATGTGTGGTAACGATCGCGTAACGTGCCAAGAACACGTTAATCATAGGTTAGAAATAAGTTTCGGGTACGCTAAACATTACCTCGGCGTGTCTCAACTTATGATTAACTTACAAGTAGCATGTGTTGACGTCTGTCAACGATCGCAGACCGTGCATACAACTTGTGGCCAGCGTAGCGGAACGTGTGAGTCATACGCCAGCATACCTCGTGAAATTTCAAGCATGAAAAAATTTGAGGACAACCAAAAAGTACAACGTTTAAAGCCAACGTACAACGACGTATGGCAGTGTTTTTCAGCGTGCTCTCAATGTTATCAAAACTTACCCATAACGTATTCAACGTGTGCCAGCATTTTAGAAAAAAAATTCAAAAATCGGCATACGTTGGCTAAAACGTCAAGGTGTGACCGGGCCTAAAGATCGAGGATTTGGATGGGGACGATAAGAGGTGGTGGTGAACAGCTATTTTGAAGGCCTGGAGGGAAGAATAGGATTGCATAGAGTGAGGGAGTTTATTCCAAAGATGGGGAAAAAGAGGAATGAAAGAGTGAAAGTGAGCAGTGATTCGTGATTTTGGTAGTTTTACCAAAGGGGGGTTGTTGGCAGACCTTGATTGCCCTGCGGAAATATGGTGGGGACAAATCACAGATACAACGGGGGGCGGGGGGGGGAGACCGGAGAGGAGACGGTAGAAGACATAAAGACCACCGAACTGCCTGCGGTGAGAGAGTGAGAGGCCCAAAGACTCAGCCTCATCACGGAAGATGCTAATGTTATAAAATGCCTTGGTTTCCTCAGCGTGAAGCCGAGAAAGGTGAGAGGTGGTCGCACCAGTAAGAGGGGAGAGCAGTACTCCTGGTGATGGACATGGTTGTGGCCAAAAGCTTTGTATGTGATCATTAGCTCAGGTGTGCCAAGGAAAGACTTTGCATGACGGGGGAGGCCCAGTCGGCGACAGGCTTTGGAGGCCAGCTTGGAAATGTGGCTTTCGCAGGAAATATAATGGTGGATCGTGAGACCCAGAAGCTTGAATGAAAGAACTTCAAGAGGATTTTTGAGAAAGTAGATGGGGGGGGGGGGCGTTTCCAGACAGTCCTTTCAGGGAGACAAAGTGAGAGTGACATTTGTCAGGATTGAAAGACATGTTCCATGTGTTGGACCAGTTTGTGATTTTATCCAGATCTGCAGAGAGTGAAGAGGCTGCTGCTTGTCGATCTGAGGGATGACAGATGGTACGGCAGAGGGCGGAGTCATCAGCAAAGAGATGAAGAGGATTTTCCAGAGAGTCAGAGAGATCGTTGATGAAAACCAGAAAAAGAACAGAGCCCAGAACACTGCCTTGAGGAACTCCAACCTGGACAGGAAGAGAGGATGAGAGATCTCTGTTATGGGTCACACGGCTGCAACAGGAGAGGAAGTCTGCGAGCCATGAGTGGAGATGTCCTTGGATACCACAGGAGGAACATTTGGTGAGCAGGGTAGGGTGCCAGACCGTGTCAAAGCATGCAATATTGTTGTGGTGCCAGGTTCGGTAGCGAGGACGAATGCCAGATGGAGCAGTTGGGCCGTCTCCTACCGAACACCGGAATTGAAAGGTCGTCACCCCGGATAAGTCCGGAGTCGACGGGCCACTTAAAGGACCGTGGTCACCAATATTTTGACGGCATGAGGTAGGGTCCACTTGTCTATTCCAATTTACGGAAGTACTCACGCTGCCTAGCTACCGGGGAAACCACACCATCGGCCGACTCTGTCCGAACCGAGTCGCATGTACCGACTCGGGTCCGGCGTACCGAGCGGGAGTTACCAGAGTCACACCGGTCCCAATGACAACTTACGGCCCAAACGACCTCACTATTTCTCAAGCCCACACCGTGCTGGGTCAATGGTAGAAACGACAGGCAATGAACTGGAACATTTAACAGATATTTATTTACAATCGGGAGGGAGACACAGAGCAGAGTTATCCGAATAAAAGAAATGCAATTTACAATGAACACGGGCACTTAACAATCTCTACTTACAGGACGGGCGCCACAGACACACAAACACAAAAAGAAATGGACCCCACGGGTCTTTATTCAGCCCCTCAGCCCAGGAGGGAAAGGCAAGCTGGGTACCAGGGTCCTGTCGGTACCTGACCACCTCGTGCGGTTAGGCCCGCGACTGCACGTGTGGGACCCGTGGTCCGTGGGAGCTCGGATGGCGAGCAGCTGAGACTCCCGACTTGGCAACGAGGATAAGGCACCCAACGTGGGGCAAAACAGGAGCAATGGCGGCGAACCCAGACACGAACCCTTCTCACTCGACCGACCACCAAGACCCAGGCCACTTGAACCACGACCACGACCGCTTGAACCACGACCAAGACCAAGCCACACAGACCGACTGCTCACCACCCGACCTATTCCTGGGTGTTCTGGCTTCTCATTGGCTGGGGCGCGCGTGCGATGCTCGCCCTTGGCTCATTGGGCAGAGGAAACACTCCATTCCCTTTTTTGGAGCGGGGCTCCAATCTGAGGCGATGGAAGCCCCACCCACGTCTGTGCTCGGCACGCATGCACGTGAGGAAGGCCGATGGTGGCAGCAGAAAAGGAGGATGTTGTTGTTAATTCTAACTAAAAAATAACTAGCAGCACACATACGAATTTCCCATTAGACATAAGGGACGGGACGCTAACCATAAACACATACGTATCGAAATAACTGAGCTTAGGGACTGCTGTCTGTTTGTGTGCAAATGGCTTCCAGATTCGTAACACTACCCCCCCCCCCTTTTCTATAGACTCGTCCTGAGTCGTAAATTTTCGTGTGCCATGCAGGTGTAGGTTTCCCCCCCCCTCCCCCCACCCCCCCGAATGTTTTACTTACGGATCCCTGAGTGCGTCATTTGTATACATGTCCCAAAAATAAATAACCAAGTGCACTGCGTGACTAAACTATCAGACTCACTCAGACAACTTAACTAAATTGCCGGCGCTAGACAGACACTCAGGTGGGTTAAGAACTTATTTACAATTTCTAATATTTACACTAACCATGGCCCAGGACCTGTTATCTGTGGAAGGAAGGCACAACAAAGTCAACAGTTTGTGGCCTGAATGGGGTCTCTGGCACAGGGAATGGATGGATGCAGAAAAAACAACAATGCATGGGCTGCACAATGCATGGGCTGCACAATGCAGTCCCTGTGGTGTGGCTGCCTGCAGGGCAGTCCTTGCAAAACACTGGAGATGGATGGTCCTGGCACACATGGTTGAGATGGTGAGACAGGGGCATTGCAACAAAGGCGAAGCAGGCATGGGGTCAAGGCAAAGGCAGGCAACAAGGCATGGTACACGCAGACCAGCAGATGCAGCACAACAGGCTGGCATATGAAGCTGGCCGGCCTCTGGTCTGGTCCGTGAGGTTCTGGAGGGAGTGCGGTAGTGCAGGCCGCTCTGAAAACAGGCTCGGACCTAACCTACTGTCTCCCCCAACCTATCGCCTTTGCCTGCCTTTGTCCATACCCACTCATACATGGAAACTCAAAATCAATGATGAGAGATGTGTCGTCATGTCCATTACGCCGACATACTCTATGTGTGGAGAGTTTCTTAAGCGAGTCAAACAGGACGTATTTGGGAATTTTAATGTTAAATGACTTGACACCTCGTACTCATGTGGCAGCCATTGTTATAAAGGCAAATCAAAATACAGTACCTGTATAGGAATGAGACAGAGATGCTTTACCAGATTTTGCAAGAAAAAAGTTGAAACTTTGTACAAATGTATAGTTCGTCCTCGTGTAGAGTATGCTAGTACCACCTGAAGTCCGTGGTTTAAACAGAACAAGGATTTAGTAGAAAAGTGCAGAAGCAATGTTTACTATTGGGTCCGGCGATGAGAGTATTGGATTCTGTTGAAGAAAGGAGAGCAAATGCCGATCTGACTGAAACGTACAAATATCTTCATGGTTACAACCGTTGTACTCCTGACCTTCCCATGGAATTGTGGAATAGCTTCTCAGATCAAGCAGTGACTGCATCATCAGAGAGAACCTTCAAGAAACAGAGAGCAGCCCAGGAGAGGGCAAGCTGCTAATCAACCAAGTATACCGATTACCAAGGAAGTATACCAAGGATATGAATTACCAAGTAAGTACACCAATTACAAAGTATAACAAGAATATGAATTACCAAGTAAGTACACCAATTACAAAGTATACCAAGGATACGAATTATCAAGTACGTACACCAAGTACAAAGTATTGTTGTGGGCCTGGGGTCGGTGGCGAGGAACGGCTGCCAGGTGGAGCAGTAGAGCCGTCTCCCACCGAACACCAGGAATTTAGGTCGTGACCCTCAGACAACTCCGAAAGGTAACGGGTCCCTTAGCGGACCGTGGACGCCAATATTTTAACTGCGTGGCGTAGGATTAATTGTCTCGATCTCCAATATACCTAAATAACCATGCAGTCAAGCTACTGGGGAAACCACACCCTAAACGGGCTCTGTCGAACCGGGTCGCTCTAGCGACCTCGGTCCAGTGTAACTGAGCGGAATTACCAGAGTCCGTCGGACCCAATGAAAACTTACCGGCCCAAACGGCCTCACGAATTCTCAATACATACCGTGCTGGGTCTATGGGAGAAAGCACAGAAAAACGAGCTGGAACATTTAACACGGGGGTTTATTTATAAACAATAATTGGGGAGGGGAGCACACACAAGAGCAGAGTTATCCGAATAAAAGATATGCAAGTGATGTACAGTTAGCGATAAGCACTTAACAGTTTCTACTTACAGGACGACGGCGGCACCACACACACACACACACACACACACACACACACACACACACACACACACACACACACACACACACACACACACACACACACACACACACACACACACACACACACACACACACACACACACACAATAACTGGACCAGTTGGGCACCTTTCCGCCTCGTGCGGTCACACAGACTCCAAACCACCACGGTGGGCCTCGAACCCACGAGCCGAAGTCCACAGCTCACGATCGAGGCCAAGCCACCACGACCACAGACCGCGAGAACCACTACCACCACTGTGAGGCCCTCAAAGGACCACAGACCGCTCGAACCACGACCACCACTGTCGCAGTCCTCTTGTCTTTTTCCACACCACCTCTTGAGGTCAGAGCGATTCCTTCTTTCGCCACTCACCTCCCGAATGGACGAGGGGTTCTCGGGCGACTCGTGGCCGCCCCTCATTGGTCGGGCTGAACACTCCATCTGGCTAAGGCGAAGCCAGCCCTGAGGTGATGAGCTTCCCTGATTGTACGAGGCGTCTCGGGGGGTGTGTCGAGGCGTCTCAGAAGCCCGCCCCCCCCGAAGAGGATCCATAGTAGCTTTCGGCACGCTGGCCTCCCATTGGCTGGGGCGCACGTGCGATGCTCGCCCTTTGCTCATTGGCTGGAGGAAACCTTCCATGCCCCTCCTCGGAGCGGAGCCTCTATATGAGGCGATGGAGGCTCCGCCCACGCTTTCAGCCGAAAACACATGAGCAATGGTGACCGGGTTGAGTGAGGGACAGTAGCGCTGTTGTTGTTGCTGTTGTTGTTGTTGTAGTTGATGTATAAAACCTGACTATAAAATGAGTCACAGCGCACACACGAAATTCCCATTAGACATAGAGACGGGACCCTGACGATAAACACATACTTATCGAAATAACTGAACTGCGGGGACTGCTGTCTGTCTGTGTGCAAATGGCTTCCAGATTCGTAACAGTATAACAAGGGTACGAATTACCAAGTACATACACCAATTACAAAATGTAACAAGGATACGAATTACCAAATAAGTACACCAATTACAAAGTATACTAAGAATACAAATTACCAAATAAGTACACCAATTACAAAGTATACTAAGAATACAAATTACCAAATAAGTACACCAATTACAAAGTATAACAAGGGTACGAATTACCAAGTACATACACCAATTACAAAATGTAACAAGGATACGAATTACCAAATAAGTACACCAATTACAAAGTATACTAAGAATACAAATTACCAAATAAGTACACCAATTACAAAGTATACTAAGAATACAAATTACCAAATAAGTACACCAATTACAAAGTATAACAAGGGTACGAATTACCAAATAAGTACACCAATTACAAAATGTAACAAGGATACGAATTACCAAATAAGTACACCAATTACAAAGTATACTAAGAATACAAATTACCAAATAAGTACACCAATTACAAAGTATACTAAGAATACAAATTACCAAATAAGTACACCAATTACAAAGTATACTAAGAATACAAATTACCAAATAAGTACACCAATTACAAAGTATAACAAGGGTACGAATTACCAAATAAGTACACCAATTACAAAATGTAACAAGGATACGAATTACCAAATAAGTATACCAATTACCAAGTATACCAATCAAAGATACCAATCACCCAGTACGTATACCAATCAAGGTTACCAATTACCCAGTACGTATACCAATTACCAAGTAAGTACTGCATAGCAATAAGTATGCAGTACGTGTCTTCAGGTAGCATCAGAGGACGAGGGCGCGGCCGGGCTGCTGATACAGTGCCCCCTGCAGGTGAGAGGAGGAATTTGTAATTTGTTCAGGATGCCGGCAATAGCTCGCCAACTCTACACGAAGGACACCACGGGTTATTTATAACGTGCAACAACCAATTCGGGCAGATGGGACGTCAAGTTTAACGTCCATCCGAGGGATGGCGCGCGCGCGCACGCACACGCACGCACGCACGCACGCACACGCACGCACGCACACGCACGCACGCACACGCGCGCACACACACACACACACACACACACACACACACACACACACACACACACACACACACACACACACACACACACACACACACACACACACACACACACACACACACGAGTCACCGTGCCTGTGAAACACCAGGATGAGTTTATAGCTTGGTCGGGATTCGAACACAGGCTCGAAGGTTCAGAGGGGAGCGAGTGTGGCCACCTGGACAGTGTATCCATCACCGGACGATCAGACCAGCCCCGACGGATGAACGGTTTGTTCACCTTTCGCTGTTTAACACACAATGCCATTTGGAAAGTTTCCCTCAGTTCACCAACGCGTGTTTGTGTTCGCCTGTTCCTCCCAACACAAGGTGCGTGACGGCGTGAGGCGCCTTGTGTTACATACATACATTATGAGGACAAATGTCCGTCAAAAGGCGCCGAGTTACTCGTACCTGTGAGCTGAAGGACACCAGGTGTTTAATCCGAAGAGGAGGCATCGTGACCGTTTTACCACAAGGGTTTAAAAATGGTTTTCTTTAAAATACTAAATTCACTTCATGCAAATTCTCCACAGACGTCGCGCTTCACGTTCGGGTGGGACAAGGAGCGCGCGCGCGGCGCACGCGCTTCACGTTCGGGCGGGACAAGGAGCGCGCGCGCGGCGCACGCGCTTCGCGTGTGGCGAACACACGTTTCCCTCCATTTTTTTCAGTCAAATGTGAAACGCTGACACGATCGGATTCAGACGTATGTAGAGCAGAAAACCGAAAGAGTAACTAAATTAACTTGGTACAACATCGAGGGAAAGAGAGAAAACAAAATCGTGTTTCCACCAAAAACCGGTCTGTATCGCGCATTACACTAACATGGCCGACACAACATGGCTGGAATGATGGATGGTTAATATACGCAGGTTCAGGTATATACTTCAACTTCAATAAATATACATCATCGTCGTTACACAGAAATAAAAAGGTAGTCTTGTTAAAACTTCCAATCATTCCATCCATAGGGTTGCTGTATGTCACGACCACCTCCTCCTCTTCTTCCTCCTCGTTCACGTGCAGCACCAGGCTGCAGGTAACATCATTGGCTGAGGGTGTGGCTGCATCACTGATGCAGTGTCCCTATTACCAGTTCACCAACCTCAAAGAGAATGACAGGCTGAGTTAACCCCACCTGGTGTTAATTCAACAGCAAGAAAGGGACTCAAACACAAGACCCGAAGATCATAAGCCAGCCACACTAAACACTAAGCCAACACCAGGCTTGAATTCACAACTACTTGAACATGATTTATTGTGACGTGTGTGTACGTTTGTTGGGTAGTCAGGGTAGAATCTGGTGAGAGGAGGACCAATGTTTGTCTAAACCGCTCTTTAATATTGTAGTGTCGTGGTAGGGATGCTTAGAAGGCAGACACGAGCGGAGGAACAGTCGAGCCCGGCTGTGCTGCACAAGCGGGAGCGCGGACGTACGTTGCCCGCAGCCCTCCTTTATTACGTACTCAATACACACACAAGCCGTGGCGACTACGGCACCCACTACAACGCCTCAGGCGGCGCACACTCCTTATATCCCTGGCAGACACGATGCTCACGCCGACCACTCCCCCCACCATCATGCCCTGCCTGTGCAGGCCCGCAGGCTATACCACACTATACCACACTCCTCCCTCCTAAAACCATGATTATTAAATGATCAGCATCATAATAAGCATAAGCAGCACGAAATACCACGGTATCAAAACAGATAAGGTACAAAAAAGAAAACAGCAAAGTATAAAATCACATCACATCATATAACGTGTGGATGCGAGTGAGTGGAGCTGCAACGGTCAGGTTCTGAAGACTGAGTAGCACAAAGCACCTACAAAACCCTGACCGCGTTACCGATATGAAGCAGCAAGGCGAGAAGCACAGCAGCACTACGCAGCAAAAGCGCCCCCAGGCGGCTCATGCTTACATGGCCTTCGGCGAGGTCGTGGCGACCTCCCGAGCAAACCTCCCCTGGCACCATCAAACGCCTCTGGCCGACAAGGCAGCACATCTCTCCCAGCCAGACCTGAAGCAGATAAACATTCCGAGGCCGGAAGCCCGCCGTCTGGAAGCCGTGGCGCCAACGCCAGACCCGACTGACCTTGGGTGGGGGCGCTGAACAGCTCGTTGGCTGGACGCAACCAATGCCCCACAACAACCCACACACCACAATCAGTTGAGATTCCAACGCACGTCCAAACGGCCTCGAGAGAGAACAGAGAGCCGCGCCCCAGGCGCCAGGCACGTCTGACCTTGCCGAAACCAGAGGTGGGGGTAACGCTGAACAGCGCACCAGCCCTGGCTCCGAGTCGATCTTCGAGACCCACACGGCAGTTAGACGGTAGCAATTCCATTCAAACCACACTTCAACCACAGGCTCGTCATAAATCAATAAGAACATCATTTGCACAATTGCAAACTCATTTTCCCGTACAGCGCGTTCTTTCGATAAAATCTCTGCACATGACCAAGAGTAGGGTGAATATACTGATTCTGGCTCACTTTTCCCTATGTAAATGAATGGAGGATTTTCAGCGATTCCCTTTTTTTTCCCTAAAAATAAACCCCCTTTTTATCCCAAGGTATATTTATTTGTCTCCCCTTTTAACCTAGGGGCTCTCTATTCAAATAACCCATACAACAAGATAAAGATTTGTTAAAGGTGATTCGAAAGAAATATCTAAAACGTCTTAGCCTCGGGACACTCTTTATCAAATAACCGATGCATATTGTTTAGCTCACTCATTGAACCTATAAAGATTTGTTCATTCTCAAATTCCTTCAATAGTTTAATTATCTTTGCACAATAATCCCCATCTAAAATATTGAAAAACAAAACATTTGAATCTTTATATTTTTTAAGATACCCCTTTTGTGCCATTATGAAATGATAAACTTCTCTTAATGCTCTTGTTTGACCACCTCCTGAGCCACAGGTTATTTTTTGTTAAGCCCCGCCCACTTTTCTTTAAGCCCCGCCCACTTTTTATAAGCCCCGCCCACTTTTGCTAAGCTCCGCCCACTTTCCACAAGGTATTCAATAAGCCTCGCCCACTTTCCTCTAAGCCCCGCCCACTTTCTGTGGATTTTTATAAGCCCCGCCCACTTTTGCTAAGCCCCGCCCACTTTTCATGAGTTTTTTGTAAGCCACGCCCACTTTTCCTAAGCCCCGCCTACTTTTGATAAGCCCCACCTACTCTTACATCATTTCCAGTTCATCTCTGACTCACAAAGAAATCACTAGAAAATTCCAGCATGTTTCAGTTTCTATGGTTTCCATGTTATGAAATGGTTTCCAGCATGTTATGAAATTCCACCAGGGAATTTCCACAGGAAACCACACCCAACAGTCTTTCCCTATAAAAGCTTCAAGCCCAGGCTCCATTTTAAACATTTTTTTTTTGCTGGCAATGGTGTACTGTGTGCTTGCCTGGAACTCTCAGACTTGTATGGAACTAAACCTTCAAGTTGATGAACTGGATTCAAACCTCTTATCTGTTGAGGTAAGATTTTTATTTTCCTATTTTTAGTTCCTTTTAAACATCGACTCGTTTAATAATTAAATAACTTAATTGATACATTATTATTTTCTCTCACAGGAAATTGTATCTGAAATACGAAATGAAAATACTGCTTTTGCTACAACTTGGGGCGAAATTGTTGGCTTGGTTGAAGACCTTATGAGCGACCAAGACCTACAGAACGAGCAAGACCTTGAGTGGGATGACTTTGGGGTTCCTTGGAACTCTCAGACTTGAATGGAACTAAACCGTCAAGTTGATGAACTGGATTCAAACCTCTTATCTGTTGAGGTAAGATTTTTATTTTCCTATTTTTCGTTCCTTTTAAACATCGACTCGTTTAATAATTAAATAACTTAATTAATACATTATTATTTTCTCTCACAGGAAATTGTATCTGAAATACAAAATGAAAATACCGCTTTTGCTACAACTTGGAGCGAAATTGTTGACTTGGTTGAAGACCTTATGAGCGACCAAGACCCACAGAACGAGTTCGTCCTTGATGATCCAACCAAAGAGTTATACCTTGGAGACCAGAAAAGTCCTGAAAAAGAGTTTTGCAACAATAGTACTCATTGTGAGTTATCAAGACAATACCCCCTGAACAAGTTATACCTTGATGAGCCAGAATACAAGTTTTACCTTGGAGACTCACAATTTTCAGACATTTTGAAAAATGGAGTTTTCCTTGATGATCCACAGTTATTCTATGTGAGATCTATCACTGAAACCCATAAAAATTGGAAAAATGGAGATTTCCTTGATGATCCACAGTTATACGATGTGAGATCTATCACTGAAACCCATCAAAATTGTAAAAATGGAGATTTCCTTGATGATCCACAGTTATACTATGTGAGATCTATCACTGAAACCCACTATATTTCTGGAAATTGTGATTCTACCTTGGAGTCTTGAATAGATGGTTATATTTTTGGAGACTTGAAATGTGGGTTCTGGCTTGATAACTCACAATGTGATACATATCTTGGAAACTCAACAGGAATGTGGTTATACCTTGGAGACTTGGAAAGTTGGGTTTATTTTGAAGACTTGAAATGCTACCACTGAGCCTGGTGTGTTGGCGCAGTGGTTAGGGCAGCGGCTTGGGATCCAAAAGGTCCTGAGTTCAAGCCCCGTTGGGCCACTGAATTAATACACCAGGGGGTTGACTCAGCCTGTCATCCTTCCGAGGTCGGCGAAGTGAGTACCAGTGTACTGGGCTGGTGTATACCCTGGTTAAAATAGGTGTACCTGATCCCTGTGTCGTAAGAGGCGACCAGGGTTGCGTCAGGAAGGGCATCCGGCGTAAAACATGTGCCAAATCACTATGCGGATCATATGGATGATCCGCTGTGGCGACCCCTAACGGGAGCAGCCGAAAGAAGAAGAAGAAGAAGAAATGCTACCACTCTTTGGGATCTAAACCTATCAAGAAAATTCTTACTCCCTCTTTCTACGTCATCAAACCTGAAAGCCTTAAAAGACAGAATTGGAAGAAGAGAAAAAAACATAAAAAATATACATTGTTCGTTCTGGGAAGAAAGTGCAGGCTTACTCCCCCTTTCTACGTCATCAAACCTGAAAGCCTTAAAAGACAGAATTGGAAGAAGAGAAAAAAACATAAAAAATATACATTGTTCGTTCTGGAAAGAAAGTGCAGGCTTACTCCCCATTTCTACGTCATCAAACCTGAAAGCCTTAAAAGACAGAATTGGAAGAAGAGAAAAAAAAACGTAAAATATATATATATATATATATATATATATATATATATATATATATATATATATATATATATATATATATATATATATATATATATATATGTGGAAATCTCATTTTGAAAAAGACTGTGTTGGGCGAGGATTGAGTTGGGGTTGAGATTTTGAATGTGAGGGTTGGGGTTGAGATTTTGAATGTGAGGGTTGGGACACACACACACACACACACACACACACACACACACACACACACACACACACACACACACACACACACACACACACACACACACACACACACATCAACAAACAAAAGTTAAGCCTTGACTATTCAGTTGAGGATTCTGTGTTTGGGGTTCACAGATCTAAGAACGTCCCCCTTGACACACACACACACACACACACACACACACACACACACACACACACACACACACACACACACACACACACACACACACACACACACACACACACACACACGCACACGCACACACACACCAACAAACAAAAGTTAAGCCTTGACTATTCAGTTGAGGATTCTGTGTTTGGGGTTCACAGATCTAAGAACGTCCCCCTTGACACACATTATATACTGTAATACACCTCGGACTTGTCCCTCTAGTGTCCACAAAGGTGTGTAGTAGGAGGGAGTGAAGGGACAACCCATTGCTCCCATGAGTATTATCTGCTTGGTTTTGTCTTTTGTAATCCCTGTGAATAAAATGAACCTAAAATCTCTTCCCCTTCCAAATCATATATCTTATAAGTCCAAGGAACCGTATCTATTACATCAACAATTTTAAAAAGTTCTTTCGTCCATCGTTCAGTAAAACCCTTTTCAAAATGAGATTTCCACCTATATATTCTTACGATATCACCAACTTTGAACTTAGGTTTTCTGACATTAATCTCTTTTTCATATTTTAATTTTGTAAATGTTTCTGATGGTTTCATATTTGTTGACGTGTGAATCGTGTCATTATACTTATCCACAATATCCTGAATAAAAGATGACCATTGTTGTGAACCGAGTTGTGTGAATTTTTTATACAGTCTCTCTTTTAAGGTACGATTAAAACGTTCAACAACAACTGCCTTCCCTTCATTAAAGGTACTGTATAATGTAACACTGTTATTTTTTAGAAAATTCATAAATGTCTTGTTATAAAACTCTCTACCCTCATCAGTCCACAATTTTTTAGGTTTTCTCTTACTTTTATTAAATATCTGTTGAAAAGCTAAGATAAGAGTATTACCTGTTTTGTTAGGGTTCTACTACAACCCACGCATATCTACTCCTCAAATCAATAACGGTTAAAGCTTACTTGTACCCCTTATCATTATTGAGTTCAATCAAATCAGCAGACCAGATATAATCAACTTCCTTGGAATAAACTTTCCTTCTCTGAAACTTTGTGAATATTGGTTTATGTAATTCATCAGCTAATTGCTCTTCAGTCTTAATGGCATCATTACAGCCTATAAGTTTTTTGAATTTCCAAGTCCAAGTTTCAATTTAGCACTGATCATCTTCTTCACAATGAACCGATCAACTTTTTCTCTCAAGGTTGGATTTTGTATCAGAGATAAATTATACAACATTTCTCTATCGGCTTCATGCTTTTCTTCCAACGTTGTGGTATTCCCATAATCAATATTGTGTCTCATGCACACTTCATCAACTCTATTGATTGGTTTACTCCAGGATTTAGGATTGTCTGCCTCATCTAATCTTTTATCCAAGTTTGTGCCTGGACCACAGAAAGAATACCCTGGTAGATGTAATTCCCCTGGTATTCCAGTAGTTGTAAATTTACTTCCTGATAAAAACTTTTGTATATCTCCTCCGAGTTTGTGTTTGGAGATAAATTGATTTTTTTTTGAACCACACACCGAACATATACCTTTTTGTATAACCCTGTTATTTTTACTTTTAATATATGAAATATTTTTAGTATTAGTTTTCTTTTTACATTTGAGACAATAACTCATTTATTTATGAGAAAAATTCCTGCAGAGTGCAAAAACCTTTTTAGTTTCCAACATGCACATTTGAATCTTAATTTTTAAAACATAAAGAATCCTTAGAAATGCCTTCACTCTCTCCTCCATTTATTTAAGAAAAAAAAATGAAAAACTTGAATTAAAATACATATCTTCTCGATGACAATACTCTTGTCGAAAGTATTGCAAATAGACTTGTCAATTCTTTGTTTTCCTCCTCGGTGGGTTGAGTTATTTTCTGTAATACCACCAATCCTTTTTTAATCTCACTGGTTTCCATATTTTGATGTTTATTCATTCTCTCTCTTTCCTCCCTCTCCTCCCTCTCTCTCTTCTCTCTTTCCTCCCTCTCCTCCTTCTCTCTTCTCCTTTTCCTCCTTCTCTTTGTTCTCCCTCTCCTCCTTCTCCTTTTCCTCTTCTTCAACTCCTTCCTCATCCCTTACTATCCTTGAATCGCTTACACCCCATAGAATATTATACATATATTCATCAGGATTTCTTGTTATTCCTGTATCCAAAATATTTTTTTTTACAACAGGAAACCAATAAAATTTCTTTTGAATTTCTAAAAGAGCCTTACCTTTTCTTAACTTTATAATTTTTTCATTATTAACATTCTAATTAAATCTAAAGTTGTTGGTTTATCAACATCAGCATAATGCCAATCTTTTATTGAAAATACCTCATTCTTATGTTGTAGAACATATTTATTAAAATACCGAATACCCTTTTCTTGAAGGTATGCTTGGACACAGAAATGATAATTTTCTTGAAGCCTTCTTGCTGTCATTTATGTATTAGAAATATATGTTAGAATAATATTATGGCACGAAACACCTCCCCATCTTCCCATAGTTAAATCATTTTGTATTTCCTTACTTATTATATATAATCCTGTTTTTTCTGTTTTCATGAGATAAACAAGGGCAAAACCATTATTATATTTACCCTTATTAAATTCTTTTATTTGTTGTTTACTAATCGTGGACCCACAAAACTCATTCTCGATACCAAGTGGATAATATTCTTCCTTACGAGACTGATTTAATTGTTCCAGGTCTTCGAGGTTAATTTTAAATGACCAATTATACCCTAAATCATTCATATCATACCCCCATTGTTCTATTCTCATGAAAACGATACGCCCTTCTTTATAAAAATTTATTTTAATTCGAACTGTGAATTCTGTATGACCTGGAGATAATATCAACACTTCTGTATCTTTGGAATACACAGCCGTTTTATTTAAGGATATATATTGTGATAAATCGCTTAATCTCACCAAGTCATTCGCGTCAGTCGGGCTTGGATAATTTTTTAATTTATAAGCATTTTTCATGTTAATATTTTTGGTTATATTATATTTATGTCGTTCAGCCTGTGCCTTTGTGTAATAATTTGATAAATCAATATCCAGTTCTTGAGATACACCAAAGATAGAACCATCTTTACCAACATAAGTCATTTATATTAGATTAAAAATAATATCATAAAATTTTTTATTTTTGTTGAGTTGAAATAACACATATGGACATAATTGACCACAACACTTGGAATTTAATTCTTGGACTTGAAATGTTTGATAAACACCATTCTGTAAGAATTTTATGACTTCAACAGGTGGTGGAAGACCAAAACTATCAAAATAATATTTGTCTTGACTATTAAAAATACAAACCCAATGAGAACCGTTCCCATTATTATCTTCTAAGTTCATAATAATATTCTTTGTATGTTTCGGCACATTTGTTAATTCATCTCTCATACAAATAACCACATTATGAATTTTTAATTTCTTTCAATATTTAACAAGTTGTAAATTTGATGTTGTTTTCTTTCCAAATTCTTTCAACCACTCATCAATGCTCATTTATTTATTAGAAAGATATAATCCATTACCTCTTTTCGTTAATTTTACACCTGCTTGTGCTATAGAAGAAAGCATATCTCCAAGTAACAATATCGCTTTATCAGGCAGACCTTCAAGTTTTTCAGCAAAATCTACAATTACACCACTTCCACTAATTTGTTTCTCCAACTCTTTGTTATGTCTTTCCAATTCTTTTTGAGCCTGGAGTTGAGCCTTCCTTTCGTTGGCAGTTTTCACCGCTGTTGAAATACCACCCGTCAATGCTCCAACCGCACTTAAACCAGCAAATAAAGGAATTAGAAATGGGAGAAATCCTCCACTCGTCTCTCTTATTGAATATTTTTTCAACATTGGTTTTGTCATTTTAATTTTAAGTGAGCCAGTGTCATTCAAGATTTTAACCTGTTCTATTGTGAGCAAAACATCAATTCTTACTGGTCCTTTTCTCTGAATTGTATTAACGTTAATTGTACAAGGCTTTTGATTTTGAACACAAGATGATAGTTTATGAAGATTGATTTGATTAACATATACCCCAGTTGGTACTTTGCCACTCATTTATTTAACAAAAAATTATGTGAGACTAATCATCACACCATTATCTGTATTAATCTGCAATTCTGTTTCTTCCAAAAGCAAACAATATGTATCAACTTCTTCACTCTCTCCTCTTTCAATGTATAGGGAAGTATCCACTCGATTAGACTTTATTGTTTCCTTTTGAGCGCTCAGGTCAAACGCATAGATTGTATACAAACTTTTAAATGCTGTCATATCTAAAATAGGTTCTTTATTTCCATTACTTTCACACACCTTTTGGTAAGACTTGTATGCTTCAGCAAAATCATTTTTTTGCCAATTAATTTCCAATCTATCTCGTGGATAAAATGTTCCATCTAGAGAAACGCGAAGTTGTTTCACCTTGGCATTATCACTCAATGCATTATTCTTATCAGTCGCAGTATCACCATCTGGCTTTTTTAAAATGATCCACAGATATCATGGCTTTCCTTCCAGAACACCCAAATTCCACGTGTAAGTAGTTTGGTTGAGTTTAACGTGTTGACATCTTCTTTTGAGGTATGATACACTGAGTGGTTTCTTTGAGTTAAGTCTTCGATTCAGCATCTCTTCTGTTTTAAGATTAGGAGTATATTCACTGATATACCAACTCATTTCCTCAATTACAAATTTATTCTGTTCACCAAAAGTACTACCAACACCAAAAAGCAATCGATTTTCATTATCATTCCTTTGTAGTTGAAATCTAATTTTAAGACCATACAGAACTTTATCATGATCACAAAATCCAAATATACCTTTAAGAGGAACTGCCACAGTAAAACTATTTTCTGCTTTTGTATCATCATTATACATTCCTTTCCTTTGAGTATATCCAGGGTCTGTGTTTGTTCCCGTTGACATATCAGGAATAAAACCTTCGACAGACCCCTTTCCCATTCTATCACTGAATGTATAGAGTGTAAATTTCATCATTTCAGATACAGCAGAGACATAATCAACCGCTTCAACTTCTTGTGTTCCAATATACAAACGCACACTATCAAACATTTTCCAGAAGAAATCATTTACAAGTGTAGCATTTGTGTTATTCCCAGCTTTAGTGAATTTAAATTTACACAAGAAACTTTCGGAGAGATTCAAATAGGTTTGTTGATTATTTATTTCAAAACTTTTTGTACCATTCGTATTCCAGTCTGTTCCAGTTATTGCATTTACCTTGAAGTAATCTTCTTTTTTAGTGGAGTTTGAGATAATAATAGTATCATCCAAATCATAGATACTATCAATTGCTTCCATACTTGTATTTATTTAGGAAAAAAGATGTTAAAACTTTTGAAACCCTGATCCAAGTATTTGAATTATTTTCTGTCGTTCTTGGGGGGACAACTGAGTTTTGCTTTTCTTAATTTCTTTTATTGCTTGTAATTTATGAGATTCCTTCTGAGCATCTTTTATACTCTTTACAGCACCTGCTACATTTCCCACAGCAGAAGCAGTTGAACCAATTAGATCTTTATGTTTAAGAATAGTTGAACCAATACCCATGAGAGTATCAATTATCCCATCTCCTCTAAATTGATGTCCAACACCCCTTTGTCTCTTAGGTTTATAGCATCCTCTACCAAGATACATACCTTCACCCTTGTAGTATGGAGAAAGGAACATCCCATCCCCTGTAATTATTTTATATTTTCCCAACTCGTGTTTCCTCACAATAACCATCGTATTTATTTATTGGAAAACTTCACGTAGGTGAATTCTGATGGATATAACTTCTCCATTAAAAGAAATCACACGATTATCTTGGTCGGTTATCCTAAAATTTACTCTGTGTATGGTTTTTCCTGACACAGGTAGATAAACCAAATTTTTAGGTTCCATATTGAATTTATAACCAATTGGGGTTGAGTATGCGCTGAATGAAAATATTGTATTTGTTTTTTTCCATCATTATAAGCACCATCAATCAAATCACAGTGAATTAACACTGAATTTATTCCTGAGGATATTTGAATGACATTATCACTGTAAAACGTCCCATTAGTTTCAATCTTTTTTGAGGAGAAACCCAATAACTCTCTAAATGAATTATCAATTGTGAAATCAACCTTGTAGTTATTTTTAACTTTAATCGTTGATTTTGAAGTATGTTTTTGAATGTTTATAACAATATTTTTTGGTTCATCACCCTGTTCTTTCATAAGACGAGCAATTTCGGAAGATATTTGAGAAATCTCATATGCTCCGGGTGAGACTGTTATCGTTTTGTATCCACTTCCCGGATTATAACTAAACTTGTCATTTTTCTCGGTTATATTAAATAAGGTATTATAAGTTTCCATGGACAATAAAGATGCCTCATATTCTTTTGTTGTGTCAAGTTGTAGTGGGTATGGGAATGAAGATGTGTGGTCGCTTGTTGTGAAATTGAAACTAAGGATTGTGCTTCTCATCTTATTTAATATGAGATAAAATGTCTTTATATTGATATTTATTAATTATTTTCATGTTCATCAACTGGTCTAAAATGGCTGATGCTTCATTAAAACAATTGTTATTTCCAGCCTTCTTACTGCCTAACAACAATAACAGTCTATTAACTAATTGCGATGGGTCATTTGGAAGAAAACTAACACCTGAACCAAGGATACTTAAAGCCTGAATAATGTGTTTCTCCTTCTCATTCTTCCTACTTTTACCAGAAAGAATAACCTTAAAATTTAGAGTGCTCAGCAGATCAATATATACTCTATCATCATTATTTTCCATATCCAATGGTTTATCAATATCCTTTGATTCATCCCTCACAGTTGAACCTTGTCTTCCATCTTTTGTGAGAAGAAACATTAATCTCGGAGTTAGTTTAACAGGGGGTTGAGCAGAACCCAAGAACCTTAATTCATCATTAAATATCAATACCTTTTCTTGAACAAGATGAAATATTGCTGATTGTTCTGTTGGAATGAGTCCTGCTTTGGTTTTTGAATCCGCTGAATATTCATTGTTTTGAAGAGCATTCACAATATAATCAGGGGGTCGATTAATCTCTTTCATTTGTTGAAATAAACCTTCATCATCATATTCTAATTCCCCAAAATGCTCGAATTCTTCCTCCGTCATTTGATCAAAATCATTTAACATTTTAAGTTTTTTAGGAGTATATTCTACTGTGGGAACTGTGGAAACATCTTTCATTTTTTCTTGGGAAGTTTTTAAAAGTGGTTTAAAAATTTCTCTTGTTTTCTATCAAATGCTTCTTCGCCCGTTAGTTTCTGTCTGCGTTTCTTCTTTATGTATTCCTGTTGTTTTACAACTTTTGAAACCAACTCTTGATGTTCCTTAAATCTTCTTGCTCTTTCTTTTGCATCCATTTATTTATTGTAAAATATCATTTAATGAATTGTAAAGATCAACAGGGAAATTTTCCTTTTCTTCATCATTCAAGTAGATGTGTTCAAATAAATCCTTTTCTTTAAATATTTCATCAAATTCTTTATTAACATCAATGCGAGTTGTAATTTCTTCTTCACTAATCCTTGCATCTCTGCTTTTCATACGTTTGCGTTGAGTTTCTTCATCAACATCAAAACCGAATGATAAAATCTTCACTCCGCTCAGATATTTAATAATTTGTCTCGTTCCTTCTGGATTAGTTTCTAATATCCCAACACCACCAGATTTTAGTTTCCTTAACTCACTCTTACAATGTGAATATTTTGTTGTACCACGAGAAACCTCCTCAAATATTTGTCCTTCATTCCTCAATCGCATATGTTCCTCCACTGAAATATAGTGATAATCTTCACCTTTTACTTCTCCAGGTCTTATTGCTCTAGTTGTTGTTGATACAATGCGTATCACGGGGTGTTTTTTAAGTAAATTTACAATATTCTCATTTGTACTACACAAGAACCTTGATTTATGAAAGTTTTTTCCAGAAGCAGATTTACCCACAAGATTTATAATAATAGTTGTCATTCATATATGTAATTGTTTATAAAACAAAAAATATATCCCTTAATATCTCATCTTGTTTCACAACAATATATTTATATTTTTCAGTTGTGTGCTTCATGTAATCCTCAAATTTCTTTTTACTACATAATGTAGAACAATTATCTCTCCAAAAATTATTGATATCTCTTGAATTTAACTTGAATAAAATAAAAGCATTAGCATTGTTTCTGATGGAACGACGAGGAAGTTGAAAGTACGATTGACTAAGATAAATACAATTACAAGAAGAATGTCTCCCTCTTGTGTAGTAGCTGTCCATTACCGTTTGGTTTCTCTCATTAACACAATCATCAAAGATAACGAGGTTCTTTTTTGATTTATCCAAATCTTGGGGAGATGGTATATCATCCGTATTATCACTAACAATACAAGTTATAGGATTTGATTTCTTTTTACATCTCTGTGTATCACAAAATCGTTGAATTATATCTTCAATGTTATAATCATTTTGGTTTTTTTGACATTTAAATAAACCGATTATATCTTCTTTTTGAAGACCAGCGTTAAAACCTTGTGAGAGTAGTTGATACTCTGGTTGAAAACTCGACTTTGTGAAAATTATTAAATTATCATAATCTAAAAAGTTGGGAGTGAGGAGCATTTTTAAAAGTAAGCAGGTTTTTCCACATCCACTTGAACCAACTATGAGACATCTTAATGAATTTGGGAGATTTTTATGGTTGTTAAATTTTATCTTATTTTCCCAAATAGGTAAAAAATCATTCATTTATATATTTGGAAAACAGGTTATTTAATTTATTATTGGCTTTTTTAGAAACTCTACATTTTATCCTAAGTTCAGGTTTAATTTAAAGATAATCCATTATTTTATTTATACAATATCTTGTGTTGATATTTCCCTGAAAATTACATCCATGAATAATATATAACAACAATCCTTTGAACATTTCTCTTATACGTTCAGTTTCTTCCCTTGTAAGGAAAGGTGTGTTATCACCCTCATACTTTACATTCATTTCTCTAATCAATCTTGTAAAGTAATTCATTTTTGGTGTAAATCTAAAAGAATTATTTTCCTTTTTATATTTTTTATTATCATTAATGAGAAGATAATCACAGAATATACATTGTTTATAGGCTTTTGACTCTGTGTTTAATCCCCGTCTTTCACACGCAGGACAATTCTCAAATTTGTCATATGGAGAATCAGGAAAGTCTCGCATATTTATAAAGTAAAACTTTACTTAAACTGAAATTCATCTATACTTTCAGTTGTATATTGACTCATATTTAATAATATTACCATCGATATCGATATATTTTTTTTCATTATCAGATTCAACGACAACATTTTTTAAATTAAAGGTAATTTTAAAATGATCGTTAATTACTATTGAACGAAATGTCATTTCATCTGATATATTAACATCCTTTATTTCATCAGGATTTACATCTTTAGGGTTGTTGAAAAAAATACAAATTTCTCCTTACATATTACAGATGGTCTTATCTTTTCTTTCTAAAGCTTCATCCATAAGGTTTTTGTTTTTTGATACTTTTTCTTGTTTCATTGCTTTTTCTAGTTTTGAATATATTACTAGAAGGAGAGGAGAAACTTTTGTTAGAGATACTTTAATTGATGTTCTACCAGGTATACTAAAAGCCCTTCCACTGAAGGAAATTGAAGAACTCATATTATTTACCATAATAGTTTTTATCCAATAGTTGTTATATTTATCTTTGTTCAATTTTACATCCTTGACATATTTCTCAGTATCTTTAACAAATGAAGAGATTGATTGAAACTTGTCTTTTGTGTCTTGAAACATTGTATTTATTAAGTGAAAAAATTGGAGGATAAAATGGTTTTCAGCACAGATTCACCTGTAAAATAAACGAAATTTTCATCAAGAAAATTTTAGTTTAAGCAAAGATTTATTATATAAATATGGTGAATACAACATACTGCGATGTTTGTAATCACAAATATAAACATTATAGAAAACACCTCCGAACCAACAAACACACATTTAATCTGTTTCATAAAATATCTCCTCTTGAGTTGGAAAGAAAACATTGTGATATCTGCTCAAAGGATGTTTTGAAGAGTAGTTATAATAGACATCTTCAATCACAAAAACACAAGAAAAATGAGTTTAAAGTAAAGGGAGACTATTATATTGAAAACACTCATGGGGCATTTAAAGGGCATATAAAAATAAGGATTTTTCAATTTGGAGAACCCGGTCCATCATCAATTGAAATAGTGAAACCCGATGTTGAAAAATTTATTAAAAAGACATTAAAAGAAATGAAAACTTTAAAGTTTTATATGGGAGTGAAAATGAATATGAAAAGACAAGATGAAGAACAAACTCCTTATATGAGAACAGATCTTCATTTTATAACATCATTTCAAGATTTTTTGAATAGTGGGGTTTATGAAGAACTATCAAGACAAGAGGAGGATGTTGATAATACAGTGGTAGGAAGTGGATTCAATATTTAAAAAATCATATTTTTAGATATACACATTCTAAAATCAAACCCTCTTAAAGCTTCTTCTTATATTGAATTACCAAAAGAAATAAAACTAAAGAAGGCAGTTGTTAATATTAAGAACAATGATAATAAATGTTTTCTCTGGTCTGTTCTTGCTCACTTTCATCCACCAAAATGTAATTCAGAAAGAGTAAAACAATATATGAAATATGAGAATACCTTGGACATTAAAGATTTTAAATTCCCAATGCCACTAACAGATATTCCTAAATTTGAGAAAAAGAATAATCTTTCTATTAATGTATATGGACTAACGGATACAAACAAAGTTCAAATATTAAAAATTTCAAACAACTATAAAAATGAAGAAACACACATTGATCTTTTATATTTTAGTGTTGGAAAGAATTCACATTACACATACATCAATAATTTATCAAGATTAATCTCTTCTCAGGTATTCAGAACAGCAAACAAAATATATCCTTGTAAGCAATGTCTTAATTCATTTCATACAAAAGAACGATTAGAACAACATTCAAAATATTGCAGTAATCATAAATCAGCTGTAATTACAATGCCTAAACCTGGTGAAAAGATTTCTTTTGAAGATTATAATAAATCTATCATGCACCCATTTGTGATATACGCTGATTTTGAGTGTATCCTTAAAAAGATTAATACTGCTTCTCCTAATCCAAAAGAATCGTATACAAATAAATATCAAAAACATATTCCTTGTGGTTTCTGTTATTATATCAAATCATCTGTTGGAGAAAAGTATAACAAACTTGAACATTATCGTGGAAAAAAAGCTTCACAAGAGTTTGTAAAACGATTAGAAAAGGATTGTATAAGACTCACTAAATTAATGAAAGAAACAAATGAACCGATGAAATTAACCAAAGAAGAAAAATTAGAATTTAGAAAGAACAATATCTCTCATATTTGTGAGGGGGAAATTAAGGAGTCTAAAGTTAGGGATCATTGTCATCTTACTGGTAAATATAGAGGTCCCGCTCATTCCTGTTGTAATCTTAATTATAAATTACCTTCTTTTATTCCAGTCTTTCTTCACAACAGCGCCAACTATGATACACATCTATTTATAAATGAACTTTCAAAAACACCAGGGAATATTTCTGCCATAACAAACACAAGTCAAAAGTATATTTCATTTACAAAAATGATATTCACAAAACCTATAACTCGTATTCGATTTCTTGATTCTTACAAGTTTATGGGAACACCACTAGCCTACCTCGCATCAAATCTAAGCTCCACGGACTCTTTTCCAAATCTTAATTCATTCTTTCCAAAAGAGGAAATTCTCACTAAAGAGGAAATTCAAAGTAAAGAGGAAATTCTAATTAATGAGGAAATTAATGAAGAAATTCTAACTGAAGATGAAATTCTAATTATAAAGAAAATTCAAACAATGAATGAAATTCTAACTAAAGAGGAAATTCTGATTAAAGAAGGAATTCTTACGAGAGAGGAAATTCAAACAAGGAATGAAATTCAAAGTAAAGAGAAAATTCTTACAAGTAAGGGAATTTATCCTTATGATTATATGGATTCATTTATGAGATTTAAAGAAACACAACTTCCTTCAAAAGAAAGTTTCTATAATAACCTTTATGAAGAAGAGATAAGTGATCAGGAATATAAACACGCACAAGAAATATGGAAAATATTTAAGATAAAGAACCTTGGAGAATATCATGATTTATATCTAAAAACAGATGTTTTATTGTTAGCTGATGTGTTTGAAGCTTTTAGATCACTCTGTCATAATAAAAATTGTTATGGATTAGATCCTGCCCACTATTTCACAGCTCCTGGTTTGCTTGGAGTGCAATGTTGAAAATGACAAAACAAGATATAGATTTAATCAGTGATGTTGATATGCTTTTGATGATTGAGAAGTTCAAGAGAGGTGGAATATCACAAGTATGTTCAAAAAGATATGCTAAAGCAAATAATAAATATCTTCCAAATTATGATAGTGAAAAAGATAGTAATTATTTGATGTATTTTGATGCTAATAATTTGTATGGATGGGCAATGTCTCAATCTCTGCCTTATGGTAAATTGGAGTGGGTGGAAGAAAAGGATTATGAAAAGGCTTTGATGAATATTGTTATTTCTTCTCAAGAGGAATTGAATGACGAAGAAGAAGGTTATTATTTTGAAGTTGATTTGAGGTACCCGAGTGATCTTCATAATAAGCATAAAGACCTTCCTTTTGCATGTGAGAAAGAAACCCCAAAGAAAGAATGGTTAAGTGATTATCATAAAAGTTTTAATATTAAAGGCAAATCAACAGAAAAGTTATTAACAACATTCTATGATAAAGAGGGATATGTTTTGCATCAGAGAAGCTTAAAACAGTTTTTGAGAGAAGGATTGAGAGTAGCTAAAATTCATAGAGTTTTAAAATTTAAACAAAGTCCTTGGGTGAAAAAGTATATTCAATTCAATACAGATATGAGAGCAAATACAAAAGTAAAATTTGAAGGGGACTTTTATAAATTAATGAATAATGCTGTATTTGGAAAGACTATGGAAAATTTTAGAAACAGGCAAAACATTAGATTCGCAACATCTTGGAAAGAAGCTTCGAGATTGATAAATAAACCAAATTTTGAGAGAGAAGGGGTTTTTTCAGAGAACTTTTCTACAATTCATATGAAAAAGGAAAGTATTGTAATGGATAAACCAATTTATATTGGAACAGCAGTTCTTGATTTATCAAAGATATTGATGTATGATTATTTGTATAATGACTTAAAGAAAGAGTATGGTGAAAATGTTTCATTGTTGTATATGGACACTGATAGTTTTATCCTAGATATAAAAACTGATGATGTTTATGAAGATATGAAGAAAAATATTGGAGTATATGATACAAGTAATTTCAGCAAGAAGAGTGAGTTATTTTCCAAAAAGAATGAAAAGGTTATTGGTAAGTTTAAGGATGAGTTGGGTGGAAAAGTAATGAGTGAGTTTATTGGATTGAGAGCAAAGGCATATGCTTATAAGTATGGTGATCAGATTGATAAGAGGTTAAAGGGAATAAAGAAATATGTAATAAAGAAATCAATAACTTTTAGAAATTATTATAATTGTTTGATGAATAAGAAAGAAGAATATAGGAAAATGAATACAATAAGAAGTTATAAACATAACATATATAGTGAAGAAGTAAATAAAAAGGCATTAGGAGCCTATGATGATAAGAGATTTATTTTAGATAATGGAATAGATTGTGTTCCATATGGATATTGAATGATAGAGTGAATAGAATAGATTGTGTTTTAACGATGGGAAGATGGGTTAGGGTTTTTTAAGGGCTACCGCCGCGTTTTTTCTCAATATATAAATGGTTAAACCAAGTATTAATCAAACTAAAGAGTGGAGAAAATCTCAGTCTTGGTATATAAATGGAAAAACATAATGAATGTGAAAAATATCAAATAAGTCTTATTGAAAAAATAACTAAAACAAAGGTAAATAAAACAAATTCGCGAATCAATTTAAAAACTAGTAAGTTAGAGGATGTAAAGAAAAAAATGAATATCCTTGAATGGACTGAAAACTTTGATGGTTATCAATTGAACAATGAAAAAACAATTTACTATAATCTCAAAATGATATGTGGCTCAGGAGGTGGTCAAACAAGAGCATTAAGAGAAGTTTATCATTTCATAATGGCACAAAAGGGGTATCTTAAAAAATATAAAGATTCAAATGTTTTGTTTTTCAATATTTTAGATGGGGATTATTGTGCAAAGAAAATTAAACTATTGAAGGAATTTGAGAAGGAAACAAATCTTTATAGGTTCAATGAGTGAGCTAAACAATATGCATCGGTTATTTGATAAAGAGTGTCCCGAGGCTAAGACGTTTTAGATATTTCTTTCGAATCACCTTTAACAAATCTTTATCTTGTTGTATGGGTTATTTGAATAGAGAGCCCCTAGGTTAAAAGGGGAGACAAATAAATATACCTTGGGATAAAAAGGGGGTTTATTTTTAGGGAAAAAAAAGGGAATCGCTGAAAATCCTCCATTCATTTACATAGGGAAAAGTGAGCCAGAACCAGTATATTCACCCTACTACCAAGCAACCACCCGTGGCCTGGGGCAACGGGAGGCCAATAAAACCTCTTTATTTGCCACCATCGCCCCCAAAGCCTCCACATCACATTGATCATAATGCAAATCCCATCGATTGATCTCAGGCAAACCTATTCTCACACATGAACTGTCGGCATTTATTTCAACAACGTTAAACCACATCACTCGAGCAATGAAAAACAAATATGCAATGAACAGCAGCCCATAAACCACATCACGTGTCCATCTCTTGGTTGTCGTCTCGATGTTGCGAACCGTGACTTTCTTGAATGCGACGGGCTCGCCGCAATTCCCCGTTGAAACTGCCCAAACAACACAGGCGCGCATCGCCTCATGAACGCCGCCGAAGCGCGAGAGCTTGCACGGCTCCCGTTGCTCCCGAACCGCACATCACCGTTGCAGGCAGCAACGAACGGCCGCTCCCGTTGCATCGATGCGGCTCCCGCCACCAGAACCTCGCCCTCGGGACTCGACGAAAGCATCGAAGGGAGCACCGGCGCACCTGGAGGTACGAACTGGAGATCCAGCCCGAGGTGCGTCAACCAGCCCCGACCCAAAAGGACCGGCCCCTTCCCTCGCACCACAAACACCGAGAGTAGGGCGCTTCGACCCCGGTAGAGCACCGAGACGTTGTGCCCCGCAAGTGGCGCAATCGCTTCACCGGTGTACGTGTGCGATGTGAGGGCAGCACGAGTGGACTCAACTCGACACCCGATCAGTGCCCCGCTCACTCCGACCTCCCCTGGCATCGGTCCTGTCACCATCGGACCAACTGAAACCAGGCTCAACATGGGCAGCATCAGTGCCCCGGTCACCTCAACCTCCCCTGCCACTGATCTTGTCACCTCCGGACCAATTGAAGGCAGGTCTAACACCGGCAGCATCTCCCGCTCTGGGTCGCTGGAATCTCCGTGCCCAGGCTGCAAAACTCGACCCGGGGCGTTACCGTGTACGCCATGGACTGAACACCGTACCGGCAGTAGGTTTCGACCCGGGACGGAAGGATCGCTTCGCACACTGCCATCCATGACTGTTATGATGGGCGATGACTCTCGGCACACACACCGTAGACGTCCCCGAGTGCTCAGACCGCCGTCCGAGTGATCGCATTGCAAAGCTCGTCCACGACCCGCGCCGAAGACTGAGCGCGCGGCCGTGCGCGCCTGCAGCATCGCGCTGACCTCCGGGTCATCTGCTGTGCACCGACCATCGAGACCCCGGGCATTCCTCAGAGCTTGCACGACGTCCAACGCCACGTCCGAGCTGAACTGCGTGTCCTCGTTCTTTAGCCGTGGCCTTGCAGAAATCATTCCCCAGCTTTGTCGTGCCTCAATTAAACTAACACCGAGCGCAGCCGTTGCCCACTCGACGTGGCCGAAGTCGACTCGGACGAAGGCGGGCACGCGTCCGTGCGCCGTGCCCCGACCTCCTGTCATGCCTGAGCTGGCCGCGCTGGCGAGCCTCCTGGCTCCGGAGCTTGCGCACGCGGCGAGCGAATCTGCGATACGCTCTTCACGATGCGTACTCCCCCGGAACCTCGAACCGCGCGGCCAACTGCACACGCCGATCTGAACATCCTTGTCGAAAACGGGCATAAGTCCGTATTCAACCATCCTCGTCAGCCAACTGTAGTGTCGTGGTAGGGATGCTTAGAAGGCAGACACTAGCGGAGGAACAGTCGAGCCCGGCTGTGCTGCACAAGCGGGAGCGCGGGCGTACGTTGCCCGCAGCCCTCCTTTATTACGTACTCAATACACACACAAGCCGTGGTGACTACGGCACCCACTACAACGCCTCAGGCGGCGCGCACTCCTTATATCCCTGGCAGACACGATGCTCACGCCGACCACTCCCCCCACCATCATGCCCTGCCCTGCAGGCCCGCAGGCTATACCACACTATACCACAAATATCGAAAGTGATGCTGCGATGATGCAGGTTCCTGCATGAAGTGAGGAAGGCTATTCCATTTCTGAGTTGCTCTTTCACTGAAACAGTCAATTGGTAGTTGGTTGAGGGTAGAGCCATACAACTCCTCTCCTGAAACAACTTCAGAAGTCTGGCCTCTCCTCGCATGATATATTGTTGCGGAAATGGTCCCTTAGTGGGTTAGTAAATATAGAATCAGCCCAGATCCCCCCTTAAATGCATGTTTAGCCAGGTTGTTCGGTAATTGGACGTTACATGTGTGTCGGGAGGTGTAGCAGGCTGTCCAGTGTTCGCACAGTGGTGGTGTACCGGGAGGCACCTTGCTTCTTTTTCCTTCTCCTTTCTAACTCGCCCCGCCCAGCGCTCTGAGAGTCTCAGTCGGCGAGACGTGCCGGCGACCCATTGGTGGAGGAATGCGGCAATCTCGAGCGATGGACCAATCACGGGTCCCCGGAGGTGGTCCGTAAGGCCCGCCCCAAAAAGGCAAAAGGAACTGACTGCTTTGAGAGTCTGGGATCGGCTTCATGAGGAGTGGCTTGACCGGCTGTTCCTCCTCGGCCTGGATTCGCATACTGGACCTTGTGAGAAACCAGCTGGAACACACCGGATATTTAGCTCCTGTGCCGTCGACCTTACAGGGGCTGGACGTGCCGAGGCTGGTGCGTGAGCGGTGCCGACAAAAGGAGTATGTCGCCGCCATCTTGTCACGTGGCATGAGCGAGCTGGGTGCTCGAATCCGACGACATCGGCTTGTCACGAGCTGCATTCGTGCCTCACACACTTTTCCTCTCATCCATGAGGCACTACCAAGTACTCCGTGTCTTCTCTGCATGTTGTCCAGGCCTAAGGCTTATTTCGCTAGGGCCCCCTTCAAAACCCGTATCCGTAGATCCCAAGTTAAGAGCGGGTTATAGATTAATTATAACATTGTCGTGAATGCTTTGCTCGTGTCGTGTTTCCCCAATAAATCTGTCTGAGTTGCACGAGATTTGCCGCCTTGAATTTATTCGTGCCGCGCCGAGGAACAATCCGCTCGATTTGTATATAAAAACCAAAATGGTTACGGACTGGCAGACTTCGCTCGGTCTCTGATCAAACCCAGCCTGTAGCCGGGGTTTATATCCCCAACTGGTACGGCCCAGGTGTACGTTGGTATCGTGATCTGAGGCGCGTGACCCGAGACCTGTGCCGAACTAGCCGGCATTATATCCCCTGAGATGGCGGTGCTGTTAAGTGCCGCCGAATCATCAACAATATCACTGGAACAAAGAAGTGCTCGAATCCATGACTCCGAAGCCTTTCATTACCTAGTAGACTTCAATCAAGTCTCCTCGTTGTCACCTGCAGTGAAGGAAGAACATATCAAGAACATGTCCTCATCCAACGACTTATCTATCTATAATTCCAGCAATGTGTGTGTCTCTCTGACCGCTGTTTCTTGACAACCGCTGGTCCGATCTAATTGAAACTTGCCAGGTATATTGCTGGGGACAGGAGGATGTGCCTTTTCAAGGTTTGATATTAATCGGACAAGTGCTTCCCAAGTTATGGCCATTTATTTACCAACCAATGCCAAGACACGTTGCTGCATAGGCATGGCCGTTGGGGAAGAGATCCTCAGCCACATTCCCTATTACGGGTTACAACGTAGGTCTTCCGGATAGTGATGACTTATTGTATTCTAATAATTTCTCTTTCTTTTGCGCATTTTTAGATGAACACAATGCCCCAATCCAGTCGTTGTTTACTTTTACGTCGTTGAAAGTTGTTTTTTTTCGTACGGCCACACGAGAGTGAAGGAACGTCCTGTGTGGTTGTTGAGGGAGGTAAACTTGATTTTAATTTGGATTTTACTTAACTGTTTAAGTATCACAGCAGTTGTTACTTCAATGAAAGCGACAATTCATGGAATGCATGTGAACATTCCATACGGACACGTACAAGTTGAAGATAATTGCCAGTGGAGTGGATATATCGTTCGCTAACTCCATCAGGTCCTGCTGCTGATTTTCACACAACTAACAGCTTGTATTTCTCTTTCACCCTCTTCAGTGTAATGATTATGTTTTCTTGATGGTCCCCATTGAACTTCCAATTAGGCATAGACATACTACTGAAGAGTTTGTTGAACTCTTCAGCTTTGTCGTTGTGGCTCGTCACTTCCATTCCTTATAACACCAGAAATCTTTTGGATTCCCTTTCATATTATAGATGAGTTTCATCTCATATTCCTTGTTGAGGTTCCGAGTTGGTTTACGTCAGCTGTCACAAGTCCTTCACCATGAGGTTGTATTGGTAATCTTCTCGACAGCCAGAAACTCTGAACGTGTCCCACGCGTGATGCTTGTGTCTGCTTGTGGAAAGAGTCCCTCTGGAAGAGCAGATTTGTTCTTATTACGCCTCGATGTGTTTTTGGTAACGGGAACAAATTTGTCAATTGCATTCAGAAGTTGCTCCTTAAACACATTCCAAAAATCCCTTCAATGTCCTTTCTGGAAAAGAAATCAATCCATTTCTTTTCTCTCTCTTTCTCTCTCTCTTACAGGTGCTGTGTCCTTAGCACTGTGGCGTTGAACAGGGGAATCACCTTGGGATGATCGAGGAGAGACGACAGTACAGCTGGGGGAGAGGTTGGCGGTGGAACAGGTTGAGCTTGGTTGAGAGAATAGAAGATATGTTAGGTGGATCGGGGTGCCTTCCGCATTTTGATATTCAGCATCCCAAGAAACCTGACATTAGAGTCATTTCTATGCCAGTGCAGAGTTCTGCAGGACTTCTTTAAACAAGTCACTTATTCAAGGACTCGACCAGACAAACAGCCTACTGGGGATGCTCCTCACATTCAGACTGGGTGACGTAGCCAAATGGGAAATATGGAAGAGATGTTTCATAACTTCAACGTAAACCCGGAACATTGAGACTTCCTACACTTCTCGAGACTTCTTACACTTCTCGTGGTTCAAAGATAATTACACAGGTCTGTGACCAGAAAATGGTTTCATATTTATTGGGTGAATTTGATCAATTTTTACCTGCTGATTTCAAAAATGACAAATTATCCTATCACGTATAGTTTCTTCACAAAATCGACCATTGCGTTTTACCAGTGTGCCCGAGTTTGATTATTGTGTTTTACTATTTTATCCCAATGTAATATCCCCTTTCTCTAATCCCATTACTTTTTCTTTACAGATCTGTAAATGATTGGTAACAATAATGGCTTCGAGAGGATGTGCAACCAGCCCGGAAAAATTTTGTTACATTTGTGGCGAATTTCTGACTAAAACGTCAGATACATCACTTACTTTGTTAAAAAAATCTTACTATGCCAACTTTGATGTGAAATTAGGAGACCAAGATAAGACATGGGCTCCTCATAAGGTCTGCTCAATTTGTGTTGAATAACTAAGACAATGGACAAAATGTACAAAGAAGTCTTTTCGTTTTGGGGTTCCAATGATATGGAGAGAGCCTAAAAATCACAGTGATGACTGCTACTTTTGCTCATGTAAGCTACAAGGACACAATTCAAAGAGTGTGAAAAACATTGTTTATCCAATTCTCCCATCTTCATTGCGACCTGTTGCCCATGGACCAGATGTTCCAGTCCCATCACCACCAGGAAACCTTGAAGACATACACTTAAGTTCTGAGTCAGAAAGCAGCAATAGCAATGATGATGTAGACTTCAATAGTGGTAAAAGTGAAGAACCTCAACTATTCAACCAGTGTGAATTAAATGATCTAGTGAGGGACTTGCAAAGGTGTCAGCAGAGCTTTTAGGCTCCAGACTTAAATCCAAGAGTCTTTTAGCTCCTGGTGCATCATTCTCTTGGGACTGTAACCGAGAAAAAGTGTTTGTTCTGTATTTTGCTCAAGAAAATGATTTGGTTTATTGAAAAGATCCATCAGGACTAATAGAAACGTTTAGTTTGGCATAAGTTACAGCCCTGATGAATGGAGACTCTTTCTTTATTGACTCTTCAAATAAAAGTCTTAAAGCAGTTATTTTGCATAATGGTGATAAATATGCTTCAATCCCTGTTGGACACATCGGCGATCATGAAGGAGATGCATGAAAATTTGGTGTTACACTTAAACATGATTAAATACAAAGATCACAACTGGATGATTTGCGGTGACTTGAAGATAATTTGCATGTTACTTGGACAACAGTCAGGCGACACAAAGTTTCCTTGTTTCTTGTGTGAGTGGGATAGTAGAGCCAGGGACCTCCATTGGTCTCAAAAACAATGACCAAGTCAGGATACGCTTACACCAGGGACAAAGAACATCCTTCAAGAAAGCTTGGTGAATCCAAAAAGGGTTATTTTGCCTCCTCTACATATAAAACTTGGCATGATGAAGCAATTCGTAAAAGCTTTGCCACAGGATGCAGAAGGCTTCAAAAATTTGCGTAGTAAGTTTCCTGCTCTATCAGATGCCAAGGTTAAAGAGGGTGTATTTGTTGGACCAGATATAAGAAAACTCGTCAAGAATGAAAATTTAAAACACTCTCTAAGTGATCCTGAAAAAGATGCATGGATTAGTTGGAAAGATGTGATGAAGAACTTCTTGGGTAATTACAAGGATCCAAACTACAAAGACATCGTGGGAAGAATGCGAGAAAAGTTTGAGGCCTTAGGATGTGAAATGAGCCTTAAAGTTCATTTCCTACATGCCCATTTGGATTACTTTCTAGAAAATCTAGGAGATGTGAGTGAAGAACAAGGGGAAAGGTTTCATCAAGATATGAAGGAGATGGAAAGAAGATATCAGGGAAGATGGAATGTCAGTATGATAGCCGACTCCTGCTGGATGTTGCATCGTGGAAGTCCACCAAATGCTCACAAACGAAAAAGTTCCAGGTGTAGTTTTCAAGTGAGAAAGAAGAGATTTTGAGGTGCTGAACCTAAAAAAATGATTGGAGCACTTGTAAAGAATCTATTGTCTTACTTTTTAATTGCATTTGTGCCATTTCTCTTTGCTAAATGGAGTACCAAATTTATTTTTTATCAGTTTCATTATCTCTTACCATATGGGAATTTACCTAAAATTCTTGTATATTTCATCATCAATTTGTAAGAAAACCTTACGTGATTGAGAAAAACTGTTTTGATATTTCAAATTGGCACCCCAAAAATAAAAAAGTAACATAAAATTATCAAAACAATTTTTTTTTAAGTTCCTTTTGCAGACCTGCGTTATCTGACGAACCCATTATTGAGTTTTGAATGAATGTTCATCTGTTCGGAAAATCTCATCACCTGCTGCAGTGACATTCGGACTGAGAATGGTCCATTTTCTTTAAATTGTTCTTAAAAATATATATATTAAATGTGCTGGGTGATGCCCGACGCAAAATTAAGTCGCAAATGATGATATGAAACTAGCCTCACTCCTGTGAGGTGTTCTGGTTTATTTTTCTGATGTGATGAAAATCTTACCAAATCTCAAAACTACCTGTCATCCGTGATATCGCTCACCTGAGAGTTGTACGAATGAACTTCCATGAGGTATGTTCGCAATTCGAACTTGTTCGTCAAAATTATTATAACCACAAATTAATCAGTCATTTCCGTCCAATGATAATGGCATAATGATAATAATATTAACATGGGGGCTGGCAGGATGGCCTCGAGCTATGCGCACTCTCGTCTAAGCTGTCAAGCCTGGGTTCGAATCCCAACCCAGCTGTCATCCCGGTGTTTCACAGGCAGGGTGATTAATCAATCAATGTGTGCCATTTCTCGGATGGATGTTCAGCTGGCATCCTTTGTGCCAGCATTAGTTGGTGGATTTGAAAGATCCCATGGTGTCCTTCATGAGGAGTAGGTGAGCTATCGGAAACACCTTGAAAAAATTACAAATTCGCGCCTTAACCTGAGTCGAACATCAGGCCTGGCCAGCTTATTTGTGAAAGACTCGGGCCAAGTTTCCCCCCAGCCAACCCCACAATAACGTGGCAATAATTGTGGCCACTAAACGAACAGGATATTATCAAACTGCCATCTGCATGGTGCACACAAACACGTGATCCCCTCCACCCGCGCACCCCATGTTCCCCCTCACTAACCCCCGTTGCTCCCGTAGGGAGCAATTCTTTCTAGTTCCACTAAATGGGGTATTATTGGTTCAGGGTGAATACTTTTGCAGGTCACTGTAGTCTGTCTATACCAGAACACTGTAACTGTAAGGTGTGCCATGAACTCTCGAGTTACCTTCCCCGAACGAGAGGGTATTGCTTTTGGGTCCATTTGTCTGTATGTTTGTTTGTCCGCTGAGAACTTTTGTGTTTTTCTCCGCAACTGCTTGTCGGATTGAGACAAAATTTTCACCATAAGTGCAACTACTCATGTAGAATGTTTTAATGATAACTATAAGGTCATAGGTCACGTGATGCGGCAGCCATGTTGGAAAAACAGAAAAATTTTGGACATCTATCATCGAGGATTGAATAGAGTTGTTTGGTCCGTGGACATGGAGGAGGCATCTCAATGTAATTAAGTAGGGAAACTGTGAGCTTAAGTGTTACGTGTCACCACACGGTGGGGGGGGGGGTGTTAATTAGATAGGGATAAATGACAAATTCCCCCAGCATGTGATTGCCCCCCTGTGACTTTTCCCCATGTTTTTGTATTACAAACCAGCAATGAACCATTACGACCAAGCTGCATGACCAAGTAGGAAGAAGCCCTGCCTCCAAGGGTGACGTCTGGCGAAGTCACACCCGCAAGGCTGATGGTTGATAGGCGTGACGTCAGAAGCGAGGCAGGCGAGAAGCCCCACCTTCCCAGGTTTCGGACGAACAAGCCACACCCTGGAGGAAACAGTTGTTTGGTGTGATGTCAGAGAGGGAGAGAGAGAGAGCGGGAGGAACGGAGGAGTGTGGAGTGAGAAACGCACGAGTGCGGTGTGAGAGACTCATGCGGTCGAGAAAGGATGTAGCTCGGAGATGGCCTGTAAGAACAGGGCATTACGGTTGACTTTCCTTCGACGCATGAAGAAGATGGCACAATACTCATATTCATGCTCAGGCAATTTGGCTCGCATTGTGGAGCAAGACTGATCAGTGACTCTTGGTTGGGTCATATGAGATGGGGGACGGCGTCATTCTGCAGGTGCCGCAGACTGGCAGGTGTGATCGATGCACGAAGTTGCACGGGGTCTCTGAGCTTTGGTGTTGAATCCCGCTCACGACTTACCTGACGTATGTTTCTCCCACTGCGAGAGAGCGATTGGTCGCGATGTTTGGGCACGTTTACACATGCAGGACGAAGCGCCTCCATTCCAAGTTCCATAAAGACCATCTCTGGACCAAGCTAAATGCCAGGATACAGGGAGGATTTTTCTTTTCTTTTGTGTTCCCCTTGTCTGTCTTTAAGTCTGTGTGTGGAGGTGCCTCAAATAGGAAATTCGATTTAGGATACCTCATGTCTTGATTCGTCCCATTATCAGTGTTGAGTTTTTCTGGTTATTAAATTATTTATTCTCTTTGCTGTGTTCGTGGGGTTCAAGAGTAAACCCCCCTGTGCATCCAACTGTGAATCCTCTGCCGCATCGCCATTGTGCCCCACTCCCTCACGTGCGCATTATAATCTCCGACGATCAACGTGTCTGTCTCCTATTAAGGAAAAACCTTTTGACTATCCAGGCTTGCGGTGTTAACCACCCGTCACCACAAATTGGATTGGGGAGATGAACGCTAACCGCCAGACCCATGACAGTATCGACCCCCTCCAGACTGCAGCGATCTCACCAGCCTGAGACACTCGGTCGGACAGCGCCCCGATAGACAAGAGACGCCACACTCCACCAGACTCTCGGTGAGGCCCAAGTCATGACACATGACCTATGGTCAACTCCACGTCAAAATTCTGCCAGTCCAATTCCCCAAGTGCCTGGCAAAACCCAATTTCTCAGGAGAGCAATTTCAAATGAGGTCAGCCCCCTGAACCCCCACTTCGTCCAAATTACACAGCCCAGGAACCAACTCCCACCAAGACTACTGCAAAACTTGAATTAATTAATTAATACTTGAATGAAGACCTGGTTGGAGATTGCGCCCGCCTCCTGGCTCAGCTGCTCCAGAGTGGGGGAGATTCTTACCCGTAGATCCTTCCCACTGGGTCCCATCCTCGGCTCGCTTCCTTCATCCTACCTCCCTCTGCTTACCACCATTTTTGTGCAGTGATTCCTTTCCCAGTATGCAAATGAATTCAAAAAAATATATATCCAAATATAATTCCAACTGTGTGTGTGTGTGTGTGTGTGTGTGTGTGTGTGTGTTTGACCGCTGTTTCTCGACAACCTCTGGTCCGATCTAACTGAAACTTACCAGGTATATTGCTGGGGACCTGTGGATGTGCCTTTTCAAGGTTTGATATTAATCGGACAAGTGGTTCCCAAGTTATGACCATTTATTTACCAAACCAATGAAACGACACGTTGCTGCGTAGGCCGGTGCACGGCCGACCGACGATGACATCACGGTCCGTGCCGGTTACGATGGGGATTGGTGCCTTGGTTACCGTGGCGTAGGAGTGGCAATGGTCAATGGCAGCGAATGTCATGGCAAGCAAAGACAGGGAGGTAAACTTGATTTTAATTTGGATTTTAATGAACTCTGTGTGTAAGTATCACGGCAGTTGTTACTTCAATACAAGCGATAATTCGTGGAATGCATGTGAACATTCCATACAGTGGCACGCACCACTTCCGGATAGTGATGACTGACTGTATTCTAATTATTTCTTCATTTCTTATGCGCATTTATAGATAAACACAATGCCCCAATCCAGTCGTTGTTTACGAAAGTGAAGGAACGGCCTGTGTGGTTGTTTCTGGCTCGCGGTTTGAAAGTTTTTTTTTTTTTTTTTTTTTTTTTTTTGCACGTACTAGTCCTTCAAATTTGCAACACCCTCCACTGCACAGCCCCGACACCAATTAACTATAAATTTAGAAGTACTTGGGTTCTAATATCCCACTCCTGATCAACAAATGTCATGTCCTTGATTTCACAGATGATTGTCATCTTTGTGGAGACCGTGGATATCCTTTTGCGGGCCTTCGAGGTGCTCAATGAGGAGTCTGAGTCGCTGGGATTATGGGTTTCCTGGGTCAAAACTAAGATTCAGGCTTTTAATGACATCTTGAGTGCTGCTATCTTGTCTGTACCTGTTTGTGGTGAGGATGTTGAGGTCATGGAGAGATTCCCTTGCCTCGGCAGTGATATTCCTGTCTCTGCTGGCTGTGAGCCAGAGGTCTATCGATATCTGGGTCGGGCCTGGGGAGTCATTAATTAACTGGATCATCGGGTGTGGCGTTGGTTTGTACCTGTGCGGGAGGACGAAAGTCTGAGTCTTCTGGTCCTTGGTGCTTCCAGACTTGCTCGAGGGAAGTGAGACTTGGACTCTGACCAGGGATCTGAGACAGAGACTTAATTCCTTTGGTACCAGGTCTCTTCAGAGAATCCTTGGCGATCGCTGGTCGGACTTTGCGTCTAACGAGCGGTTGCTGAGAGAGACTCAAATGAGATTTGTTACCTGCATCGTCCGTGAGTGTCCGCTGCTGCTGTAAGGACGCGTGGCTCGTTTTCCTGATGCTGATCCTGCTCACCAGATTCTCTCAGCGAGGGAGTCTCGTGAGTGGAGGAGGCCAATGGGCCGATCACGTGCCTCATGGTTGCAGCAGGTTGATCGGCATCTCAAGGAGATGGGGATGGGCCAGGCATCTGCCTGGGGGATGGCCAGACAGAGGTGCCTGGAGTACCGGTGGAAAGTGGATGCAGCGACGCGCTGCTCCCACGCCAGCTCCCATACCTGACCTGACCTCTACCCACTCTCTTCAAATTTCAAGTCAATCGGATGAAAATTGAGGATTTTAGAAAACTGGCCGATGATGACATCAAAGGCGTGACTGCTATATCACATGGTCATCGGTCATGTAACATGTGGTAAAGTTTCAATTTCCTCCACTGAACAGTTTTCGATGTGCGCTCTTCACAAAATGCAGACACAACGTACGACGGACACTATACACACGTACGCTACCGATCGCTTAACCCTGCTTTTCGATTCGCAAGTGCAGGGTAACTATAACTGCGATCATGTTATATATTGTTTTCAGCCTTTTCAGTCTATGGTGAAAAATCACTTAAAACAATTCGATTATCCGGATCTTCATCAACATCTAATGAATTCTTCCTTGTCTCACACTCAACCTGTCCACCAAGTGTCGTGCAATTCCGTCCACAACTTTTTGAGACACCATGCTATATATTGTCTTTGGCCCTGTCCAAAAAGACACATAGTGACACAGATACTATACAGACCAACAAACTTCATCAATACATTTTCCAATTAACAAACAAACTGGGGTGGAAACATCAGCTCTACACACCTTCAGTGGTGGAGGTAATGATGACCCATTGAGCTCTGCATTTGACACTTTCACGGTTAAACAATGCGGCCCGTGCATCCCATCCCACAACAGACATGATGGTGCGGCGTTATCATGCTCTCAATGGTCTACCTTTTTGAAGGTCCACCTCCACCACTCTCCCCCTTCAGCTCCCATTGAAAATCCTTCGTACGGGCCTGGGCACCCACCCTCCTCATTTACCTTGCTCATGTCATGGGTAAGTCATTTATTAACGAGGGATTGTTTGTTTGATTGGACAATGAATTTAGTGTGGATTTATGAAACTACATCGATATGTGTTGACATTAGATGTGACACACTTTTTATGTTTTTTGTACGCATAGTCGAGGCTCGTGGAAGAGCGAGAATTCTGAACAGATCAGGACACAACATAACAAAAGGAATGGCAGAAGGGGATGTGAAAGCCCCACTCCTTCCACACACACACCCCACATCACCACCATCACCACACTCAGGTTGCGAAGGGGCCCTTGGTGTATTGGGGTATCCATGCAATTGCATTGGTTGCATGGCCCGATGACCATCAGTGTTCACAGCACTCCCAAAACCGAACGCACCAACCACAACCCCAATGCCATCACCCCCTGACGCAGCACCCCGACCACCTACACCCGCAAAGTGCGCCACCCTACCTTCACCCACACTCTCATCAGCATCCGTCACACCCAGTCTGTCACCCATCTCCTCTGCATCTCCAACACCAGCATCAACCCTCCTCACTCCCATCATCATCCGCACCCTCCTCACTCCCATCATCACCCGCACCCTCCTCACTCCCATCATCACCTGCACCCTCCTCACTCCCATCATCACCTGCACCCTCCTCACTCCCATCATCACCCGCATCCTCCCAACTCCAAATCCACACTTCCATCATCACCCGCACCCTCCTCACTCCCATCCTCACCCGCGCCCTCCTCACTCCCAATCCTTACTCCCATCGATACCTGCACACAGCTCCTCACTCGTCCTGGATCCACACAATAAACATGAGCCAACAGCGACACCTGGAGTATTCATAGAACATCACGTGGAAATACTCGTCCCCATTAATTTCACCGATAACAAGTGAAGGTAGCGATCGGTGCTGGGAAGGAGCAGGGCTAGAATACATTGTGTATAAAGGGGGAAGGGGAAGGAAGACATTTATGAGGGGCAAGACCGCACTCTTTTACAGCACTATCGATATTAAACGTAAATTGTATGAACGATTTTCGTTTAAATTATTTTTAACAACCAAATATTCAGATAGCACAACATGTTCACAAGGGTCACGGAGGGTCACAAACCATTCTCAAGCTACCACTTCACTGACCGAAATACCTACATAAACTACAAGGGCACTCGGTAGAGCACATACCTCCACCAAGTCGTACCTGGTCCACGAGAACATATCGGGCCCATTATTACATGTTTGAAATATCATGTTGCATAGTACTATATAGTTTTGGACCGATATCTCAATGGTGAAGAATCACTTTAAAAATTAAATAATTCTCGAATCCAGATCCTGATCCAGATCTTCACCAAAATCTAATCAGTTCGTCCTTGTCACACACTCAACCTGTCCACCAAGTTTCGTGCGAATCCGTCCACAACTTTTTGAGATCATGCACACAAACAAACAAACAAGCAGTCATAGACTGGTACTTACGAAATCGGCAACTTGACCTCTGACCTTGTCTAATAAAAGCTGTCTTTAGAGAAGGTAGTGACGCAAACCAGAAGTTTCTATGATGATTCTGTACCAAACCATCAAAAATCGTAACGTCGACCAAAGCAAAAATCTCCATTTCTCCACGCAATTATTTAATATTATTTTATCAAAGTCACAAAACCGTAATATTCGGCCATCCACCAACAATCTTTCCATAATCCGAGGGCTTAGCGAGTCAGGCATGCGACGATGACCTTTATTGGGATAAAAAAATGACTTTTAAACACCATCTTTATCGAAAACACCGTCAGCGTGCACACGGAAAACCTTTACTTGATCAACGACGCCTCTGCTCGAGCGCGCTGCACCACGTGACGAGCCGTGACACAGCGAGTGAAATATTTTTTTATACAATCTTAAAACGTCTCCAAAACATCCGATTTTTACCAGAATTTCGACAAACGAGTTTTAAGCGTCCTAAGCGATCGCAAAAAACCGAAGACAAAATTAAACTCGAAGTTAAAACAAACTCGTAACATCGACCGAAGTTAAAATACTCCATTTCTCCACATGAATTTACGCAATTATGTTTGACCTCACTGTGACCTTGACCTTTGACCAAAATCTAATCAGCGCGAGCCATCACCCTCCTGAATCACGTGGTGTAATTTGACATTGGTAGCTTCTTCCGTTCTCAAGTTATCGTGCCTGCAAACAAACACAAACACACTCACAAACAAACGCACAAACAAACACACAAACAAACAAACAAGCAGTCATAGACTGGTACTTACGAAATCGTCAACTTGACCTCTAATGTTGTCTAATAAAAGCTGTCTCTGGAGAAGGTAGCGACGCAAACCAGAAGTTTCTACGATGATTCTGTTCCAAACCATCAAAAATCGAATGTTTTGGATGTTTGACCTCACTGTGACCTTGACCTTTGACCGATTTTGACCAAAATCTAATCAACGCTAGCCATCACCCTCCTGAATCACGTGGTGTAATTTGACATTGGTAGCTTCTTCCGTTCTCGAGTTATCTGTACCAAACCATCAAAAATCGAATATTTGACCTCACTGTGACCTTGACCTTTGACCGATTTTGACCAAAATCTAATCAGCACTAGCCATCACCCTCCTGAATCACGTGGTGTAATTTGACATTGGTAGCTTCTTCCGTTCTCGAGTTATCGTGCCTACACACACACACACACACACACACACACAAACAGATGACGGAAGTCATCAATATACTTACAAAATCTTTTGATTTCGTAAGTAACAGACAGGTGAAAACGTAACCTCCTTCACCGTCGGTGGCAGAGGTAATAACTATCAAATGCAACCTGTCACTTCGCTGATGGGAATATTAAGTGAAGGGAGGAGTCGGTGGGAGTGGAGGGGTTGGGGGAGTGGAGGGGTTGGGGGAGTGGAGGGGTTGGGGGAGTGGAGGGGTGGGGGAGTGGAGGGGTTGGGGGAGTGGAGGGGTTGGGGGAGTGTGGGAGTGGAGGGGTGGGAGAGAGGGTTGGAGGGGTGGGAGAGATGGATGGAGGGGCGGGAGAGAGGGGTGGAGGGTGCGAGAGAGGGTTGGAGGAGCGAGAGAGAGGATTGGAGGGGTGGAGGAGTGGAAGAGAGGGGTGGAAGCGAGGGATGGAGGAGTGGAAGAGAGGGGTGCGAGAGAGGGATGGAGGAGTGGAAGAGAGGGGTGCGAGAGAGGGATGGAGGGGTGGGAGAGAGGGTGGGGTGGAGGGGCGTGAGAGGGGTGGGAGAGAGGATTAGAGGGATGGAGAGGGGAAGAGAGGAGTGGGAGAGAGGAAGAGAGGGGTGGAGGGGCATGAGAGAGGGTTGGAGGGGTGGGGGAGAGGGATGGAGGGGTGGGAGAGAGGGATGGAGGGGTGGGAGAGAGGGATGGAGGGGTGGGAGAGAGGGAGAGAGGGGTGGATAGTTTATAGCAGGGCTGAGATTCAAACCCAGGCTAAACAACTTCGAGCAAGCATGCATACATTTCGGCTATCCTGCCGTGTTGTGGGGATTAATTGCTTTGTATTTTGTAGCCACTGAAAACATGTTTCAATCTCTCTTGAACTCGAGCCAGCAGACGATCCAAGTGGGTTGAGCACTTGAACAAGCACTCCAATGAAACAGTTGAAGAAGCTTTTAAAAACAGGCATGCACAGTCCATTTACACCCCCCCCACCGCAGAGAGTCCCTTTACAAGTCCAAACCCATTTGTACCACGTCCATGTGTGCTGTGTACATATGCGGCGACCTCTTGCCCCATCCCCCCACCCTCCAGTCAGTTAACTCCGATTCATATTCGTACATGCTACACTCTGGAGAAGCAGTTTTAAATTCAAAACTGAACTGTCAGTCCTTAACAGCCCACCCCCCCCCCCAACCCTCTCCATCTTCGTTCCTCCAACCTCCTTGCGGTCCATGATAACCATGCACACACAACGGCGACATACTCATCCTTTCACTCTCACACGTGCATGGATTCTCAATGGCATGCTCAACTTTACCCACACCCGCATTGCGCAACAATGCCCGCATGGCTTTGGCACCGCAGTATGTCCACTCCTCGCGTGCTGGAGCACATGGTTCGGGAGATGGCCGCATAACCGCTACCACGGTGTCACACACCATGGGCCCATGTCTGAGTTTGGTCCGCGCACCCATGAATCCCACCCACACGTAAACAAGCATGCAGTCACGCACACACACCTATGGAGAATCATTTATACCATATCCGTGTGCTGTCTCCAGGGTGAGTCACAAGTCATAGGATACAGTTTTGGTTGCTTTTACAAGATTTGTTTTTACCATTACAAGGGTGAGCCATTATTTTATTTATGTTGAAGGCTCAAATTACAGACTAAATAGTCCTCATCGAGGCCAGGCCTTAAATAAAGAGAAATAAAAGACAGAATGTGAAGTGAGGAATAAAGTGTGTGATGTTTGTTTGTGTGTGATGAAAAGATGAGATATTAAAGCTTGCCCTGTAGCTTTAGTTTGGGTGACACAGAAAGTAAGATCAGCAATCCTGATACTGAGAGTGCAAGATGGTTCTGGGCACCACTTTAATGCTCCGAAGTCAGAACAGTAGTACTACCCTGAGCAGTTGCTGTCTACAACCAACTACCTAAAAAACCGGTCTAACCGGATGTCTGTTTTTTTGGAGACACCATCTCCTTACTGGATTGCCGTTAGCTCCCTAAAGGAGCTTATCCACCCTTTAGCAAGAATTGTGTTTCGTCCTGCAGGGTGTCAGTCACCCTCCCCACTGGCGAGCCAATGAGGGTAGTCAGTTTAGTCAATGACCACCCGACCATACAGCACGTAGCACTGGGTTACATGTTACCAGTGGCAGTCAAGAAACCTGACTGACCTGACCTTAAAACGGTTGCAATACCTCCTGAGACATTGAGTGCATCCGTATGACGTCCGTCGTCATCACGACACAAGATAATTTTTGTACATGTGCGGTGTGAAATCTCACGCAAAATACCCAGTGTTATGGCGCCAAATTCTTCCTGAATGCGTTGTTTCAGTTCATCAACAGATGGCATGTGATGTTCTGCATCTTAGGCTTTGACATACCCCTACAGAGCATTGTCACAACAGTATAAATACATGGTATAAACCAATCACCTTGTACGTACCTCTCCAGGTTTGCAGCAAATGACGGCTATTAATAAATTGCAGCAACTATTCATATACTGTATTTGTATGAATATTTTCTAATGAAAGCAGATCGTACAAAAAGGTGGAAAAAAAACGCAAACTGCCTACATAATTGCTGAAAAAAGAAAAACGGAACCCTGTGGACTGTACCGCCATGGCAATCCATTGGTTAATTATTAGATCCTCGTGGAGGATCTCTAAGTCTTCCTCACGTTGTTGTTCTTGCGGATTTTTTTGTTTCACAGCCTACAGTTTTCTTCGAAACTCCCTGAAACTTGGCGTATATATGTAAAAATTCCCTGCGCAGATAGTAACCATCTCCGATTTTGAAAATTCTTCCCAGAAAAAAAAAGTTATGACGTCAAAATATCTCTGCTAATGGTAATCGCCTGAAAAATTATCTCAAACTTGGCAAGCTTTTTGAATTCTGTTTGCGGGAATCGAACAGGACATTAGCAGAGATGAATTACCGCACATATGATTCATCACTATGATGTCATATCAATTTTTATGGCATCATTCCTATTTTTTGACTTTTTGTTTCACAACCCAGAGTTTTCATCGGATCTTCGTGAAACTTGCCATGTATATGCAAAAAACCCACGCGCAGGCAGTAACCATCTCCGATTTTGTAAATTGTTCCTAGAAAATATGTTGACGTCATAATATCGCCGCTAATGGAAATCGCCCATACCACTGAAACTAGGCAAGCTGTTTGAATTTTGTTTGGGGGAATCAAACAGGGCATTAGCACAGATAATTTATCACAAACCTGATACATTACAATGACGTCATATTCGTTTTTATGACGTCATCAATAAGAGGACGAGGATCTTAGCTCATTTGAGCTTGTTTTTGTTGCAAAAGAGTGATTTTCACCTCTCGACATCTGATTCCTGTAGTTAATAAGGATGTTCTGCCTGCCGCAAAACTTAGCAATATCATTTATGAGTTCAAGTGCCGATGTGATGCTTGGTATGTAGGCAGAACTACCCAGACCCTGACTGACAGAACCAAACAGCATGTCCCTTTGTCCATCAGGAAAAACACAATTGGTACACGAATACAGCCGGTAGGTGATTGTGGGAAGGTCCCAGCATCAATCCCAACATCGTGTGCATCTGCTATTGGACAGCATTTGATTGAGAATGCAAACTGTGCTGAACATTATAATGTGGATGCATTCAAGATATTGAGTAGAGGACGAAGTATAACACATCTCTGAATACGAGAAGCGACATTTATCTTTTCCATGGACCCAATTTTTTGTCGGCAAAAAGAGTTTGTTCACTCGATTTGCTTATTTGTGCAAAGAAGAAGAAGAAAACGAACTCGTCTCACGATCACAGATGGTGATGAAGAAGATTCTACAACAGCCTTCACGGCTCCGCCTCAGACTCTGCAACCTCCAATTGGGGAGCTGAACACTGAACAGGCTCCTCCCACCTAGACCATTGGGAGGTGATGACGCGTCAGTGGAGAACGTCCAATCAGAACATATATATATATATATATATATATATATATATATATATATATATATATATATATATATATATATATTACATATATACTTTTGTTGATTGGGGGGTCTGTTCGACTGTTCTTCTTCACTACTCATTCACTTTGTGTGAATTTAACCTGAAGAGAGCACAACAAAAAGCTTTGTGGTTTTCTTTTTATGATCATGTCCTTCAAAATGTCTCTGTTTATGTCTGTATTAAAAATATTTTTGTTGCGGTAAATGAAATTACACTTTCACCACATTCCTTGATCTTTTCTTCACTCAATATAATCATCCGAACAGTCGAAAAAGTTCGGTTTACTACTTTGCTTAAATATATACACTTAGTTATAATAATTGATAATTCATTAAAAATTTCAGATTTCACTCCAGATTTCGATATTTATTTAGTCCATAATATTCAATTCTGTAATCCAAAATAATATTTCGATTATATATTTTAATTAATCCGTGAGAGGAGATCGTGATTCCAAGACAGACATGTTTGAATAGGCCGAATCAAAATGGCGGCTAAGACCCCTGAGGGAGAGTGAGGTGACCGAGGATAACGCCTTGATAGAGGATAATTAAATAAGGCTGTTAATTAGCCCCTGTTGGACTTGGTCCAAAACGGGGGCTTATGGAGATGGTTTCGGCCATATCTCGGTGTCTGTGCGTGCGTGCATCTCCAACCATATCTCGACATGTATGGACAGATTTTATTCGTACTTGGCACAAAGACTTCATCAAAGAATCTTCCTCACTCTGCATGCATTGTCCTCACTCCCCCACACCCCCAGGAATACCTCTGGCTACGGCTTCCCCTCCACTCCCACCTCATGTTTATATGTGTGCTGTGCCATCCACCAAACAGTGATGACTCCATTTTCACCTTGCTATCCGAAAACATGGACCAACTTCTGGCCTCTAATCTAAACTCTCTCTTTCTCATATGTGGGGACTTCATTTGTCATTATGCCAGTTGGCTGGGTGTGGGTACCTCTCCCACCTGCCATGGTACTTCAGCAAAAGACTTCTGTGACTCATTGGAACTGACTCAATCGGTCAACTTCCTGACCCAGATCTCAACCAACGGTACTCTATCTCTTCTGGATCTGATTTTGACAAATTTCCCTGAAAATATATGGAAAAAATATCTCAAAGCCATCGAGTTTGGCATTTTACTCAGGCTGACTGGCAGGGTCTACAAGCAGCCACCAAACTTCTCGACTGGTCTCCCATCGCTACTTTCTCCAATATCAACTCATCCTAGCAATTTTTTTCAAAGAAACTTGCTCTCTCTCCTCCTCCTCAAATTTATCCCCTCATCTTCAGTTGTCGTACCCTTCCTTCCTCCCGCCCATGGTTCACTGAAGCTTGTGGCGAGGCAGTTGTCCTGAAACAACTTGCTTTTGCTTCATGGAAAGCAAACCCAACTGAGGGTAATCTCAGTTCCTTCCATAAAGCTCGGAACAAGTGTGTGTCTACCCTCAGGAGAGCCAGAAAAGAACATCTTTCTAAACTCAAGTCTGAACTCTCAAACCTCTCTCCCTCCTCCAAATCCTGGTCGTGTCTAATCAAATCTGTTTCTGGTGTATGTTCCCCCTCCATCTCCTCCCTTACCTCAAATAGCCGCACTGCTGATACCGCACCTGAAAAGGCCGAATGCCTAAACGTGGTGTTTGCATTTAAATCTTGTGTCCAAAACCCATCGCTTTCTGTACCCACCTCACCCAATCGCATACAACTGTCCCGGGACTTTGTGCCCTTTTCTCCTGACAAGGTGGAGAGCTTGCTGTCAAACCTCGACTCAGATTCTGCAACCGGTCCAGGCGGCATCAGCCCACGTGTCCTAAAAACCTGCTCCTCTGCTCTTGCTCACCCCCTCTCTGTTCTATTCACCCTGTCATTTGCTCAAGGTCATCTGCCATCTACTTGGAAATCAGCAAATATTACTGCCCTGCATAAAAATGTGCAAAAGCAGATCCCTGCAACTACAGACCAATCAACCTTCTCCCAATCATCAGCAAGGTTATGGAGTTCATCATCGCTTCAGACATTAAATCCTTCCTCTTCTCCAATGACTTGATTTCTGATCATCAATTTGGTTACAGACCAGGTCACTCTACCCTGGATATGCTGCTGCTGCTCTCCCAACAATGGATGGAGGTCCTCGATGCCGGACATGAAATTAGAGCCGTATCCCTTGACATATCGTGTGCTTTCGACACGGTCTGGCACCCTGCCCTGCTCACCAAACTCTCTTCCTCTGGTATCCAAGGCCATCTCTACTCATGTCTCACAGACTTCCTCTCCTGTCGCAGTCAACGTGTGGCTCTACATGGAGTTCTCTCATCCCCTCTTCCTGTCCAGGCTGGAGTTCCTCAAGGCAGTGTTCTGGGCCCTGTTCTTTTTCTGGTTTTCATTAATGATCTCTCTGACTCAGTGGAAAATCCTCATTATCTCTTTGCTGATGACTCCACCCTCTGTCGTACCATCTGTCATCCCTCAGACCGGCAAGCTGCAGCTTCTTCACTCTCTGCAGATCTGGATAAAATCACAAACTGGACCAACACATGCAACATGTCTCTCAATCTTGAAAAATCTCACACTCTCACGATGTCTCTCCGAAAGGACCGTTTAGAAAACCCCCTCCCCTTCCCCCCACCCCCCATCTACTTTCGCAACAATCCTCAGAAGTCCTTTTATTCAAGCTTCTGGGTCTCACTATCTGCCATGGTCTTTCCTTGGAAAGCCACATTTCAAACCTGGCCTCCAAAGCCAGTCGCCGACTGGGAATCCTCCATTGTGCAAAGTCCTTCCTCGGCCCACCTGAGCTCCTGACCACATACAAAACTTTCGTCCACAGCCTGATGGAGCACTGCTCTCTTCTCTGGGCTGGTGCTCCTGCCTCTCACCTTTCTCGGCTTCACGCTGTGGAAACCAAGGCATTTAGGATCATCGGTATCTCCCGCGATGAGGTTGAATCTTTGGGCCTCTCACTGTCTCACCGCATGCAGGTCGGTTGTCTTTCTGTCTTTTCCGTCTCCTCTCCGGTCTCAACCCCCTGGTCTGTCCGCGATTTGTCCCCACCATATTTCCGCATGGTGCTCAAGGTCTGCCAACAAGCCCCTTCTGCTAAAACTACCAAAATCATGAATCGCTGCTCACCCTCACTCTTTCATTCCTCTTTTTCCCCATCTTTGGAATAAACTCCCACACTCTCTTAAATCCCATTCTTCCCTCTGGGCCTTCAAAACAATTGTTCACCACCACCTCTTACCTTCCCCCATCCAAAACCTCGATCTTTTCTATCCCCGTTAATCCACCCTATTAATACCCCACCCCATCCCTCACCCTTCCACAGATCTCCAGATCACAGATCTTCCACAGACACAGTTCCCCACTGTGTTGTCCTTCCTGATCTGCCCCTCTCGTCTCATGCCCCCCTTGTTGTGCGTTGTGTGTTCGCTCTATTTTGAGCCTCGACAACGTTTACAAAAAAAGACAACAGATGATGGTATATAAACACTTATCATTTTGTTTCGCGATGTGATTACAGATGGCCGACTGGCAGCCATTTTAGTTTAAAATAGACAAACAAACCGGTATCGAACACATCCTCAAACATTTTTCGGACATGCATTTACCAATGTTGTTCAAACTTGGCACACAGATAATGAATGATGAATTACATAAGCACGATATATATATATATATATATATATATATATATATATATATATATATATATGTATATATATATTTTGAGATCGGATCCAAGATGGCCGACTGGCAGCCATTTTAGTTGTAAAAAAACCCGATGTTGAGCACGTCCTCTACCATTTCTCAGACTTGCATTTACCAGTGTTGATCAAACTCATTACAAAGATAAGGAATGATGGCTTGCATATAATGCACCTCGTGTTTTTTTCCAGATCACATCCAAGATGGTCGACTGGCGGCCAGTAGCTTTTCCTTCCTCGGCCATATTATTGTTACTTAAATGTCTCCCCAACCATTTGTCAGACATGCATAGTCCGAATTTGTTTAAACTTGGCACAAGCACAGCACATGACGGCCAACATGTGCAATTCACTTTAATTTGCAATCTGATCGATGGCCGCCTGGGAGACTGGTGGCCATTTTTGTTGTAAAAATAAAAACCTGGTATCGAAGACATCCTCAACCATTTCTCAGACATACATTTACCGATCTTCTTCAAACTTGGCTACCCTGTAGACAATACACGGATGTGGCAAGAATACTTTCACAGCTATGACATTTTATGTCTTTTTTTTCCTTGTTAACTTTAAAAGAGGTGTTTAAATTAATCCAAACACACAGTTTTCATTCATGTACTCCCTTGGAGTTCCCTCGGTGTGCATGCAAAATTTGGGGTCACTAGGTTTCATGGTTTTGGAGTTATGGAGGAGATGGATGGATGGACGGACTGAAACACACTGACATTTATAAGTGCATATGGTACCCTCTATCCCCTAATTTCACCCAGTTAAGAGAGAGAAGATGAATGAAGCCTGAAGAAAGAAGAGCAGAGGGAATGTTGCATGAGCTTATCATGCCCAGGTGAAAAATCTGACAAGGTTTGTTCATGATGTCCTTCGATGTTTTTCTTTTTCATTCACTCCAAGTGTCTATACCTCCAATGCACTGTTTTTAACCAGCAATACATTCCCTGCTGCTCCCACCAAGATGATTCCATGCATTGACAACCCTTTGTGAAATACACCTGCCTTCCTTCTGTCGTCTCTCTCCTCTTATCTTATTTTACTCTCAAGCTTATCTATATGCCTACCTACCTCCATTGTCCAGCTGTTACTGTCCGTTGAGGTTAAAATGAGGACGCAGATCCTCATGGTGGACGCAACACCTAACCGCAAATTTAAAATGGGACCTTTCGATTTTACATTTCAAAGGGCGGAGGAGCTCCTTGTGAGCCTACGGCCATCCATATCTAGTGCCCAACTGTGTCTGCGGACGTCCTCCTGCAGTTAGGTCACTTCTTATTAGGAGGTTGGTGGCAGGATTTACACTCCGGCCACCGTAAAACCCTTCATTCCGCAAAACGCAAAAACGCAAAAAAATCTGAAAACCCACTCCGTGGGAGTACCTCCTGTGCAGCTTCCCTTCGCAGGGCAGCTCACCGGATGACGGGATTGGGGAAAAGCCTTCGGGACCCCCAATCTTTGATAGGAGGGAAACCACGGGGTAACATCCCTGGGTCAGATTGCGGGAGAGTGTGTCGGAGTGGTGCTGAGGTGTCGTCCACCAGACGGCGGTCTCCTTGGGTTAACCTGAGGCGGTCCCTTCGGGTGGGTGCCTGGAATGTCCTATCCCTAAGAGAGGATGATCACCTGTCTCTGTTATCATCTGAGCTCAAGCGTTTGGACATCGGGATTGCAGCTCTCTCTGAGGTTCGGAGACCGGATTGCGGCGAGATAATGGTGGGTGGTTACACCTACTATTGGTCTGGTCGCTCTGATGGTTACCATACCCAAGGAGTTGCTGTAGCTGTGTCCAATAAGCTGACCCCAATGATAATTGAGGTAACACCGGTCAACGAGCGTATTATGAGATTAAGGATTCGTCACTCCTTAGGTGTCATTTCCCTGGTCTCTGTTTATGCTCCGACTGAGGCGAGTGATCTCACCGTGAAGGATGCATTCTACGCCACACTCAAGTCTGTGGTTGATCAGTGCCCCAGACGAGATACACTTCTAGTCTTGGGGGATTTCAATGCATCGACTGGAACTGATCGGGACGGTTATGAGGTGTGTGTTGGTCCCCATGGGTCAGGAACTATGAACCAGAATGGCACTAAGTTCCTTGACTTTGCAAGAAGTCATGGACTTAGGGTGGCTGGTTCATGGTTTCAGCACCCACAAGCTCATCGCTGGACTTGGTATTCCAACGCTGGCGGTGTGGCAAAGGAGATTGACCATGTCCTCATTGACGGTCGTTGGAGGATGATCCAGAACTGCAGGGTCTACCGGAGTGCTCAGTTCCTCAATACTGACCACAGGCTTGTTGTAGCAACTCTAAAGCTGCACCTTAAATCCTGGAGAATGGTACCATCCCAGCCGAGGCTGGATGTTGCCAAGCTCAGGGATGAGAGAGTAGCTGAGGAGTTTGCGAACAGGCTGAGTGGACACTTGGGGGTCTGGGTGCTTTGGGGGGTCCTGAAGAGTTGTGGAGCGCCTTCAAGACCACCGTCCTTGATGTTGCCCGTGGATGCCTTGGAGCTCACCGCAGGGCAAAGAAGAATTTTGTCTCTCAAGGGACACTGGATACCATTGACCAGAGTCGCAGGGCCAGGCTGAATGGCAGAGCTGAGCTGTTCAGGGAGCTGAGGCGTAAAACTGTACGTGCACTGAGGGTGGACAAGGAGGCCTATGTGCGAGGAATCTGTGAGGGGATAGAGCATCACCTGTGGACAGGTGATTCTCGTCCCGCTTACAGGGGAATTCGCGCATTACGTTCATCCAAGCCCATCCCTCGGAGCACTACAGTTCGAGCAGAGAGTGGTAGGCTCTTGACAGAGGAGTCTGAAGTGAAGGCCCGCTGGGCCAGTTACTTTGAGCGGTTGTACCAGGCTGATCCCCCAACTGTCGAGTTGGACGTCAAGGGTGTTACAATCCCTGTGGCTGACCCTCGAATCAACTGTGGTCCACCTACGCTTGTGGAAACACGGGCTGCGGTGAACCAGTTGAAACGGGGCAAAGCTCCAGGGATCTGTGGCATCCATGCCGAAGTTCTCAAGGCTGGTGGAAATGCTGCACTCGTGTCGTTGCATGCAGTTTTATGCTCTGCCTGGAACACAGGCATCATCCCAACTGACTGGAAGAGGGGCCTTGTTGTCCCTCTCTGGAAAGGGAAGGGTGATCGCCAAGACTGCAACAACTACCGAGGGGTGACGCTGCTCTCAGTGCCGGGCAAGGTCTTTGCTCGGATAATTCTCGATAGGGTTCGCCACCATCTGCTTGAGCACCAGCGTCCAGAGCAGTCAGGCTTTACACCAAAGAGGTCAACGATTGACCGTATCCTTGCACTTCGTGTCCTCACCGAACGCAGACGAGAGTTTCGGCAGGGGCTGCTTGCAGCCTATGTTGATCTCTGTAAAGCGTTCGATTCAGTGAATCGGGATGTCCTCTGGAGGATTCTTGGTCTTCGTGGGGTGCCACCAAAACTGATCGATCTGATGTCTGAACTCTACTCTGGTACTGAGAGTGCTGTGAAGTGTGGTGGTACCATCTCTGACTTATTTCCAGTTGTTACTGGAGTTCGTCAGGGATGTGTACTTGCCCCCACACTTTTCAGCACTTGTATGGACTGGATTCTAGGGAGGATGTTGGAGAGATCAAGTTGTGGTGCGTCATTTGGGAATGTCAAGATCTCGGACCTTGACTTTGCAGATGATGCAGTCATCTTTGCGGAGACTTTAGACATCCTCTTGGGGGCCCTCGAGGTGCTGAATGAGGAGTCGGAGCCGTTGGGATTACGGGTTTCTTTTGTCAAAACTAAGATCCAGGCTTTCGGTGACATCTTGGATGCTGCTGTCCTGTCTGTGTCTGTTTTTGGTGAGGATGTTGAGGTCGTGGAGAGATTCACTTACCTTGGCAGTGATATTCATGTCTCTGCTGGCTGCGAGTCAGAGGTCAATAGACGTCTGGGTCGGGCCTGGGGAGTCATGGATTCACTGGATCATGGGGTGTGGCGCTGCCGGTACCTGTGCGGGAGGACGAAAGTCCGAGTCTTCAGGTCCTTGGTACTTCCAGTCTTGCTCTATGGGTGCGAGACTTGGACTCTGACCAAGGATCTGAGACGGAGACTTAATTCCTTTGGTACTAGGTCTCTTCGGAGAATCCTTGGCTATCGCTGGTCAGATTTTGTGTCCAACGAGCGGTTGCTGAGAGAGACTCGGATGAGATTTGTTACCTGCATAGTCCGTGAGCGTCAGTTGCGGCTGTATGGACATGTGGCTCGTTTTCCTGACTCTGATCCTGCTCACCAGATTCTCTCAGCGAGGGAGTCTCATGAGTGGAGGTGGCCAGTGGGTCGACCACGTGCCTCATGGTTGCAACAGGTTGACCATCATCTCAAGGAGATGGGGATGGGCCTGGCATCTGCCTGGGGGATGGCCAGACGGAGGCCCCTGGAGTACCGGCGGAAAGTGGACGCAGCGACGTGCTGTTCTGGCACATGCTCCCATACCTGACCTGACCTGATTTTACATGGACGTAACAACCACAAGGACCTTTGGTGCAGGAGAAGGCCATTCAGCCCATCATACCTGTGCTTCCCCAGCATCAGAGACTGTCAGTCCATCACCCATCCATACTCAAGCTACCTACAAGACCTGCCAATATCTGTGTACCCCTCCATCTCCAATGCTTCTATGGGTACCTATCTAATTCCAATTTAAACTTATCTACTCTTTCTGCTGCCACCATGGAGACCATTTCATGCATTAACTACTCTGAATGAAATAACCCTATCTTACTATACCGTTTTAACCCTCCTCTTCATTACTCTGAGGCTATGACCCCGAATCCTATCAGTGTCTATTCTGATGAAAAACTCTTCTACACATGTTTTGTTTACATTTACCCTTCATTATGTTAAACATCTCGAACATGTGCCCTCGTAACTGCCTCCTTTCTCACCTATCCTGTGTTGTTCAAGCACTCCTCATGGAGTAATAGCTTCGTCGAGTTAACCCTGGAGACCCGGAATCAATCCAGTAGCTCTGCACCGAACCCTCTCCATGGCACAGCCAAGTCCCTCCTCAAATGTGGTGACCAAAAGTGCACACAATACTCTCGATGAGACCTCACGAAATCCTTGCACTGTTAAAACTACCTCTATTGTTGTTGGGTCGCCGAAATAAGTGACCCTTATTGTCAGTAATTCTGTCTTTGTTTGGATGTGTGTTCGTTTGTCATCAGCATAATTGGTAGTAAACGTGGGTGGATTTTGACCAAACTCGGGTGGTAGGTACATCTTATGACCTCGTGCTTTGGAAATGGTGATGGTTGCTAGGGATGTTTTGGTTCCCTAGCAACAACCGAAAAACCTTCAAAATCGGTACCGTTCACGCGAAATCAATTCCGAAAGCCATTATCCCACATAGGGTTATGAAATTTGGCACGAATTATCTACAGGTGATGCTCTATCAAATATATTCCGGTTTTTGTGATATATATGGAATACTTTACCCGCAGCGCTCCCTACAATTAGGGTATGCGCGAAAATTGGCGGAAATTGAAGGCCCCCAAGCGACCAGGTGAGTGCATCGATACGAATGAAACTTTGCAGGTTCATGGTACTCAATGAGTACTACAACTTTGGATCAGGACATATTGACCGATTTCGCTTAGGTCAGGGGTCAAAGGTCAATTAGTGCAAAAATCGATAATATGCGAGAGCTGGAGGTGCCTTCGCGCCAAATGCTGCTACTCCTAGGGTTATGGTCAGATGGTCATGAAAATTCACACTAATCATCTGGAATACATTGTGCACAAACGATCGAGCCGGATTTTCGATTTAGATCTTTGTTCACCCACAGCACCCCCCTCGAACTTTGGGGATTTCCGATTTCAAACCGCATTTTCGGTACTTTTCATTCAAATGGATACCGAGTAGTTATCAGTAGATGGAACTGGATGAGATTTGATATGCATAATCTTAAGGTGATTCCCTATCTGCTATATGACATCCATTTTGCTCTATATCTTATAGTTTCCATGCTCGGCGACCCATCGCCGCCTACTGGCTTGTTATACTTTATTACTGCAAGAAATACAACCAACAGGACTTTTTGGTAGCTTCAGCATCAATGGGTAATTGTGTGCATGTGTACGGAGTGCTGTTGGTGGGGGTCTCATCAAAGGGTGTTGTGTGTTTTTGAACCAAGCCCATGCCCCCTCCCCTGAGGAGGAAAACCCCCCCCAAAAACTACACTATATAAAAAAAAAAGTTTAAAGCAACATTTTTCATTTTCTTCTTTTCATCTTGCGTTGATAAATGCGTGTGCTGCTGATGCGGTGCAGGCATGATGGACTGAATGGCCTCCACCTGCGTCTGTTTCACCTTGCCTTCCAGTGTGTTCTAGCTGTCCTGTTCTGTTTCCAAGCTCTTCCACGAGTCTTGACTTTGTGTACAAACAAAGAACGCCTCTGGGGATGATTTGTGTCCAAAACGCTCCTAATAACCAGATAACGTTGTTTATTGTAGAACAGCACTTTATGCCGCACTCAAATTGGTGTTTTGCTTTAGACAAGCTTTTAAATCCCAAGCTGTTGAAGTGATGCCACTTTTATTGAAGCCATACGTGTGCACCAATTGAAAGGCTCGTCGTTACATGCTTGTACTTGTCTCAAAGTCCTGGTTTTATCCTTCATCTGGACACTATCAAGTGTAAACACAGTATGAGCTCTTTCATTATGAAGTCTTATGATTTCCAAGTTATTGGTTTGGCCCGTTCAGCGTTGCCATCTGGACCAGTGGCTTTTGATGCTTGGAACGCCGGTTCAGATTTCACGTACGATGGGTTTTTGTCCATCGTCTTCCGATGTCATTTAACTCGCGTTAAAGTACATTGGTGTCTGCTAACATCTTTGTCCGCGACGTGATTTATGCTCAAGTTCCAAGTTGAGCCTTTAATCATTGCATGTAACAAATAAAAATATGCCAAGCTGGAAGTTTCTCGAAAGGGAATGAAGTAGTGTTGGCTTTTTTTATGATGTTATTTATGAGGGAAAAGGGTCAATCTGATGGTGTAGACATTTTCATCAAGGCCAACAACTCGATGGATTAAGTGTGATCCGAGTCCGGAACATCTTTTCGTAAATTTGCCATCGTCCCTGGGAGTGCCGACGAAATAGGAGGGTGAGAGCCGACGAGTATGTGGCAGTGAAGGAATGCGCCGCAAGCAACTTCAAACCCAGGAGCAACCAAAGTGCCCTGAGGGTGCTGAGAGGCATTATTCACCGCCGTGACCTCACAATTCTGCCCTGGTTCGGTGTTCCCTCTCATCCTGCCTGAGATCTGGGAACACACCTGTGCGCAGAGTCGGGTTTCAAGCTTTGATTCCAGGCAAGGGAGATGTAAGGCAAAGAGAATTCCTGACAACACGTTTGAACAATGCTGATGCCTCACCACATTCGCGTTTGACACTGGAGTCTTACCTATTTACCTGCTTTACCGTGTTCCTATTTGGCATGGTAAATAGACAATGGCATTTACGATAGATATTACCACCTTCGAAGTGTTGCATCGTCTGCTTCACAGACTCAAAATGCCAGCTAATGATCAGGCTTTCATAATATTACAAGCATGGGAAGATGAGGCTTTTGGAGATTCCTTTTAATGAGTACAGGAAGTCGATGTTTGTGGATCCGTTACAGTGAAGATCACAGTACCGAACTAGCTCTAGCCTCCCATAGGTGATAACTGATTAAGTACAGGGTATATGCCGGGTAATGTTACTTGAAGACATACATTTGTAGGGGATGTGAGCTGTGGTCATGGACATCGGCGTCTCGTATACCCTCTCATGACCCCCCAAGTCTGCAAACACATTTGCCTTCAGGTTGTGACGTTTCCACATTTTCTCTATCCTCGTAATAATAATTAATAACCAAACATTTATTTGGAGCATTTCTTTGACAAAATTATTGTTGTTGATATTATTATTATTATTATTATTATTATTATTATTATTATTATTATTATTATTATTAACCTCCGCCATCGGAGGTTACTGTTTTCACCCCTTTCTGTTTGTTTGTTTGTTTGTGAACAGTATTACGGAAAAACTCCGACGGATTTCGACGAAACTTGGTTGGGGGGGGGGGGGTTAGGTATGGTCCAAGGATCATGCCATTAGATTTTGGACTTGGTCCCCCCCCCCAAAAATTATTCGAGAAAAAGTTTTTTTTTTTGCATTTCTACATGTTTTAAGGATTTCCAACCCCCCACCCCCAAAAATAATTTAGAGAAAAAAAATTTTTTTTTTTGCATTTCTACATGTTTTAAGTGATTTCCAATCCCACCCCTCCCCCCCCAAAAAAAAAATTGTTAGAGAAAAAAAAAATTTTGCAACTTTTTTTTTTCAACAAAATTTCGATTTCTTTTTTTTTGCATTTTATTTCTACATGTTTTAAGTGATTAGGATTTCGACGAAACTTGGGGGGGGGGTTAGGTATGGTCCAAGGATCATGCCATTAGATTTTGGACTTGGTCCCCCCCCAAAAAAATAGTTAGAGAAAAAAATTTTTTTTTTTGCATTTCTATGTTTTAAGTGATTTCCCATCCCACCCCCCCCCCAAAAAAAATTTAGAGAAAAAAAATTTTTGCAACTTTTTTTTCAACAAAATTTCGATTTCTTTTTTTGCATTTCTACATGTTTTAAGTGATTTCCACCCCCCCCCCCCCCCAAAAAAAAAAATGTTGGAGAAAAGAACTATAACTCTGTCAGCACTGTTGACATATTTAATGAATAAGATATAAGGTTCACTTGAGTGACCCAGCAGTATTGGCGGCGGAGGTTTTGCCCTCTTCCGAGTGCTCCCCCTCTAGTTATGATGTGTTTTTACCCCACGCAGGCAATGCGAAAAACAGAGTTAAGCAATTGGTTCACTTTGTCTGTCTGTCTGTCTCTACAAACATCAGTTTATGATCGAGTAACGACTTAATTTCAATTGAATGATATATTTTGAACACCAATCGGAACATGAACCTGCCGTTTAACACTACTTTGGCTCTGAAGTGGTCCCGGTTGCATATGTGCAGAGAGTGAGATAATTTGATTTTTAAGTGATGAAGCCACTTCACGATTTGGGTATGTCCTTCCTTCCATCTATCCGTCCATCAAAAATGAAAAAGAAGAACCTAAAACACCATGTTTAATTCCAAAGGGTTCTAATTTATTGTCAGGACAGGCCAGATCAGATCTGTGACTTGCATCAGGTATCATGTAAACCTGTACTAACCTGTTCCATGGTCAGGTTGTCTGCACCTAAACCGTCTCCCCCACCAGGTTTCCTGGTGAGGAGGGTGGATGATATGGACACCCAGCAGGATTAAAAACAAAACCTGTCAAAGGGCGAAGGAGCTCCGAGTGAGCCAACGACCATCCATATCTCGTGTCTGCAGATGTTGGGTTACCTTTTTGTTGGAGGTTGGTGACAGGATTTGTACTATGGCCACCGTAAAACCCTTCGTTCCGAAAAAACGCGCAAAAAAACGCGAAGAGAACTGAAAACCCACTCCGTGAGAGTACCTCATGTGCAGCTTCCCTTCGCAGGGCAGCTCACCGGATGACGGTTTTGGGGCAAACCTTCAGGACCCCCACTCTTTGATGTGAGGAAAACCACGGGGTTACCTTCCCGGGTCAGAGTGTGGTAGTGTGTGTCAGGGTGGTGCGAGGTGTCGTCCACCAGACGGCGGTGTCCTCGGGTTAACCTCAGGCGGTCCCTTCGGGTGGGTGCCTGGAATGTACTATCCCCAAGAGAGGATAATCACCTGTTTCTGTTATCATCTGAACTCCAGCACTTGAACATCAGCATTGCAGCACTCTGAGGTTCAGAGACCGGATTGTGGTGAGATCATGGTGGGTGGTTACACTTACTGTTGGTCTGGTCGCTCTGATGGTTACCATGACCAAGTAGTTGCTGTAGCTGTGTCCAATAAACTGACTCCAATGATAATTGAGGTAACACCGGTCAACGAGCATATTGTGAGACGAAGGATTCGTCACTCCTTGGGTGTCATTTCCCTGGTCTCTGTATTTCCTCCGACTGAGGCGAGTGATCTCCCCGTGAAGGACTCATTCTGTGTCACATTGGAGTCCGTGGTTGCTATGTGGCCCTGACAAGATACTCTTCTCATCATGGGGGATTTCCATGCATTGACTGGAACTGATAGGGATAGTTATGAGATGGGTTGGTCCCCATGGGTCTCCACCTGTGAACCAGAATAATACGAAGTCATGGACTTAGGGTGGCTGGTTCATGGTTTCAGTACCCACAAGCTCATCGCTGGACTTGGTATTCCAACGCTGGTGGTGTGGCAACAGAGATTGACCATGTGCTTGTTGATGGTCGTTGGAGGATGATCCAGAACTGCAGGGTCTTTCTGGAGTGCCCAGTTCCTCAAGACCGACCACAGGCTTGTTTCAGCACCTTAAATCCAGGAGAATGGTACCATCCCAGCCAAGGTTGGATGTTGACAAGCTCAGAGATAAGAGGGTGGCTGAGGAGCTTGCGAACAGGCTGGGTGGAGATTTAGGGGGTCTGGGTGCTTTGGGGAATCCTGAGGAGTTGTGGAGTGCCTTCAAGACCATCGTCGCTGATGTTGCCGGCGGATGTCTTGGAACCTACCGTCAGGCGAAGAGGAGCTTTGTTTCCCAAGGGACACTGGATACCATTGACCAGAGCAGCAGGGCCTGGCTTAATTGTAGAGCTGAGCTGTTCAGGGAGTTGAGGTGTAAAACTGTACATGCGCTGAGGGCAGACAAGGAGGCCGATGTGCGAGGAATCTGTGAAGAACAGAGTGCTTCTAGAACAGAGCATCACCTGTGGATTTTAAAAATTATTTTATTTTATTTTATTTTAGTCTGTCTGCCTGTCTGTTCATCAAACAAAATTGAAAATCATTCCTAACAGGAAACTTACTGGTTTTAATGACGTCATAAAGGACACAAACAACATGCACGAAGAACTAATGTAACGTGTTTAATATGGTGGTATAAAAGACTCTGCATCAACGGCGGCAAACTTCTGGAATTAGGTTTTTAGATCCTCATGGAGGATCTCTAAGTCTTCCTCACGTTGTTGTTCTTGCGGACTTCTTTGTTTCACAGCCTACAGTTTTCATCGAAACTTCCTGAAACTTGGCGTATATATGTAAAAATACCCTGCGCAGACAGTAACCATCTCCGATTTTGAAAATTCCTCCGAGAAAAAAAGTTATGACGTCAAAATATCTCCGCGAATGGAAATCGGCAAAATAATTATCTCTGAAACTAGGCAACCTTTTTGAATTCTGGTTGCGGGAATCGAACAGGGCATTAGTAGAGATGAATTACCGCACATCACTATGATGTCATATCAATTTTTATGACCTCATTCGTATTTTTTGGCATTTTTTGTTTCACAACCCAGAGTTTTCATCGGATCTTCGTGAAACTTGCCATGTATATACAGAAAGCCGACGCGCAGGCAGTAACCATCTCCGATTTTGGGAATTCTTCGTAGAAAAAAAGTTGACGTCATATCACCGCTAATGGAAATCGCCTATACCATTATCTCCGAAACTGGGCAAGCTGTTTGAATTTTGTTTGCGGGAATCAAGCCGGGCATTGGCACAGATAATTTATCGCAAACCTGCTACATCACAATGACGTCATATTCGTTTTTATGACTTCATCATTCAGAGGACGAGGATCTTGGCTCATTCGAGCTTCTTTCTACAAACTTTAAAATCTTTATTTTATTTCAAATGAATTATACACTGAACACTGCAGAACACAAATCACCTTTGTGACATTAAAAAATATATATTTGAGTGTTCTTCGTTTTTTTTTTTCAACATGATTAGGCCTAGGATGGCAAAGAACCTTGTAGCATGCCCCATGATGTCATTCATTATCTTTATTTGACTACCGGTCGCTGTTCAACTGCCAACGTTTCCATTCGGCCAGCACCTGCCAGATTCCGATAAGGTAAATAATTTGGGTCGCTCTCCAATTCTATGCATAGCTTCAAAGCTTTCCTTCATTGATGTTGGAATGTCTTCCACTTACTTATGCCAGTGGACAGTACGATTCCTGGCAAACCACCTGCGGTGGGCCGATAAATAGTGACTTTTGGCCAAGATATGTTGAGCCGTGATACTGGGGCATAAACGGCCTCATCTTGGCCGAAGGTACCTTGGCATTTCAAACGTCCATAAAGGAAGGCCGACAAATGTCTACCTCAATGTCCTATCTTGGGGATTGTATAACGCTCAGTGATGGATTGCTCACATGTGGACATGTTTCTCAATGAATCCATCTCCTCGAGTCTTCACACGCTTACCTTGCAGAACAACTCAATATTATAAACTTTCCGAATACATCAGAGTTCTTCACTCTTTAGAAAAAGTGTCCGGCCCTTTTTCGTTTCACCGGTGTGGTTCTGCTTTCATTGTGATGACTTTAATCATTGTCTTTTTTATTTATTACCCCCATGCACACAAAGCGAAAAGTGAGTTAAAGCAATTGGTTGACTTTGTCTGTCCGTCTGTCTGTCTGTCCACAAACGTCAGTTTATGATCGAGGAACAACTTTGTTTTCATAGAATGTTATATTTTGAACTCAAATTGGAACATGGATTGGAAAACGAACCTGTAGTTATCAGAACTTTGGCTCTGAATTCATCCCGATCGCACATGCATGGTGAGGAGCGAGTTAATTGTTTTGTCTCGCTTTCTCTCTTTCTCTCTCTCTCTCTCTCTCTCTCTCTCTCTCTCTCTCTCTCTCTCTCTCTCTCTCTCTCTCTCTCTCTCTCTCTCTCTCTCTCTTGGTCAAACAAAATAGAAAATCATTCAAAATGGGGGAAACCGAGCTGTTTTTAAGGACGCCATAAAGGCCAAACAGGCACGTAGAACTCATGTCACGTGTTAAATATGGTGGTGTAAAAGACGCTGCATCAACGATGGAAAACTTTGAGAATTTTTTTTTCTACGGCCTTTCTTTTTATTAATTTTAATTTCAATTGAATTATATACTTGAACATTCGAGAACACGAATTGCCTTTTTTCGATGCTTTCCAAAAAGCTTCAAGAACAGTGCTTGGACAAAATATTCCGGAATTTTAGATCCTCATGACCAATCAAGTTTTCCGCTCACAGATATAAACCATGTCCGTGTTTCTCAACACTGCATGAGGTATCATGTGTTCTATGAACTCTCTCCTTCATTTTGCTGTCAATTCGACACTCAATACCTTTACAGTCAGCGGCACATTGCTCTTCAGTAACTTTTTCTTCCAACAAACTAGCATTCCAAACAATGCTTGAAGTTTGGAACCTTTGTTGAAGGCATTGATCATTTCAGTGAATCAGGAAAATAGGTTTTCCTTTCAGATATACAAGAAGCACCTGCTGGACGGACGCACACACGCAGGGACGCAGGCTGAGACCGAGGTCCTTTCACATGTTATATTGTACATCCCAAGATTGTGGCGTTCAATCCCCAACAGCAAACACAACAGTGAGTTACAGCACAGAACCAGTATATCTGCTGTACAGTACCGAGCTTGATGGGAGAGCAAGCACCATTCGTTTTGAGAAACGGCCAAAAGGTCCAACCACCATTCCATGAGAACACACAACAGTAGAGCGGTCATAGGGTGCTGGGCACATTCACCACACAGGATGTATCCCAGAAGATTCCATGTTTTAAACCACGAGGTTCTGCATGATGCACATGGATCAATGGTATTAACATTTCCAGTAAGAAGGATGGAAACCTTTTACTTTGTCCCAATGTTTTCTGTTTCGGATTCAAGACAACTCGTGAGCACATCGACATGGAAGCATCTATCCACGACTGCACTCAATTACCAGCTTTCCTTGCACTGTGTGACTCAAAGATGACACGTAATGGAAAAAAAAACTTCAACAGACAGGTCATTGCAAATTGATCCCAATTACCAAAAATGCAGGTCACATGGACTGTATGATCACTGCAACACTGAAAATTACACAGATCACTGTTACATTTTGACTTGCTCATAGGAACGACACTAAGTTTAGTGAATAATAACTTATGATGGTATTATTGGCCTGGCCAGATAGCTTTGAGGTATGCGTACTCACCTCAAAGCGATCGACCTGAGGTTCGAATCCAGGCGCAGCAATAAACTGTAATCCTGGTGTTTCACAGGCAGGGGAGGAACCAATGTGAGTGTCCCATCACCTAGCATTGGTTGGTGAACGTTAAAGACCACAAGGTGCCTCATGGAGAGTACAGGTGACTGTCGTGGGAACCCTGATATGAACCAATTACAAATTCCTGCCCTGATTGACTGCTGGGAAGACAAAGGCAATCCATCCTCCATAACCAAACCACCCTCCATAACCAAACCACCCTCCATAACCAAACCACCCTACATCACCAAACCACCCTCCATAACCAAACCACCCTCCATAACCAAACCACCCTCAATAACCACCGATCCTCCACAACCAAACCATCCTCCTTAACCAAACCATCCTCCATAACCACCCATCCTCCACAACCAAACCATCCTCCATAACCAAACCATCCTCCATAACCAAACCACCCTCCATAACCACCCACCTCCACAACCAAACCATCCTCCATAACCAAACCAATCAGCAACACATAAACATAATAACCAATCATAACATTACCACCAAACATAACACCCCACCCAGAACAACCCACCCACCCAACGTTGTGGAGTCGTGTTGGGACATGCCATGCATGATGCATGCAATGTCTTAGTGCGTTAAGGAAATTAAAAATGTAACATGATGTTACGAATTCTCGCCCGCCGGCGTGCAGACAGCCGCTTTTAGCCGAATCGCGGCCGTACGCCCACCGGACGGACAATTCAGTCGCGACTTTCCGGAACAATGCCGAAAACCAGTCACGGGTGTGCTCCAATTGCACACCACGGCCTAGTCAATATTCTACCCGCGCGCGACAGGGTCAATCACCGAATTGTCGATATACCTTAGTATTCGCGCGGGCAGACTACCGAGAGACCGTACCTCAATGAAGGCCTGCTTAGACACGAACCGCTTAAGCGGTTCGTTCCGTTCTGGGATAACCGAGCGGTGTATTATCGCCAGGCCTCGTTGGACCCGATTCCATTATCGGCTATTTAAAAGCCCACTAAATTCCAAGAGCAAGATGGCCGCTCAATTAAGGGAAAATGACGCGACGAACAGGTTACATTCAAACAAGCACATTTATTATTTCCCACATGTATACAGTCATGCAGGTATGGAATCAATACAAAACACACACATGCAATTATACAGCCAAACACAATGCAAAGGAAAGAGCTAATACCGTCTATTTATTATGTACAGTCACTTATACAGTTCGACTTGCGGACATGGCGCCACAACATTCATTCGAAAGCAAAGAAAAGCCCCAGGACAGACGAGGGGCAGACTAGACCTCTTTTGGTCTTTATTGCACGGAGCCGTGTAGACCGCAGAGGCTCCGCGAGGCTGCGCAGGTTACCTTCCTCGCTGGGGCGAGCCACGACGCTCCCTCCCCACGGCAGTTAGCGTATCCGCGGCTCGGCCGCGGCCTGGTCATTCGCGCCCCAGCCGGCAACGCCTGAGAGGAACGAACGGGTCTTTGCTCTCTTAGAGTTGATGCTCTGTAAGAACCCGTCCGTTCCTCAGCGATGCTCAGACTGTCCCGAAGCCCGATCACCTCGGACCGTCTGGCGCTGGCGGCTAGGTTTGAGATATGTACACTCTCTCCGGCTCTCTCCGGCTCGTACATGTTCCGCAGCTCCGCGCGGCACACCAGGCTTAGCCGCGCTCCCCGTTCGCGCCTTCTCCGTTCTCCTCAGCTTCTCCAGATACTGCAGGCTTCAGGCTTCGGACTTCCACGCAGCTCCTCGACCTCTCCAGACTGACACTCCACCGACTGACTGCGCTTGGCGTTCCGCTCACACTTATATCGGGTCCGTGAGGCGAGATCTGACCTTTGATCCCTCACCGACCTTTGACCCCCCGCTGGCTCCACCCCTTTCTCTCTTTTGATCCGAATCTCGGAGGCGAAGCTTGGAGCGAGCGGACGTGGTAGAAATCACCAACGTTGAAGGGAGAGCAGACGTGCTCGAGATCACCGACTTGCGCGGCGAGCAAACCCCCGCGTGTGCCTGCAGCGATGCCATTCGATGCGGACTCGCCACGGCTGGTGCAAAGATGGCGTCGCTCGGGGATGAAGGTGAGGCGATGTTATTTGGGTTGGTCTATTGGGAGATGGTGAGGAGATGTCGTTGTTGTGGAGAGGGTGGTTGGTGGTTGGCGTGGTGGAGAAGGTGGTTGGTGGTTGGCATGGTGGAGAAGGTGAATGGTGGTTGGTGTGGTGGAGAAGGTGGTTGGTGGTTGGTGTTGTGGAGAGGGTGGTTGGTGGTTGGCGTTGCGGAGAGGGTGGTTGGTGGTTGGTGTTGTGGTTGGTCCAAAATAACGATAATAAAAGAAAAACGGCTAACTCAAAGATCACAGCCCGGGTGACACGAATAAATCCCATTAGACAACGGTGGGGAAATCTATCTGAACACAGACTTATCGGAATAACTGAACTAAGAACCTATGTGGTTTTCTGCGAATTTCCAAAGCCGTAACAATATTAACAGTAATAATAATAATAATAATGTTTGTACAATAAAAAACGTGAATACAAAAAAATTCTAATATGCATTTAAAAAAATTTAATATGAAAAGATTTTCATGTAAAAAGTAAAATAACGACAATTTATTTTCATACTTTTTTTTCTGGTTACTTAAAATTGGTATCATGTCACATGATGTCACAGCACGTAACACGACATCACATAAAAAAAGGGAAATTGATAAATTTAGCACAATAAAAAATTTAAATACATTTTTATCGTTTTTTTAAAGATAATAAAAATAATTATTGTATTATTTGGGGGGGGGGTTGGAGGAAGGGGATCTCGTGTACTTGCGTACTATGTGGATGTCGGTTTGTTCGTATCCTTATTGGTTAATGGCCGCAATTATTCCCACATTATTGTGAGGTTAGCTGGGGGAAGCTTGGCACAAGTCTTTCACGAACCGGCTGGCCAGGCCTGACATTTGACCAAGGTTAAGGCAGGAATTTGTAACTTTTTTTCAAGGTGCTGCTGATAGTTCAACTACTCTTCGTGAAGAACACCGTGGGATCTATCCACCAACTAATGCCGGCAGACGGGATTCCCGTTTAACATCCTTCAGAGGAACGGCACACATTGATTCACCCTGCCTGTGAAACACCGGGATGATAGCTGGGTCAGGATTCAAACCCAGGCTGGACAGCTAAGAGGAGAGTGTACATACCTCAAACCTATCCTGCCAGCCCCCATGTTAATATTACTATCATTATTCCATTATCGTTGGATGGAATTGACCAATTAATTAGTGGTTATAATAATTTTGACGAAAAATATAACTTGGATGCCATTAAATTATTGAGCTGGGATTGGAGGAAGACTTACAAACAACCTAAGGTCTGCTGATGACACCACTCTGTTGGCAGAAAGTGAAGAGGACTTGATGAAACTGTTCCATTACCAATCAGCTTGTAGAGCACTCGCCAAGTGGCTCACTTGGATATTTAATAACATGTTTGATTAGGTCATTGAAAGGATCAGACCATGCATGACATCGTATGTGACTACCATTCTAAATTCCCCAAAATATTGTTATTGTTTTGGAAAACTTTCCCCAGCGGGAGAGCATACATGGACACGTAGATGAGCCGAGGATCAGTTAATGTTTGTGTAGCTAGTCCTTGGTCCCTTGTCAAAGGGCTGTTTGGGGGGCATGCGTTGGCTTGGCTGATTTTTTTTTTCCCAGTGTAATACCTCCCCCCCTCCCCCTCTGTTACTTTCAATCTTTATTCGTTCACTCCATCAGTCCATTTCCCAACTATGCCTTTCTCAATCCACCAATTTCCTCCCCTTCATCAAACATTCTTTCAACAATCCCTCTTTCACCCCGTCGATCTTCCCTTCAGCCCAGCGGCCGCATCTCTCAGTCTGGTGGAACCCTCTCCATTTTCGGTCCATTCTCACATGCTTTATGTGCCTTGAAGTAGGTTTATGAGAGCGATGGGAAGAGAAAGCAGAAGAGAAGGCCGAGAGAAGCAGAAAGGTAGAGGCGCACAGGACAGACTCGTACGAGCCGGGACGAAAAGAGCTCATGAGCAGAAGTCTCAGAGGGAAAAAAGCTCATGAGAGGAAAGGAAAGGAGCTGATGAGCGGAAGGTTCAGATACTCAGAAGGGTGAGGGATGGAGAAGGCTCATGAAGGAAGGAACAAAAGTGTGTGAGGGTAAAGGAAGGAAGGTTTCACGAGTAGTTGGTGTCAAGCTTGTGTGGAAAAGAACACTTCTTCCACGAACGTCGTCCTGTCCTCTCGACCCTGTCAGCCACAAAGGACATAAGGGTGAACGGCAGCACCTCATTGATGGGGGCCTGAGGAGGAATAATCTGAGGCAGAGGAGGGCAAGTCGCATATTTCACTCGCATATCTGGGATGCTGAAGAGAACTCGCCCACTGAGCCTTTTTTCTTTCTTGCTTATAAATACTTGCTTCTCGATGATTGCTTGCTTGTGTGTTTCTTGTTATTTCCAAACTGTCTCGGTTGTGTTTTCCTTTATTGGTCCGACACAGTGAACAAGTATAGTTAGATTGGAAGTTCTACCCCAATAATTTGCTTTGTTAGCCAGCGCACACTCACTAATGCTCGGTAGTAATCCGAGTGTGTGCTGAGGGTAGGTGAGCCGAATTGACTGGACGCCCATCGGTAAGGTATCACGCGAAGTAGTGTAACCCTCCCTGGATTGGCCGTGCGAATCGGTGTTTGCAGTTGCCGAGCAACCTGCCATGCGTGAAGTTATCTGTGCCCCACAGCCTCAAGATTGAGTGTTCAGCAGGGACCTGAGTGCTTCCCCTTGTGGCAAGCCTTCAACCTCAGATCCTTGACAATATCTTCTTCTTATTTCGGCTGCGCCCATTAGGGGTCGCCACAGCGGATCATCCGTTATGATCTGCATAATGATTTGGCACAGGTTTTACTCCGGATGCCCTTCCTGACGCAACCCTGGTCGCCTCTTACGACACAAGGATATGGTACACCTATTCTAACCGGGCATACACCGGGCCCAGTACACTGGTACTCACTTCGCCGACCTTGGAAGGATGACAGGCTGAGTCAACCTCCTGGTGTGTATTAATTCAAGCGGCCAACGGGGCTTGAACTCAGGACCTTTTGGATCCCAAGTCGCTCCCCTAACCACTACGCCAACACCAGGCTATTGGTCCTTGACAATATATACATACACACATGCATACGTAATCAGTATATACGAGGTGTGTTCAAAAAGTATCCAACCTTAATCTGTCGTGCGTAAACAAATGAAGTTAGGGAGGCGTGGTTTGGTGCACGTATGTAGGCGATCCTAATTCGTATGCATGAATATTTTCTCGCCTGCAGAAGCTGTCAGTCGCCGACAGACCGCCGATGAGTGAGGAAGTCTAAGTGAGCGCCTTGGATTTTCATTTTTGACAAAATGACGGATCATTGTGGTCTCATCGCCAGTGATAATTGTGTTGAAGAAGTTGGGATCGCTGTTCACAGTCTCCAGCATGTCCTGTGCGATCTCCAAACGGAGTTGCTTCTGCTCGATCGTTAGCAGCTTTGGCACGAACTTCGCTGAGATTCTCCTTAAGCCCAAATCCTCAGTCACAATGGAATGAACAGAACAATTTTGACGCCCGCCTCGTCTGCAAGTTCTCTGATCGTGATTCGACGATCCTGCATCAGCAGGGTCCTCACTTGGTCAATGACGATCTCATTTCGGGATGTTGCGGGCCTACCAGAACGTGCTTCACTTTCCACTGATGTGCGACCATCTTTGAAGCGGTTGTACCACTCTTTTATTTGTCTGGTGCCCATTGCTTCGTTCCCGAAGGCCTATTGAATCTTGCGGATCGTTTCCACTTGGGAATCACCAAGCTTTACACAAAATTTGATCAGTAGCGTTGTTCAAGTTTTTCCGTCATTTTGTCAAAAACGAAAATCCGACGGCGCTCACTTACACGTCCTCACTCATCGGCGGTCTGTCGGCGACTGACAGCTTCTGCAGGCGGGAAAATATTCACGCATACGAATTAGGATCGCCGACATACGTTCACCAAACCACGCCTCCCGAGCTTCATTTGTTTAAGCACGAAAAATTAAGGTTGGATACTTTTTGAACACACCTCGTACATGCATACGTAATCAGTATATAGATGCATTCAAAAACAGTATATACATACAAATATAAACAGTACATATATATATATATATATATATATATATATATATATATATATATATATATATATACATACATATATATATATATATATATATATATATATATATATATATATATATATATATATTTAGATATAAACAGTATCTACACACAAATACATACATTTCTAAGCAGTATCTACATATATATATATATATATATATATATATATATATATATATATATATATATATATATATATATATATATATATATATATATTGTTGTGGTTACCAAATTCGCAAACCACCATTCAGGTCCCTTAGGTGAGGTATCTCGGCAAGTATATGTGTAGTTAGGCCCAAACCCGTTGTCTAGTGGGAATACATGTCATTTATGCGTGCTGCGACTCTTCAGGATAGCCGTTTTTCTTTTACTATCTTTATTTTGGACCAACCGCCATGATTACCACTACAACCACAACATCAACCACCAACCACAACGCCGCTTCACCACAACCGCCACGACCTTCACGTCACACCTCGCAACCGTAGCATCGCCACCGTTCTTGCCCCGCTGTGGGTACCGGTGTTGGACTCGTGCAGGGCGCGCGTCGAACAGCGTGTACAAAATCACGGATTTTGTGCTTCAAAAACGGATCAAAAACGACACACGCCCACTTTTTGCCGTCCAATCGGTGAGCGAGGGGCGATTTGGCCCCGCCTCCAGGACGATCGATATATGCAAATTTGTGGATCAAAAAGCCTTCACGCCCACTTTTTCTCGGGCCAATGGGGAGCGAGGTGAAAGGTCAAAGGGAGGGGGTCAAAGGCGAAGCTACGGGGGGATAAAAGGACCGTGTTCGTCAGTGGAGAGTCGAAAAAGTCCAGGAGAGTAGGAGGTCGGGAGGCGGAGAGTGGAGAGTCGGAGAGTCCAGAGGCGGAGAGTAGGAGAGTCGGAAGCAGAGGGTCAAGACTTCGCGGGCGGTGGAGCTGCTCGTCGTGTGCGTTGGAGTCGGAACGGAGGGGACGAGCTGTGGAAAGGCGGCGACACCAGACGAGGGGGTGCTCGCGTCGTGCAGGGAGCTGCACCCGAGGGAGGCCGACAGCGCGACCTGGCCGAGGTGGAGACGCACACCAGGGATAATAAAGATCCTCTATACCCCGAGCATCAGCAACCCCCTCCTGTTTCCCCCCGCGCTGAGATAGTGCGACCAAGGGGGCCCCTTTCCCACCCCCTACCAGACACTCCGCGGGGCCCGCGGAGTTGGGGCGCCATCGCCGCTCCTCGTCTCATCACCAGACGGGTAGGCGCGACCCGGTCTCGGCCTCAGGCCCGCCTCATCCTTGAGGGTATTTCTTTTCCTTGGTTTTGGGTATGTGTTGTCGGCGCCGTCTGTGAAGTAGAATTGTATAAGTGTTGCCGTGTGCTCGGTAGTCGGTATTAGCTCTGCATTGTGTTTTCGCTTTTGCATTTGCTTTTTGTGTAAATGGAATTGTGTTTTTCTTTTCTGTGTGCTTTTGGTGGAATTGAATATGTGTGCTTCCCGTGTGCCGCGAATAAATGTGCTTTTGTGTTGAACTGTTTCCCGCTTCGCTTCGTCATTTCTCCCATTGAATCCTCATCTTGCTTCACGTAAAGGGTTGGTAGTGGGCTGAATACGCCCGATAATTAATCGAACCGTCGAGGTCGACGATAACACCGCTCGGTTATTCTGATAGTACGGAACGGGTCGCTTAAGTGGCCCGTGTCCGAAGTCGACCTGCGGCGAGGTGCGATCGCCCGGTCTACCCTCCGCGTGGGTACTTAGGTAGGTCGAATTTGGCGAGCAACCCTATCCCACGCGGGGGCTGATTGGCTCGATCGCGGTGAGACCGAAAGGTCCACCCGTGACTGGTTCCCGGCGTTAGTCCGAGAGGGTCACGACTGGATTGTCCGTCCGGTGGGCGACGTGCCGCGATTCGAGTTACGTGGCCGTCAGCACGCCGGCGGGCGCGAATACCGCAACAATATATACATACATACATACATACATACATACATACATACATACATACATACATTTATCAACAGTATACACATGCATTCTTATATTAACAGAGTATACATTCATACATGTATATATAATTATATAAACAGTATCTACACACAACATACATACATTTATAAGCAGTATCTACATACAAACATATATATATATATATATATATATATATATATATATATATACATACATATATGATAACAGTATGTATAAACAGTACATACATATATATTGTTGCGAATTCGTGCCCGCCGGCGTGCGAACGGCCACGTGACTTGAATCACGGCACGTCGCCCACCGGACGGACAATTCTGTCGTGACCCTCTCGGACTAACGCCGGGAGCTAGTCACGGGTGTGCCTTTCGACCTCACCACGATCGTGCCAATCGGCCACCCGCGTGGGATAGGGTTGTTCGCCAAACTCGACCGACCTAAGTACCCACGCGGAGGGTAGACCGGGCGATCGCACCTCGCCGCAGGTCGACTCCGGACACGGGCCGCTTAAGCGATCCGTTCCGAACTATCGGGATAACCGAGCAGTGTTATCGTCGGCCTCGACGGTTCCGATTAATTATCAGGCGTATTAAGCCCACTCCCAACCCTTTACGTGAAGCAAGATGGAGATTCAATTAAAGAAAAGACGAAGCGAAACGGGAAAACAGTTCAACATGATGCACATTTATTCCGCGGCACACGGAGAGCACACATATACAGCCAAACAGAATGTACATATATCAAATGCTACAAAAGAAACAATGACACAGAGATACTACCGACTACGCGAGCACACGGCAACACTTAAACAGTTTTACTTCACAGACGGCGCCGACACACATTTACTCAAAAGCAAAAGAAAAGGCCACCCTCAAAGACAAGGGGGGCAGACGGGGCCTGTGGACCAATATTTGCGCGGGACCTGAAGGAGCGGTCAGGTCCGCGAGACCGGGTGGGTCCTACCTGCGTCTTCGTGATGAGCCGCAAAGGTGGCAGCGCGGCGGTGCCCCGACTTTGTGCTCTTTCGCGGGTTTCGTTGGCACCGCTTGGAGTGGGGTGGGAACGGGGCCCTCTTTTCGCACTATCTCAGCGCGGGGGAAAAAAAGGGGGGGGGGAATTGTTGATGCTCTAGGGAAAGAGTATAGCTGGCTTGCTTGGGTCCCGTGACGAGCGATTCCACCGCGACCTCGTCGCCGACCGCCGTCTTCCTTGCCTCGGACCCGAGCTCCTCGGATTCTTCCCCCAATTATCCTCAGCTGACTGCCGAAAACCACCGGGACGCCCTCGCCTCCCGACTCCACTCTGCTCTGCTCTTCCAAACTGACTCTCCCCTTTCTGCCACTCTCCGCTCTTCCAAAACTGACTCTGCCCAGATTCGCCTTGCGCTCGGCGCTTTATAGGCCGGCAGGAGAACCCATATGCAAATTTCCGGATCAGAACGAGCTCGGGGGCGGAGCCACGCTCGCCCATGGACGGAGAAAAAGGGGCGTGAATCTCCCCTGATCCTAGAATTTGCATATCTCGATTCTACACCGACACGCTTGGAGGCGGGGCCAAACCGCCCCGCGCTTGTTGATTGGACAGATCAGAAGTGGGCGTGTAGCATTCCTGATCTGAATTCTCCTCGGAAAGGCCGCATTCTGCACTCGTGGCTCGGCGCGTGTCTTGTATGAGCCCAGGACAGCCCGACGCTCGGTGCTCACAGCTGGTGCGGGAATGGCCGCAGAAGGAGAGAGGTGAAGGTGGTGGAGGGTTTATGGTGGTGGTTTATGGCCATGGCGCCGTTTGGAATGGCGGTGATGCGATGTTTGCGGGAGCGAGTTGTGAAGGTAAAGATCGTGGCTGTTGGCGTTGTTGTTGTTGTTGTTGTTGTTGTGTGATGGTTGGAGCGTGGTTGGTTCAAAATAAAGATAGAACATAAAAACGGCTATCTCAAAGCGTCGCAGCCCGAATGAATCACATTTATTCCCTCTAAACAACGGGTTTCGGGCTAACTACACATGTACTTACAGAGATATCTCACCTACGGGACCTGAATGGTGGTTTGCGAATTTCCACAACCGCAACAATATATATATATATATATATATATATATATATATATATATATATATATATATATATATATATATATATATATATATATATATATATATATATATATATATATATATATATATATATATATATACATACAGTACATATACCTACTAAAGGATAACCTTGTTTTTTGAAGTGTTTTATTTACAATTGTGAATTTGTTTACATATATACTGTGTGTTCATAAACATGTATGCAGTATATTTATATATACATAGTATAGATTCATAAATGTGTTCAGTATATATATATACATATAATATATTTTTGTTGTTTTTTTTTTATTTTTTTTGCAGGGGGCATGGCAGGCTGCAGAGACAAAGAACAGTGTTGCCATCTAGGAGTAGTTTGGGACTGTGCCTCGCATTGGTGTGGAATCTGAGCTTGGAGCGGGAAATGTAAGTGGAACCAGAGAAGCAACCATGGCAAGAGGTTTTACCATTTGGTCAAGGCCAGGGCTCAATCTGGCACCAAAATGGAAGCTCTTCGTTGGAGCAAGAGACACTACGATTGCACTCCTTTACCGATGGCGCATTGTGTGAGCCTGAGGTGTTGAGTGGTCGATAAATGATGTACGGTCGGGTGTGAGAGGGGCACGTGAGATGAGGGTGCGTTCCTGCGCCGACGTCAAGCAATAAGGATCAGATGGGCTGCTAACATATGCCACATGCATGCGTAACTGATGGACGAGAGGGTGAGTCGGAGCCGAGGGGAGCGAGCACAGGGTGCTTTGTGCGCAGGAAAGCTGTTAGTTCTTGCACGGTTCGGCCATTAACGGGTGAATGCAGAACATGGGTTATAAAGGAGCTTTGAAGAGCAAAAGCACGTGCTTAGCTTTTGGAGTGCGTTTGAGAAAGGGGCCATGCTGCTTTTCACCCCTCCATCTCCTTGACCCCACTCCTACCCCCTTCCCCCTTTTCCACTTTACACCCTCCCTCCTTTCAGCAAAGAAAATAACATTAAACCAACAGTTTATCTTTCTAACCGAACCATTTCACATCTTGTTTGTCTTCACATCTCGGTGGTATGCTCACTCTGCGCTCCTGGACCTGCAACATCTACTGTCCAGGATGGAAGAAAACCTTTTTGTATTTAAGGAGGAATTTTTAACTCTTCCATTCCCACTTGACGCAAAGTCAAAACACAGTCTGCGGGCAAAAACACACCATATACTGTATGTATATATATATATATATATATATATATATATATATATATATATATATATATATATATATATATATATATATATATATATATATATATACATATGTGTGTGGCACGAATTTGGTGGAATTCTGCGACGGTGCCAGCACACAATGGCCTACTCTTGCGAAGGACACTGGTGATTGCTGGAAAAGAGGTCTCATTGATGAGACAGTGTACTCATTGATGCAACACCTGGCATGCAAAGCACCAGGATAACAATCTCGGAGTGAGGTGAGGACTTGAACACAGACTTGGCAGTTGAAAGCCCAGTACTCAACCTCTGAGCTATGCAGCCACTGAGAATGGCTTGAGAGGTGTGGATAGGATCAAGGAGGGATAAAGAGAGAACTGCACAATGTCAGTGCAGAGCAGGATATTGTTGGAAAAAGCCCTTAGTTCAGTTATTTCAGATTATTGGAACCATGTGCTCGAGCATGGCACACTCTTAATGCTGCGGCCACTCAGGGTGACGAGGGAGAGTGGCCGCCAAAAGGAGAATTTCAAAACACTCTCCCATGATCACTCTTATACTGTTAAATCTCACGTGACAGTGCTTACTAACACACACACACACACACACACACACACACACACACACACACACACACACACACACACACACACACACACACACACACACACACACACACACACACACACACACACACACACACACACACACACACACACACACTTTCTCTCTCTCTATTTTTGTGCATCTACTTCTCCCTATTTCTGTTTGACCTTCACCAGATACATCTGTTTTCGAGAGGTTTGATCACGTTCCAAATTCCATTCGGTACTTTATATGAGAATGAGATGAATAAAGATTTTAAATACTTCATTGATCTGCTTGGTTCGTGGCTTGTGTTTCTTTAGGGAAGGGAATGGTGGGGTCCACAGTAAATCAGACTCGTACAGGGGAGTGGTGGGGGTAGTGGACAAATTGGAGGAGTTCATTGGTGGTGTATCTATATGTACCCACTCGCTGCTGTAATTCGTTATATTCTTCGTGCTGTGTTCAGTTACCAAGCAGCTAGCCAAGCCAGCCGTTCCTTATCAACGGTTTTGAATGGAGTGCTTGTTTGAGTGCTTAAGCCACTTGGTGAGTGCTCAACAAGAAACTTGGTAAGTGAACACCCCTGGTTATCCACTGTCAGTGTCAAAATTAGTTGAAACTAACCAAAGCACACCAATTCAGTGGGGAATCCTTAAATGGATTCAGCTTCAAAATTTTGATCTGAACATGAAGACCTTGCCGGGAAACACTCATTCTCTCTATACTTCGATAACATGTTAAACAAGTTTGTATGTTTGTACACAAGGAATTAGACGCAGGTGGAGGCCATTCCACCCATCATGTCTGTGCCACATCAACACCACACCAAAAAAATTTAAATGAAAAATTTTCTTTTTAAGTGTTATTTTTGTAGTTTGTGTGTGTGTGTGTGTGTGTGTGTGTGTGTGTGTGTGTGTGTGTGTGTGTGTGTGTGTGTGTGTGTGTGTGTGTGCGCGGGGGGGGGGGGTTCTTTCCAGGGGATGGGGCATGGGCGAAGATGGTCTTGGTTAAAAAAATAAATAAATAAAACCACAACATACATGCAGTGCAGTTTGGAATCCTACATTGAGTCTATATCACCAATTTTAATTTTGTTGCCCTCAACTTGGACCAGTCCATTCACCGCCCCCCCCCCCCGCACCGCCGACACAAAGTTGAATGGAAGAGTCCACATGAGGGACTGAGTAAGCCACCTGTGTGAGATGCTTCTCAGCAAGCATGAAGGGGTTGTTGCAGAGCAGATCTTGTAACTCAAGTTTCAGGACATGAGTTGCGCTGTGTAAAGTACTTGACCAGGCCGAGTTCTTGAAGCTGGACGGGCCTTGCTTACGTCATCCAATGGCCGGGATTTGTTTGTATGTTTCAAACTGGAACAAAAGACGACTGGATCACACTCTCAAGTTTCGCCAAGGTCTTGAATCCTGCATTACATTTTGGTGTAGTCAGCAGGATTCCAAAGGGAATCATTAAACCCTGGCTGGGTCTTGAATCCTGCGTTACATTTGGGCGTAGTCAGCAGGATTCCAAAGGGAATCATTAAACCCTGACTGGGTCTTGAATCCTGCGTTACATTTTGGCGTAGTCAGCAGGATTCCAAAGTGAAACATTTGACCCTGGCTGGGTCTTGAATCCTGCGTTACATTTTGGCGTAGTCAGCAGGATTCCAAAGGGAATCATTCAACCCTGGCTGGGTCTTGAATCCTGTGTTACATTTTGGCGTAGTCAGCAGGATTCCAAAGTGAAACATTTGACCCTGGCTGGGTCTTGAATCCTGCGTTACATTTTGGCGTAGTCAGCAGGATTCCAAAGGGAAACATTTGACCCTGGCTGGGTCTTGAATCCTGCGTTACATTTTGGCGTAGTCAGCAGGATTCCAAAGGGAAACATTTGACCCTGGCTGGGTCTTGAATCCTGCGTTACATTTTGGCGTAGTCAGCAGGATTCCAAAGTGAAACATTTGACCCTGGCTGGGTCTTGAATCCTGCGTTACATTTTGGCGTAGTCAGCAGGATTCCAAAGGGAAACATTTGACCCTGGCTGGGTCTTGAATCCTGCGTTACATTTTGGCGTAGTCAGCAGGATTCCAAAGGGAAACATTTGACCCTGGCTGGGTCTTGAATCCTGCGTTACATTTTGGCGTAGTCAGCAGGATTCCAAAGGGAAACATTAAACCCTGGCTGGTTCCTGTGGTTGACATCGAGAGCAGAATGCATCTTCCGGACAGTCAACCAGAATGTCATCAGTGTAGTTATGTATAACGTGATGTTATGATCATCATTTGTTTGTGTTAAATTGTACTTTTCTATTTTGACTTGACAGTCGAATGATAACTTATTTTTCCTTTGAATAGAGTAGCTTCATTAACCTTTAATCATGTCCGAAGAAATGTAAATGCGGTTGGCCAAGATGGAATGAACAATTGAGGGGCTGAAACTAGTGATGTTATCTAAAAAAAAGTGGCAGAAGTGGCTACAGCTATGGCAGAAACATGGGCTTCAAGGGAGGAGGTTGAGCATCTCATCGACTGAAGTGAGGCATGATCCATCCATCCATTGGGACCATACCCTGTGCAGAGCATTGTTGCTGCTGAAGCAGTATTCTTGGCTATTGGACACAATCCTCGATGAGTCGCCACTCTGACGCAGGATACCAGCAAGTTGGCACTCATTTTGCCGACTCCGGAAGGACGACAGGTAGAGTCAACCCCACCTGGTATTAATTCAACAGCCAAGTGGGATTTGAACTCAGGATCCGAGGATCTCAAGCGCACCACTCTAACCATTCAGCCAACACCAGGCATAGGCACGATCGGTTATCCCCAAATAAGGAGGAGGCATCCAGGATTCTGCCCCTCCCCCCCCAAATCCCAACAGAGGAAGGGATAGGTATCCCATCCAGGGTGCTCTACCTATGTACAGGAAGGAAACTGGAAAGAAGGCCAGAAAAACCAGGGGACCAATTCGCTAAATATTGGATAGAATATGCACAGATGGCCATGGCATTCAAATGCCTCAGCGATAGTGAGCAGGCAACATTTATGATGGAGCATCTGTCTGGAAAGGCTCAAAGAGAGATGCTTGGAAGAGTTCAAGACATCCAGAAGAGCCCACATTTGATTTGTGAATTCCTGACGAGGGTGTTTGGTGACAGTTCTAGTCTATCACAGCTCCTGCAGAAATCATATGGGTACAAACAGTCTGAAGGGGAGGACATTGTGTCGGTATCACAAGAACTTGTCAACCTTTTTGACCGGATCAGCCTGCTCAATCCCTCCTTCAAACCAGCCAGAGAAAGACAAATGAAACATTGTCTGACTGACGATGAGTGAAGGGAACATCCAGAGGGAGCTAAGAAGGCTTACATGTGATAAGCCTGAACTCTCCTTTGATTCACGTGATTGTTTCATCAAGATCATAGGCAAGGAGAAGAACTCCAGGATAAGGAGAGAGGCAGCCATCAGGGAGGTGACCGCTGATGCAAACAGAGACATGAGCACCATGCTGAAGAAACAAGCCAAGCAGATTGCTACACAGTAAGCACAGATCCAGTCCTTGCTGTCCTACTTTCAAACCAAGCCCTCAAGTGAACCACGTCCAGGAGATAACACAAGGAATTGTTGGAATTGCAAGGGTATTGGACATGACAGATGAGTCTGTCCATAGCCACAACAGACCCCACACACAGCAGAAACAGTAGCCCCTTCCACCACCACTGCATCCTCCCTTTTTCTGAAGGAGTCAAACTGGTCAAGTCTTCCACCAAGAGCCAGGTCGTGGGCGAGGCTATCTCACCAGATGGCTCAGTTTTAAGGAAAGCAATAGGAGATGGTCCACATGTTGACGTGAGATATGGTAAAGTAGATGCTACATGCTTCTTTCACAAGGGAACAGAAGTGTCAACGATTACCGATCAATTCTTTTCGGAGCATTTAGCTGGAAATTGTGTGCTGGTAGACATGTCTTCACTCATCCAAATCTCTGCTTCATAAGAATCAGAAATTCCTCACCATAGGTACGTTGAACTTTCCATCACTGTCTTTAATCATACTTTCCTTAATCTTGGATTCCTAGTGGTTTATGACCCAACCAATACCCTGGTTGAAGCAAGGAAGTTGAGAGTGCCTGTTGTATTGGGATCGAATGTGCTACGGGACATTCAGGCATCGATGGAGGACATGTATGGTGCCAAGTACGGGGAAAGAGTCAATAGCTTGCCAACGGAAGGCCATGGACTTGCAACTTTACTTCATGCTCTGAAGATATATCAAACGGTACCCGACGTCCAAACCATGTGAGTAGCAGGGCACCAAGTCATTCTGTTACCAGCTCGCACGATCAATGTTATTGAGGGGTCATGCCAACCTTCATCGGTTAGTCAACATGATGCCCTCTTAGAGCGTCATGTCTCCCATGCAGCTGAGCTACCCAGTGGTGTAATTCTGGGAGCAGCTTTAGTCACCGTCGGCGAGACTGGCAGAACACCAATGCAGGTTGCCAATTTTGGTGATCAAGACATCTACTGTACCTCCAACCTAGAACCCCCCATAGGCATCCGTAAATCTGCCACCGTTGTAGAAGATGAACAAAATGAAGAAGACATTCAGGAACTCGTCTCCAAGATGAATATTGGTGACCTGGAAGAGATACAGAAACAGGAACTTGTCTTTACTCTTTCACGGTATCACTCAACATTCAGCAAGGATGAAGATGATGTGGGGTATTGTGATCCGATGAGTCACAGAATCGTGACGGAGGGTGACCATCCTGTGACGATCCCATATGGTAGGGTACCACCACATCACTGGAATGAAGTAAGGGAGTACCTGTAGAAGTCCCGAGATCAAGGTGTTATTCAGGAGTCATCAAGTCCATATACTTCATCCATTGTTCTTGTACGGAAGAAAGGGCTGAAGGTAATTGTGTTACCGGTAAAATATGGACTGAAGGTAATTGTGTTACCGGTAAAATATGGACTGAAGGTAATTGTGTTACCGGTAAAATATGGGGGGGGGATTGTGTTGCCGGTAACATATTGGGTGAAGGTGATTGTGTTACCGGTAAAATATGGACTGAAGGTAATTGTGTTACCGGTAAAATATGGGGGGGGGATTGTGTTGCCGGTAACATATTGGGTGAAGGTGATTGTGTTACCGGTAACATATGGGCTGAAGGTGATTGTGTTACCGGTAAAATATTGGGTGAAGGTGATTGTGTTGCGGTAACATATTGTGTGAAGGTAATTGTGGTATTGGTAACATATGGGCTGATGGTAATTGTGTTAACGGTAAAATATGGGGGGGAGGTGATTGTGTTGCCGGTAACATATTGGGTGAAGGTGATTGTGTTACCGGTAAAATATGGGGGGGGGGGAGGTGATTGTGTTGCCGGTAACATATTGGGTGAAGGTGATTGTGTTACCGGTAAAATATGGGGGGTGATTGTGTTGCCGGTAACATATTGGGTGAAGGTGATTGTGGTACCGGTAACATATGGGCTGAAGGTAATTGTGTTACGGTAAAATATGGGGGGGGTGATTGTGTTGCCGGTAACATATTGAAGTGAAGGTGATTGTGTTACCGGTAACATATGGGCTGAAGGTGATTGTGTAACCGGTAACATATGGGGTGAAGGTGATTGTGTTTCCGGTAACATATGGGGTGAAGGTGATTGTGTTACCGGTAAAATATGGGCTGAAGGTGATTGTGTTACCGGTAAAATATTGGGTGAAGGTGATTGTGTTGCCGGTAACATATTGTGTGAAGGTAATTGTGGTATTGGTAACATATGGGCTGATGGTAGTTGTGTTAACGGTAAAATATGGGGGGGGGGGGAGGTGATTGTGTTGCCGGTAACATATTGGGTGAAGGTGATTGTGTTACCGGTAACATATGGGCTGAAGGTGATTGTGTAACCGGTAACATATGGGGTGAAGGTGATTGTGTTTCCGGTAACATATGGGGTGAAGGTGATTGTGTTACCGGTAAAATATGGGCTGAAGGTGATTGTGTTACCGGTAAAATATTGGGTGAAGGTGATTGTGTTGCCGGTAACATATTGTGTGAAGGTAATTGTGGTATTGGTAACATATGGGCTGATGGTAATTGTGTTAACGGTAAAATATGGGGGGGGAGGTGATTGTGTTGCCGGTAACATATTGGGTGAAGGTGATTGTGTTACCGGTAAAATATGGGGGGGGGGGAGGTGATTGTGTTGCCGGTAACATATTGGGTGAAGGTGATTGTGTTACCGGTAAAATATGGGGGGTGATTGTGTTGCCGGTAACATATTGGGTGAAGGTGATTGTGGTACCGGTAACATATGGGCTGAAGGTAATTGTGTTACCGGGTAAAATATGGGGGGGGGGTGATTGTGTTGCGGTAACATATTGGGCGAAGGTGATTGTGTTACCGGTAACATATGGGCTGAAGGTGATTGTGTAACCGGTAACATATGGGGTGAAGGTGATTGTGTTTCCGGTAACATATGGGGTGAAGGTGATTGTGTTACCGGTAAAATATGGGCTGAAGGTGATTGTGTTACCGGTAAAATATTGGGTGAAGGTGATTGTGTTGCCGGTAACATATTGTGTGAAGGTAATTGTGGTATTGGTAACATATGGGCTGATGGTAATTGTGTTAACGGTAAAATATGGGGGGGGAGGTGATTGTGTTGCCGGTAACATATTGGGTGAAGGTGATTGTGTTACCGGTAAAATATGGGGGGGGAGGTGATTGTGTTGCCGGTAACATATTGGGTGAAGGTGATTGTGTTACCGGTAAAATATGGGGGGGTGATTGTGTTGCCGGTAACATATTGGGTGAAGGTGATTGTGGTACCGGTAACATATGGGCTGAAGGTAATTGTGTTACCGGTAAAATATGGGGGGGGGTGGTGATTGTGTTGCCGGTAACATATTGGGCGAAGGTGATTGTGTTACCGGTAACATATGGGCTGAAGGTGATTGTGTAACCGGTAACATATGGGGTGAAGGTGATTGTGTTTCCGGTAACATATGGGGTGAAGGTGATTGTGTTGCCGGTAATATAAGGTGAAGGTGATTGTGTTTCCGGCAACATAAGGTGAAGGTGATTGTGTTTCCGGCAACATAAGGTGAAGGTGATTGTGTTACCAGTAACATATGGGCTGAAGGTAATTGTGTAACCGGTAACATATGGGGTGAAGGTGATTGTGTTGCCGGTAACATATTGGGTGAAGGTGATTGTGTTACCGGTAAAATATGGGGGGGGGGTGATTGTGTTGCCGGTAACATATTGGGCGAAGGTGATTGTGTTACCGGTAACATATGGGCTGAAGGTAATTGCGTTACCGGTAAAATATGGGGGGGTGATTGTGTTGCCGGTAACATATGGGGTGAAGGTGATTGTGTAACCGGTAACATATGGGGTGAAGGTAATTGTGTTACCAGTAACATATGGGGTGAAGGTGATTGTGTAACCGGTAACATATGGGGTGAAGGAGATTGTGTTTCCGGTAACATATGGGCTGAAGGTAATTGTGTTACCGGTAAAATATGGGGGGGGGGTGATTGTGTTGCCGGTAACATATTGGGCGAAGGTGATTGTGTTACCGGTAACATATGGGCTGAAGGTAATTGCGTTACCGGTAAAATATGGGGGGGGGGGTGATTGTGTTACCGGTAACATATGGGGTGAAGGTGATTGTGTAACCGGTAACATATGGGGTGAAGGTAATTGTGTTACCAGTAACATATGGGGTGAAGGTGATTGTGTAACCGGTAACATATGGGGTGAAGGTGATTGTGTTTCCGGTAACATATGGGGTGAAGGTGATTGTGTTGCCGGTAATATAAGGTGACGGTGATTGTGTTTCCGGCAACATAAGGTGATGGTGATTGTGTTTCCGGCAACATAAGGTGAAGGTGATTGTGTTACCGGTAACATATGGTATGAAGGTAATTGTGTTACCGGTAAAATATGGGGGGGGGGGTGATTGTGTTACCGGTAACATATGGGGTGAAGGTGATTGTGTAACCGGTAACATATGGGGTGAAGGTAATTGTGTTACCAGTAACATATGGGGTGAAAGTGATTGTGTAACCGGTAACATATGGGGTGAATGTGATTGTGTTACCGGTAACATATGGGGTGAAGGTGATTGTGTTTCCGGTAACATATGGGGTGAAGGTGATTGTGTTGCCGGTAATATAAGGTGAAGGTGATTGTGTTTCTGGCAACATAAGGTGAAGGTGATTGTGTTACCGGTAACATAAGGCGAAGGTGATTGTGTTACCGGTAACATAAGGTGATTGTGTTACCGGTAATATACGGTGAAGGTGATTGTGTTACCGGTAACATAAGGTGAAGGTGATTGTGTTACCGGTAACATAAGGTGAAGGTGATTGTGTTCCCGGTAACATAAGGTGTAGGTGATTTTGTTCCCGGTAACATAAGGTGAAGGTGATTGTGTTACCGGTAACATAAGGCGAAGGTGATTGTGTTACCGGTAACATAAGGTGATTGTGTTACCGGTAATATAAGGTGAAGGTGATTGTGTTACCGGTAACATAAGGTGAAGGTGATTGTGTTACCGGTAACATAAGGTGAAGGTGATTGTGTTCCCGGTAACATAAGGTGAAGGTGATTGTGTTCCCGGTAACATAAGGTGTAGGTGATTTTGTTCCCGGTAACATAAGGTGAAGGTGATTGTGTTCCCGGTAACATAAGGTGAAGGTGATTGTGTTACCGGTAACATAAGGTGAAGGTGATTGTGTTACCGGTAACATAAGGTGAAGGTGATTGTGTTACCGGTAACATAAGGTGAAGGTGATTGTGTTACCGGTAACATAAGGTGAAGGTGATTGTGTTACCGGTAACATAAGGTGAAGGTGATTGTGTTACCGGTAACACAAGGTGAAGGTGATTGTGTTACCGGTAACACAAGGTGAAGGTGATTGTGTTACCGGTAACACAAGGTGAAGGTGATTGTGTTACCGGTAACATAAGGCGAAGGTGATTGTGTTACCGGTAACATAAGGCGAAGGTGATTGTGTTACCGGTAACATAAGGCGAAGGTGATTGTGTTACCGGTAACATAAGGCGAAGGTGATTGTGTTACCGGTAACATAAGGTGAATGTGATTGTGTTACCGGTAACATAAGGTGAAGGTGATTGTGTTACCGGTAACATAAGGTGAAGGTGATTGTGTTACCGGTAACATAAGGTGAATGTGATTGTGTTAGCGGTAACATAAGGTGAAGGTGATTGTGTTACCGGTAACACAAGGTGAAGGTGATTGTGTTACCGGTAACATAAGGCGAAGGTGATTGTGTTACCGGTAACATAAGGTGAAGGTGATTGTGTTACCGGTAACACAAGGTGAAGGTAATTGTGTTACCGGTAACACAAGGTGAAGGTGATTGTGTTACCGGTAACATAAGGCGAAGGTGATTGTGTTACCGGTAACATAAGGTGAAGGTGATTGTGTTACCGGTAACATAAGGTGAAGGTGATTGTGTTACCGGTAACATAAGGTGAAGGTGATTGTGTTACCGGTAACAGTTGAACGAACACTTCATCGAGAGTGACGGAAAGAGTGTGCAGTTCACTCGAAAACAATGACGATCTCGCTGTGGAGATGAAAACGATGCTCAGACGAGCACGGACTCGTGACGAGTGTTTAAACGATTCGTGAAACGTTCGAACGTGATGCTTGCAGTCGGTGAATTGGGAAGGTGGTCGTGCCGAATGAAAGTCATGAATGAATGAATGAATGAATGAATGAATGAATGAATGAATGAATGAACGAATGAATGAATGAATGAATGACTTGAGTCGAGAAGGAGGGTGAATTCCGTTGATCCGACCAGGGCTCGCCGCGAGTCGTTCGCGTTCAGGGAAAGTTTACGTTTTGTAGTTTATTCCTTTGCGGTTCGGATCCGGGTTCCGGATCCCTGATCCTTCGTGCTGTGATGACTCCTTGGTGTTTAAACTAAACGATGATGCATCCTTGTGGTCGGCCAGGTAATCACGTAACTAACCGTTTATTCAACCAGGTAATCATCACGTTAACCGTTCGTTTAACCCGATATACAGGTTAATAGTTACTTTTTAAATTTCAATCGACGTCCGGACTCGCCAGTAATCTCGGAGAGGCCTACAGAATGAGGGACGAAAACGTGTCCAGGTTGGAGATGAAGATCAACACCAAGGTGAGGGTGATGATCGCCGGGTGAGTGCGAGGGTGATGATCGCAGGTTGAGTGCGAGGGTGATCGCCGGGTGAGGGTGATGATCGCCGGGTGAGTGTGTGGGTGATGATCGCCGGGTGAGTGCGAGGGCGATGATCGCAGGGTGAGTGCGAGGGTGATGATCGCAGGGTGAGTGCGAGGGTGATGATCGCAGGGTGAGTGCGAGGGTGATGATCGCAGGGTGAATGCGAGGGTGATGATCGCAGGGTGAGTGCGAGGGTGATGATCGCAGGGTGAGTGCGAGGGTGATGATCGCAGGGTGAGTGCGAGGGTGATGATCGCCGGGTGAGTGCGAGGGTGATGAATGCCGGGTGAGTGCGAGGGTGATGAATGCCGGGTGAGTGCGAGGGTGATGAATGCTGGGTGAGTGCGAGGGTGATGATCGCCGGGTGAGTGCGAGGGTGATGATCGCCGGGTGAGTGCGAGGGTGATGATCGCCGGGTGAGTGCGAGGGTGATGATCGCAGGGTGAGTGCGAGGGTGATGATCGCAGGGTGAGTGCGAGGGTGATGATCGCAGGGTGAGTGCGAGGGTGATGATCGCAGGGTGAGTGCGAGGGTGATGATCGCAGGGTGAGTGCGAGGGTGATGATCGCAGGGTGAGTGCGAGGGTGATGATCGCAGGGTGAGTGCGAGGGTGATGAATGCCGGGTGAGTGTGAGGGTGATGAATGCCGGGTGAGTGCGAGGGTGATGATCGCCGGGTGAGTGTGAGGGTGATGATCGCCGGGTGAGTGTGAGGGTGATGATCGCCGGGTGAGTGTGAGGGTGATGATCGCCGGGTGAGTGTGAGGGTGATGATCGCCGGGTGAGTGCGAGGGTGATGATCGCCGGGTGAGTGCGAGGGTGATGATCGCCGGGTGAGTGCGAGGGTGATGAATGCCGGGTGAGT